>NC_090052.1:16507872-16807872 GCF_038355195.1 Osmerus mordax | reverse complement strand
CATGGGGACAGGCTTGTTAAACTGTTCTACTGGCTACTATTGTATATGTAATAAGCCCAAACTGTGTATATTAAGACATGCCAAGAATACTTATTACTTCACTACTTATAGTAAAACCAACAAGAGGGATCATCTCATTTACATTGATTTATTTAGGGAAAACAGCAGGACTTTAAAGTTATATCAGTATTATATTTGTTGTTAAGCGTATACTGTATGTATATGTGTGTGTGTGTGTTATTCTTTTTCTGATCTGTACAATATCAGTTATCTATATGTTTGTGTGTGTGTTTTGGTTTAGGTGTGTGCACCCTTGTGTGTAAGTGTGTGTGTGTGTGTGTGTCGGGCGGGCGGGCGGGTGGGGGTGCCTGCATACGTGTATTCGGTGGTGGCAGGGGTAGTGGGTATCGTGGGGAATGCTGGGAGATTTTAATAACACAGAAGCAGTGCAGGGAGATTTAATAAAAGGAGATGATGTGATTACTGAACCCTGGCTCTGAGCCATTTTGCTTCACAGAGCAATATCCGCTCACACACACACACACGCACACACATACACTCACATGCACGCACACACATGCACACCCCAGAATGATACTAAAACTAACACGACTTAAAAGTATGATTTGTTGCCTATCGTTTGTATTACTAGATTGATTTGATTTGATTTGGCACAATTTACTGATATATCAAATACTGTATATTGTATACCCAAAAACATAGCCATTGAACCAGTCATTTTACTTTACCCTCAGACCAAACCTTTAATTGCGGCTTAATGTGCTGTATAGGCATGCAAACATGTCATCAATTTCAGGTGTGTGATCAGAGGACAATAATATACTAGCTATTGTATCTCATTCCTTGGTGTGTTTGCTAAAAGAATGCTTGGACAGAGCAAGCCACGTGATTGAGTGCCACATGCAGACAATACAGGCTCTGTTATCCTCTCAGTATGCCTAGGCTCTGGATAGAAACATCAAGAAGCCCTGTCTCACCTTTACCCTTTCAATACTTCTCACTCTTCAATCGCATGATCCATGTCTGTGGCAGCTTTACCCAAACCTCCATTCACCCTTCCTTAAAAACAATAGGATGTGTTCCAACAAAGTTAAGTCAATTCTAGTTCTTCCAAACCTCCATGGTCTGTGAAAGATATTTGGAAAGTGGTTTACGGCAGACACGAGAATATCCCGACAAATTTAGCTTGAATCATATGTTTTTAGGCAGCTTTTAAAGCTTTCAAACCCCAAAAACAAATCCACTTTTTTTGGTTGTGAATGGTGTTAATATGAGCCATGTACCCCAGAGAAAGGCCAGTGTGAGTTACACTATTTGAAGGATTAGTATGATCTACTTAGTGACCCCCTGGGTCTGTTGCTCCAAGTTGCTTTCATTTTCCATGTTGAGTAGATTCTTACTGTACTGTACTGAGTAGTGCATGGATACAACAACAATCCAGAACCAGAATTTACAGAGTACATTATATTCTGTTCCTCGTTTATCATGTTTCACTTTTATTTGGAGCATTGTAGTTTGTGGATGTGGATTGTATGTTGTGTGTATTGTGGGAACTGAAGGATTCTGTCTGTGGCCTGGATTAGCATTGAACAAGTTGTGTGTGTTGACACTCGTTTCTGTGATCAAATGTATTGTTTGAATGAAGAAACATAATTGTGGGCTGCCTACATACACGTTTGTATGACTCAATGGTAGTCATTTGTAAAACTTGGATCTGTGGTGATTTTATTGTGTCTTCCAAAGTGTTTGTGTGTGTGGCTGTGGTTTGGTGGAGTTTGGGGAGCGTTTGGCAGATGGATTGAGGTAGATTAGCCATGGCAGCTGTGTTTGGGACAAGATCACAGATTAGGGCCTCTAATGTGTGGACCTGGCTCCCTCTCTGGCCTCCAGATTTGGGTAGCAACACCTTCCTCTCACCCAGTCAGGGAGCCACAACACTTCGAACCCTGCCTCCTTCCCTCTGGTGCCATCGTTTCTTTCACTGTCCCTCTGATTTGCTTTTCACATTCTGTCCTCGCGAAAACCGTTCCTTCATCCGTATAGTTCTATCTGTCGTCTCACTGGTGTACTGGCTGGTGTCTCCCTAGTGTCAATATTTCCTGCAGGTATACACGCTACATAGCAAGGGTACCTGGGTTACCTGTCAATACATGTATTGGTACATGGATCCGGGAATTTGTGTGTTTGTGTGTGTTTGTGTGTCCGTGTGTGTGTTTGTGTTTTAATGTGCAAAAGAGCGAGGAAAGAGATTAACCCCATGCTATCCCCAATCCCTGGTTATGAGTTTACAGCGTCTGTCTGGGCATCGCACTGTTTAAACAACAATCTAATTAATCCTGTCTTTATTAGTTTCAGTGAACTGGGAGGGAGGGTGGGAGGGTGTAAAAGAGAACTGGGAATGCTGGCAGGAAAAAAATGAAAGGTGGGGGTAGAGATGGAGATGGGGGGGGGGGGGGAGAATACAGGGATTTGAGAGAAATCTAAAAGCCAGTGTTTTCGACCTTCACACTGAATGGAAATGTCTGTGAGAAGAAATTAGATGCGTAATTTAGGGGCCTCATCACACACACTGAAGGTAGAAGACAATAGAGAAAGTGCCCAGAGAGGAAACCCATAGACGGAAAGTAAGACCTTACAAACTGTCTACAATTTGTACACAAATTTAACAAAACCCCCGACTGGACTGTACATGAATTGGGCCTCAAATGATTAAACGCACATGAGGATTTGGTGAAAGTCAATTGAAATCCATCACTGCAACGCCAGCTTCCTTAACATTAGTTGACTACTGCCACCCAGTGTCAATGATGAAGAATTTCATTCAGGCATCAAAGGCTACTGTAATGTCAATGTAATGCCAATAGATGTCAACCTTGTTTGATGAGGTGATCGTTAACGATGGAAAATCCCAGAAGCAGGAAAAAAGAGACGCTAAAGAGCTGACAAATGAATTTAAAGGTTATTCACCCCTCCTCTTGGCGTCGAGCACTCCTTCAATGTATTCATCCACTGTTCAATCCTTCAGGTTGTTCATCCCACGTATGCATCGTATGCATTGTCCGTGTGTTCTGGGCTCTCATATCCATGGGCCTGTCTTCCTGTGTGTCTCCAGGCTGTTTGTGAGGAAGTGCAGCGCCTGCCTGCAGGTGATTGGTCGCTCGGAGCTGATCATGCGTGTGCTGGGCCAGGTGTACCACCTGGGCTGCTTCAGCTGCTGTGAGTGCGAGCGCAGGCTCCAGCGCGGGGATGAGTTTGTGCTGAAGGAGGGCCAGCTGCTCTGTCGAGGGGACTACGAGAAGGAGCGCGAGATGCTGGCGGCCATCAGTCCCACCCCCACTGAGTCAGGTAAAGGAAAGGTCACGTCGAGGAAGCTTTTAAAACACAATGGTATTGCGGTCACTATTCTGCAGTGGCAGAAGGACTTATTGTAGATAATAGCCCACTGTGAATGGAGTATGTTTTTTTTCCTTGCCTCTCAGTGAAGAGTGAGGATGAGGATGGTGGAGGTGGTTCTGCTGGAGGAAAGGGGGGAGATGACGGGAAGGAACACAAACGCTCAAAGCGGCCACGTACAATCCTCACCACACAGCAACGAAGGGCCTTCAAGGCCTCCTTTGAGGTGTCCTCCAAACCTTGCCGAAAGGTCAGTATACAATCTTTCTCTTTCTTTCTTTCTCTCTCTCTCTCTCTCTCTCTCTCTCTCTCTCTCTCTCTCTCTCTCTCTCCTCTCTCTCTCTCTCTCTCTCTCTCTATCTCTCTCTCTCTCTCTCTCTCTCTCTCTCTCTCTCTCCCCCTCTCTCTCTCTCTCTCTCTCCTCCATACATCCACCAAATGCTGTGTTTCTCTACAACGAAGGTTAGAGAGACCCTGGCAGCAGAGACTGGGTTGACAGTGCGGGTCGTTCAAGTGTGGTTCCAAAACCAGAGAGCAAAGGTGAGACCCCTTCGTCTACCTATAGGACACGCACACACACACGCTTACGCATTATGAGCCTGACAGAGTGAGCTTGTGTTTCAGATGAAGAAGATAGCGCGCAGGCAGCAGCAACAGCAGCAGCAGCAGGAGCAGGAGCAGCTGGGCGGGACCAGGCGAGGGCCGAGCAGAGGAGGCCGGCAGAGCAATGATGACAGTGAGGGTAAGAAACAGAGCGAGAGAGAGAGACAGAGAGAGAGAGGGATGGAAGAGAGGGAGGGAGGGAAATATGAGAGAGATGGGCGAGAAAGAGAGAGACATGGGATAGAAAGAGTCAGAGAGAGAGAAAGAGTGAGGGCGGAGAGAGATAGAGAGAGAGAGAGAGAGAGAGAGAGAGAGAGAGAGAGAGAGAGAGAGAGAGAGAGAGAGAGAGAGAGAGAGAGAGAGAGAGAGAGAGAGAGAGAGAGAGACGCACAAAGGGGTAAACACTGTGGTCAAGGTGAAGGAGAGAGTGAGAGTGAGTGACTGATAAGGATCGAAGGATAAAAGAATGCTCTTCTGTCCAGATGGATCTAGTAGTCATGGATTGGACGGTCTGCTGGGGTACCCCTCTCTACCACGTCAGCAGCTGTTGGCTCTGGATCCCAACATCTATGGAGGAGAGCCGTTCCGTCACGGCCTCACTCCACCTCAAATGCCCAATGAGCAGCTGCACTCCTACGGTAAGCAGACTGGGCGTTGAGGACATTGCCTTGAAGGAGGAATATAAGAGGAAGAGAATTTTCAAATCACATCCTTCTGTTATTGTGTCCTCTATTTTGTCATTTCCCACTTTCACATTCTCAGACTCTCTTTCCCCTTTAGACTCCGAGACAGTGTTCCACGACCTGGACAGTGACGGAAGCCTTAGTCATCTTGGCGACTGTCTCATGGCAACTGCCGACGGCGGGCTTCTGACAGCGCGGGTGGGAAACCCCATCGACCGCCTCTACTCCATGCAGAACTCCTACTTCACCTCCTGACCCAGCTGAACTCTGACCCCGGCTCCACTCCAGCTCCGCCTCATCACAGAGAAACAGCAGACGGGACCCCACATGAGAGACCCCACAGTTCCACAGAGTGCAGTGGCTGCTAAATAAACCCCAGTTGTGACGTTGTTATTTGACATCCCTCATGCAGGAAAAAGATGAAATCCTGCCTTGTAGACTACACTCCCACTTTTCCATAGGAATTCATGCACATTTTGGAATCACATGCCGGATGTGTACGGACTGAACATTCACAGAAAGTATAGTCAGTCCAGTCATTCATTTGTATTTATGATGCATCAGACATGCTAGTCTAAAGCTACTCATAAGCTACTCATTAGTTATTGTATGGTATCATGGTATAAGGGTCTCCTGTACGTAAAGGTTGCTTAAGGTCCTGTTTTGAGATTTGTTCAAGGTCGATACTAACGCTTTGATTTACGCTTTGGTCTCAATTTATCTTTTTGTGCTTTCTAGCAAGACCATCTTTATATGGGTGGCATACCGTGGCAAAGCCAGCCAAGGGATGTGAGAATATAAATACCAGAGAGGTTACAACAGGTCTGAGAGTGAGAGACCCCCCCCCCCCCCCACCCCATCGCTGTGCATGAGTCCTGGGATGGCGATGGATCTAGGACGTTGTGTTACAGGGTGAACCTGGAACAGTGGAACTCAGAGCCATCTGTATAGCTGGATAATAGGGACTTAGTTATTGTACTGTATTTGAAGGACAGAAGGGTTGTTGTATAATTTGCTCTCAGGTTAGAGTGTATGTTTATGTTACCTGAGCTCTGACTCAGGGGTTGTGAGTGAAATAGGATCACAACACATAATGTTTCGACCAATGTTCCTCAAGTGTGTTGAGGAACATTGATCGTAACACATGATGTGTCATAAATTCGGATTTGTTCGAATTTCTCTGCCAATCATAAACTGATAATTTCTACTATATGAATCAAGTTCATATGTGCTATGTAACAGGGTCCTTTTGAGAGCTGTACGGAAACAGGGTTGTGTAAAAGAAAGTATCAATTACTTTTCTGTTCTTTTTTGATACTGTGAAGTATCAAAAAAAATCAGTAAAAAAAATCAGTAATATTAAGTTAGCTGTTCAATACTAATAGGGTTCTACAAAATATACCAATATGATGTTATAATGTAAAAAGTGTGTTAAAATGACTGTGGTCGAAATTAATACTGCATTAGCCTATTATAGTCACTGTAATAATTATTTCTCTCTTAACACTTAAAATGTAATTGTTAACACGTTAGATATTTTGTACCTGCTCCTTTGATGTTAAATTATTTATGTTGTTGCATGACATATTCAACAGTGTGTACGTGTGTCTAATTCTACGGTACAATGTTTAGACTCACCTTAGACATAAAGCACTGATGACTTTTTCTTAATCCAGTCGTCTGGGACATAACAGGCCATGGCCGTGGCCATTGTACTTGTATTGGATTATGAACTACTAGAAGTATAATTTACAGACTAGAATTTCTGTGGATGTAAGTTTTGTGTTGTATTTACAGGTCTGCCTTTGAATAATGACTGAAAGCTATGATCTGTAAAACTTATGTTCTGTTACTTAGTGGAAACAGTGATTGAATGTGTTATCCTTATTCCTTTAATATAACCTGTATATTTACCTGGGAAACAACCCTTTCACAACATTATTCACCCTGACCTAAGCCTAGATGTGTGGTGATGCACAGCCTCCCTTCCTACAAGGTATGAACATTTTTTTTAATCCTTATGCTTGATTACCCTCTCAGTCTTTAATAACTGAACCATAGAGGACCGTTCTGCTTAGTAGTCAAAGGGCTCATAACTCAACATCCTCCCTCTTCCTCTCCATAATCAAACTAGTTCTAACGAATCAGACCAGGCAGCCCCCCCCCCCCCTCCTTTGCCTGCATTCTTCCCAGGCTCATTTTCCCTCAGTCGGTGGATCGCCAAGAAAGATGTGTGGGAGAGATATGACACATTCCAGGGTTTAATTTTATACTAAGACTCAAAATCGAGGAGAGAGGAGTGTGACTAGTATTAGTATAATATGACATCATACTCTTCTCAACATTATTATTCAGAGTATTCAAATCAGTTGCACAGTCAACTAAAAGAACAGGTCTGTTTCACCCTTTGAGGTGATGAGGATCTCGAAAAGCTTTTTTTTCTCCACAGAAAGGAGTCCAATCGATCCAAACGTCGAACAGTGAATGAGTTCCCTTTTCAAATCAGCAGACAAATACAAAAGGTCCCCTTTGACATAAGTTCATCCCCAGAGTCAGTTCTGGAGTGAGGGTTTCCAGGATCCTACGACATCTGAGGGACTGTATCAACTGCTGAGAGAGGGACCACAACAAAAAAAAACAGTTTATCAAAACTAGACGGCATAGTCCAAACTCTGTGTTTGAAAGCTCTAGATCTCTATGAGAGGATGTGATTGGGTCCACTCCCGACTGTTCTGTGGGTTCAGACAACTCACCAACCCCAGCCAGGTCAACTGTCTCTGCACAGCCAAGGAAGCGTGCTACATGAGGCGAGCAGGAGGTCGGTGTGGTCTGGTTGTCTCTGAGGCAGCGCTCAAAGTCTGTAAACTCCTTGGCACAATCGGACCTGATCTTCTGGATCACTGGGCTACATGAACATGACAGAGAGAGTGAGAGAGAGAAAGTACATGTGAGGAGGTTACTGACTAATCATGTGAAGTCAAATCAACATATATGTATAGCCCTTTTTACAAGCAATGTCACAGAGGGCTTCACAGCCCCTAAGCCAGGGGTGGTTAACGTCCGGCCCGCGGGCCGTATGCGGCAGCACTATTTTAATATGTGGAAGAGGACCGTGGAGGCGCGCAGCGTTGCGTACCAATGTACCAAAAAATTCGCTCGAGCGCTCGCATTAAGTGTGGAAATATATTTCCACACTTAATAAACCTCATAAAGATATTTATAAGGTTCCCCACCCCTGCCCTAAGCCAACCTAAAGGTCTTGAAAACAGAGATGGTCTTACTGAGAGGATGTGCACTGTGCAACCTTCATTTTCAGGTCTTCACACTGATTCTGCCATGTTGATGGGTTGGAGGCCACACATGCCCCATATTCTTCCATCTCTTTATGGCAGAACCGAGTCGTGATATCCATTGCAGCCTGCCTGGTGACAGTCACAGGCAGATTCAGAGACTCGTAACTACTTACCAGCCATGTAAAACCTTAATGAAATCGCCACTCCAATGACTTTGAAGGCTTGCAGTCATTGAAACAGAACAAGAACATGCATGCATTACATCGTGAATGAAGTTACAAAAAATAACCTTACATGTTTACCACACAGATGATAGGAAATATTTCACGACATCAAGGTTACAGCAAAACATGTGTCAGTCACTACCGTACACACCTACCTTTTGTGTGATAGGACGGTAAATTGTGAGTTCTGCCATGTTTTGCTATTTCATTGGTTCAAATGGACTTTCAATCTCATGTGTGGGAGCGCATGGACTTCTTAAAGGGGACATTCTCCATAAAAATTGGCACATTCTCCATAAAAATGTGTAATCACAATTTACTTATTTTTCTCAATAATGAATCTCTTTGAAATACTTAATGTTGTATTTCATTTATTTTAATATATTGGTTATTTTGATGTTCAAAATAGTAGCGTAGAAATTATCGGCAGGAAGTAATCTGCCATTGCGTTGTCGTACGTGGTTGCGTACACGGAAGCAGCTGAATGTGAACGAAAAAGCGATTCAGAAAACTGGATCTGAACACCGGACTAGTAAAGGGACAGAAGGATCTATCTCATCATCACCAATAGCAATAGCAAGGGGGTGGTGGTGGATAGAGGGGGGGTGAAGAAAGAGGAACGAACAATGAATGAGGCTACTAAACAGGGGAATGTGGCTTCAGATGGGATTCGGGGACCGGCGGAGTTGCAAATGGCCCCCTCTATTAACCATAGCCAGCATGACAACGGAGCTAGCGACGAGCTAGTAAGCTCAGTGACGCTTTACCGGCGCAGGCCCCGGGTATTACATGGGACGGTTCTCCCCTTTATGGGGTTGTTGTACCCCGGCTGGCTGTATGTCTGGCTCGGAGTGTATGGCGCCTCAGAGTATCCAGAGGCAGGCCTTCTGGCTCTCGCCGCCATCGGGATCGCGCACGTTCTGACAGCACTGTCCGGTTATTGGTCTGTGCACGCACACTGTTTGCTCACCTGCTCTAAGGTAAAGTGATGTATGTTGGCTTGGGATTTGACAAAAGGACACCAGTGTTTCATCATTATGTTAATTGTTAGCATTTGGTTACTAATATTTTTATTGAATAATAATGTGTGCAATGGTAGGGCCAGCTTGGTGGTTTAGTTCTAGATTTGGGTCACTGTGGGCATTTGTAAACTTGAGGTCTTTATCTATCTGATTGTCATGTGGGAATTGCTCACCTGTGAATTATTACACACAGGAGCCAGACCCACACAAGGCTACTCTGGCAAAAGTGATTCCCACCCCCAACAACGGTTCAGCAGAGCTAGTGGCACTCCAGTGGGACAAGGTGTGTAAATGACTCCATCACCCTCGGTGCTGGAACAATGTCTGAGAATGATCTTACCATCATCTTCAGTTTTTCTGAATGCTGATCCTACTGTTTACCTATAGTGTAACATGATGGGAGTGAGTCTCTCCATTCTTATACTGTGTTTGAAGAATTTGTGGTGATTCTAAACACATTCTGGCCTTATTTCTTCCTCCTTGTTCCAGGATGATAATGGCGAGGAAATCCTGTCCTTCGAGTTCCAGAAGATCCGGTATACCTATGACAGGAAGGAAACGAAATGCTTCCTTCCTGTGACGTTTCCTGTCAGTCAGCCAATGGGCTTTTTCCAGTCCTGGCGTGGCTACCAGGAAGAGACTGACCTGCGGGCTGCAGAAAAACGCTACGGCACCAACCGTGCTGAGATGATGGTGCCAGACTTCCTGGAGCTCTTCAAGGAGAGGGCCACTGCTCCCTTCTTTGTATTCCAGGTGTGTTAGTGTGTGTGTGTGTTTGCACTTTGTAGTGTGTGTGTGTGTGTGTAATGTTACTGAAGAAGAGATCATTGTCTGAGATCTTTCCATAGTAAGTCACAGCTCAACTTTCTTGTTGTGTGAATGGCAAAGGTTAAATTGCAGCAATTATGCTGGCCCAATACTCGTTTGAATGTATTCTGTCCTCATCCCAGGTGTTCTGTGTGGGACTGTGGTGTCTGGATGAGTACTGGTACTACAGTGTCTTCACACTCTTCATGCTGGTAGCGTTCGAAGCTTCTCTAGTCCAGCAGCAAATGAGGAACATGTCTGAGATTCGCCGCATGGGAAACAAACCCTACATGATCCAGGTAACCCCAAAGCTTCTTATTCGGTTTCCACCTCACAAACCACATTTAAACTTGATTTCAGTCTCGGAAGCCATTGCTAAGAAACAATGCTAATGTCCTCTGTCAGGTTTACCGAAACAGGAAGTGGAGGCCTGTGTCCAGTGATGAACTTGTCCCTGGGGACATTGTCTCAATAGGTAAGGTTTCCCGTCTATCACCTCACAAATAGCCAAAGTTCTGTGCTTGAGCATCCTTTTGACAGGTTGAGCCTTTGCTTCTGGTCCTCCCTAGGACGCTCCCCACAGGATAACTTGGTACCATGTGATGTGCTGTTACTGAGGGGCCGCTGCATAGTGGATGAGGCCATGCTCACTGGAGAGTCTGTTCCCCAAATGAAGGTCAGGCTGAATCTCGAATGAGAATCAGAACACAGAACTGCCCGAGTGTATCCAAAACTCATTGAATGTACTGATTGCATTTGTAGGAGCCTGTGGAGGACTTGGATCCAGAGAGAATCCTGGATTTGCAGGGCGATTCCCGTCTTCATATCATCTCTGGTGGGACCAAGGTTGTCCAACACAGCCCCCCTCTCAAAGCTAGTGCTGGGTTAAAACGTAAGTGCACTCAGTGGATCAAATCGAAGGAACGTGGGGAATCATCACAGTATGTTTTGTGTATTCTACCAAAATAATGCTATGAATCATCATGTCCTCACTGCAGCTGTGGACAATGGCTGTGTGGCCTACGTGTTGAGGACTGGGTTCTACACCTCTCAGGTAGGGAGATGCTGTTCTCACACCTCGTCTCTGCCGTTCATTCACTTTTTCCAATCGAACGAAGAAAGCAAGGTTTCTTTTTTTTTTTTTTGGACAGTTGGATATTTTGAGTAAGCCATGTCTGTCTTCAGGGTAAACTGCTGAGGACCATCCTCTTTGGAGTGAAGAGAGTGACGGCCAATAATCTGGAGACCTTCATCTTCATTCTCTTCCTCCTGGTGTTTGCGATTGCTGCTGCTGGTTATGTCTGGGTAGAAGGTGAGAAGCTCAGGAAATATATAGAATTAAGTTCAACCGCCATGATAAATGTCATGTTGAATTGCCTGAGGTCTGGACAGGGCACACTCGAATCATGACATGTCTGCATTTCTGTCTGTCTCCCTCAGGTACCAAGGACCCAAGCAGGAACAGGTACAAGCTGTTCCTGGAGTGCACGCTCATCCTCACCTCCGTGGTCCCCCCTGAGCTCCCCATTGAACTCTCCCTCGCAGTCAACACCTCCCTCATCGCCCTGGCCAAGCTCTGTGAGTCAATATGTGTGTGTGTGCGTGTGTGGGTTTGGTGTTGCCTTGGTAAAAAAGTTTGACTCACCGACTCTGCTCCCTTCCATAGATGTGTTCTGCACAGAGCCCTTCCGGATACCGTTCGCAGGGAAGGTGGAGGTGTGCTGCTTCGACAAGACAGGAACTCTGACCAGTGACAGTCTTGTGGTCCGCGGAGTTGCAGGGCTAAAGTAGGACCTCCTTTTCACAGCAAAACATCTCACGTTTATAGTTTTGTGTAGCGTGTGGCCAATTAGTTTGACAGTACTGCTGTGGCACCTGCGGAAGGGTCTCCGGGTCTCAGCATTCTCAATGTTCACAAACAGGGAGGGGAGAGAGGTGATGCCGGTGTCTGAGATCCCTGTGGACACTCATCGAGTGGTGGCCACGTGTCACTCCCTGGTTACCCTAGATGATGGACAGCTGGTAGGTGACCCACTGGAGAAAGCCATGCTAACGGCTGCGGACTGGACCCTCACCAAAGGTAACACGCTCACCCTTGACCTGCAATTGCTTCTGCTCAGTGTTGTCTCTCTGTCATCCTGTGACGTGGTGTCTGTGCGCGTGTGTATGTTCTGCGGGGGGGGGGGGAGTTCAAACCTCTAACTGTGGCATTCTCTGTGGGCAGATGAGAAGGTGTTTCCTCGAGGTATCAAGACTCCGGGGCTGAAGATCCACCAGCGCTTCCACTTTGCCAGCGCTCTGAAGAGGATGTCCGTCCTGGCCTCGTTTGAGAAACTGGGCTCCACAGAGCTCAGCTACATCTCCACTGTGAAGGGGGCGCCCGAGACACTGAAGGGAATGGTACGTTCACTCGCGCAACATCTGACGAAACGTTCTCGACCCGACTAAACCGGGTAAATACACGTTAGTGCCATTATCACTGTAATAACCCTGGTATTTTTTCTAGTTCTCAAAGTGTCCGGCCAGCTATGACGATGTGCACAGAGAGATGTCCCGGGAAGGGGCCAGAGTCCTGGCTTTGGGCTACAAAGAGCTGGGACACCTCAGCCACCAGCAGGTACCTGGCTCTTGTTTCACTGTGCAGCCCACCGTGCAGCTCAGTACCTCAATACCTCAGATTAGGAAGGGCTCTAAATAGGCCTGGCTTGCTCAGAACCGAGCGGGCTCAACATTGACGGGAACCCTTGTTTGTGGGTGTCCAGGTGCGTGAAATGAGCCGCGACGCGCTGGAATGTGACCTGCAGTTTGCCGGCTTCATGGTGGTCTCCTGTCCTCTGAAGACCGACAGCAAGGCAGTCATCAAAGAAATCCAGGAGGCATCCCATCATGTGAGTAAACCGCCTAAAAACCCGGAACCACTCCCACGACACGGACACACACACACACATAGGGTCAGATCAAAGATGCACCACGTACTATTTGTGTGTCACTTTGGAAAAAAAACATCTGCTAAACGAATGAAATGGAAACGGTCTCTCTGTCAGGTGGTAATGATTACCGGTGACAACCCCCTGACTGCGTGCCACGTAGCCAAAGAGCTTCACTTCATCCAGAAGGAACACACTCTGATACTGCAGACTGGACCCAACCAGGGTACGTCTTACTCACCCCCACAGTATGTACAATTGCAATCTTGTGTATAGTAATGTAGTGTCAGACTCAAGTGTTTCCGTTTTTCCAGGAGAGTGGCAGTGGGAGTCTATAGATGGGAGCGTGTGCGTACCACTGCCCCCTCCCTCTGTGCCCTCGTTCACCAATCAGTATGACCTCTGTGTGACTGGGGAGGGCCTGGCCAGATTGTCCAGTGACTCGCAACTGCTCCACGCACTCTTGCCTCATGTGCAGGTGTTTGCACGGGTCAGCCCCAAACAGAAGGTCTGTTTTGTTTTCTTCCATTGAACTGCACATCCTGAAGAACCGCGAGTCATTCTGTACTTGTTGTGTTTTGTTGGCTGTTCATGCTTATTCATATTTCATTTTGATGTTTCAGGAGTTTGTGATCACTAGCCTGAAGGGTTTGGGCTACATTACATTGATGTGTGGGGATGGGACCAATGATGTTGGAGCGCTCAAACACGCCCATATTGGTAAGACCAATGAGCATTTCGACTGTCTTACCTACCACACTGTATCTGGGCCGGATTCCTCAAGCACGGTTGCAAATGGGTATCTAGGAGAAATAGGCCGTTAAGGTTTTCAAATAGTCTGCTTTTAACTGTTCGCAAATCCTGTTTGAAATCTAGAGGTGATCGCGCCTTCCCAGCTGTGGCCCCACGGCACTGGAATAGTCTTCAGCTCCACGTTAGATCCTCTGACACTATTGATGTTTTTAAATCATATTTTAAGACCCACGTATTCTCCGGATCCTATGACACAATTGTAATACATTCCAGTACAGCCTGGACAGCAATATGTTCCCTTATATTTACATTTACATTTAGTCATTTAGCAGATGCTCTTATCCAGAGCGACTTACAGTAAGTACTTCCCCCGAGGCAAGTAGGGTGAAGTGTCTTGATCAAGGACACAACGTCATTTGGCACGGCCGGGAATCCTCCGGGAATCGAACTGGCAACCTTCTGATTACTAGGCCGATTCCCTAACCGCTCAGCCACCTGACTCCCTTATGTGTATGTGTCGTTGTGAAACACTGGTTGTTTTTACATTTTCTATAGAAATACATTTGACTTGACTAGGTATGGTTTGATGGTCGTTTTTCCCCAATTCCTCAGGTGTGGCTCTGTTGGCCAATGCCCCGGAACGCATGCCAGAGAGAAGGAAAAGAGGAAGAGATAAGGAGATACCTGTTCCTGAGTCCAGACCCCCTGTCCCGAGTTCAGGAATTAAGATGACCTCTCGGGCAGCCAGACAGAGGGTGATGGCCCAGAGAGAAGAGCAGCTAGCTGCACAGAAGGTGTGAACTCGATCAGACTTGAGGCTTTACGTGACCGATTATCTGGAGCCTAAGTCTGTTTTATGGAACAAAGAACCCATAGATGACTCTAAAACCTTTGTGATTGACTTTGTCGCAGGAGAGAATCAGTCAAGTCTTAAGAGAGCTGGAAGAGGACCAGATACAAGTAGTGAAGCTGGGCGATGCCTCCATTGCCGCCCCTTTCACCTCCAAACTGTCTTCTATACAGTGCAGTGAGTAACAACCTCACACACACACAAACACACCACAGTAACAAGCATGCTTTCGTCACTTCCTAATAAATGACCCGTCTCTCATCTCTCTCCGTCCTCAGTCTGTCATGTGATAAAGCAGGGACGCTGCACACTGGTGACAACCCTGCAGATGTTTAAGATCCTGGCCCTGAATGCCCTCGTCCTGGCCTACAGCCAGTCTGTGCTCTACCTGGAGGGGGTCAAGTTCAGCGACTTCCAGGCCACCTTGCAGGGCCTGCTGCTTGCCGGCTGCTTCCTTTTCATCTCTCGGTCCAAGGTGAGAGGGCATAATGTCAGGAAGCAGTGTTCTGTTTGTACTGTGACTCATAGGCTGCCGGCAGCATACCTGTCCTAAATTCATCCACTCAGTCTCCGAATTGAAATGCGTGTATTGCATGATCCCGGCTGTGAAAGGCCTATGCGTTTGTTGATCATCGAGTTGTTTCTACCCAGCCCCTGAAGACCCTGTCTAAAGAGCGGCCCCTACCCAACATCTTCAATTTCTACACCGTGTTGACAGTGCTGCTACAGTTTGCTGTTCATTTCTGCAGTCTGGTGTATCTGTACAAAGGGGCACAGAGCCGAAGTCCTCCCAGGTACGCATATACATGCACACGCACAGTAAGTGGTCTGGTTCCTGTCTGGGCCGTCTTCCCTGATCTCATCTCGTTCTCCTGGTGGGGGGGTTGGCGTTTTTTGCAGGGAAGAAAGGTTTGCAGACCTGTATAAAGAGTTTGAGCCCAGTCTTATAAACAGCACGGTGTACATCATGTCTATGGCCATGCAGATGGCTACCTTTGCCATCAACTACAAGGTACTGGTCCTTTTTCTCTCCTATCAGTGTCTATGTAGAAGGACACCACAGATGCATTCCACTAAATGACGAGCTGTGTTGTCTGATAGGGCCACCCTTTCATGGAGTCTCTGAGTGAGAACCGCCCCCTGCTGTGGAGTATCGCCCTCTCAGGGTTGGCCATTGTGGGGCTACTGATGGGATCGTCACCTGAATTCAACGAGCAGTTTGCACTTGTAGATATTCCAACCGAGGTGAGTGTGCATGTTTACAACAAGGATCACTTCCTTAATGCTATTTATTTAGTCAGCCCTTCTTTTTTTTTATTGTTTTACTCATTGACCCTGTCTTCCTCCACCAACTCTGCAGTTCAAGCTGGTAATTGCCCAGGTGCTCGTGGTGGACTTTGTAGCTGCTCTGCTGGTTGATCGCATCCTGCAGTTTCTTCTGGGGAAGGGAACCTTAAGGCTGCCTTCCTGAACTGTGGCCATATCAACAGCTGCCCCAAGCATCCAATTCCCTTGTCAACCAAACTGTAAAGGGAGAGAAGGAGACTTTTTGGGTGGAGAAAATGGCGGTTGTGATACGCACAACGACGGCTGAGGTGGACAGGCATGGCGCACAGTACTGCACACTCCTGAAAGAATAGCCCATCTCCCCTTCTCCTTTTACCTTCTGTTCCCAACTCATTCAACATGTATTTAAATTCTCTATTTCTTTGTGACACACAATGCCCTTTTATTCCCCCTATCTCCCTTTCCGCCTCCTTCTACAGATGGCCAAGAATTTGCAGTATTGTGTGGAGTGGGTAACTGTGTGTCAAGCAGTGTGAGATGCACAGACATGAAAAACAGGGGCGTTCTCCAAGAGAAATGCGAAGTGTTCGATTTTTTTTCCCCCTCTTGATTTTGTAAAAAGACAAATCTCTTACAGACTTATAAAATACTTAAAGTTATGTGTCTCTGTTTTATTTTCCATTCACAACCGTACACCTCTTAGTAATACCTGTCGTAACAACATTGCACATGAGCATGTAGGAAAACATGTTTCATAGGTTATGTAGCTAGATGTATTTGTAAATATGAATATTATATACATTGCCCTTGTGCATTACCGCATCCACTTCCCCAGAGATGTCAATATTCGTGTATGTGCTATATGACCAGTAATAATTATACTGGCAACTGGAGTATATATCAAAGGACTTGTGTTTAAAATAGTTCGAAAACAAAGGCAATGATGTGCAGGTTTACGTTTAGTAATGACTAGCGAGCATTGTATGAGGTGGCAAAGAACTACGGTTCCCGGCATGCACAGCTTTGTAATGGGGTGGGGCTGTTTGGTTTGTTTGGGCGCGGGCAGATTTGGATCGAAAAATGGCGGAGTGTGGAACAAAAGTCAACAGGTCTGCTATATTTAATTATTGAACCGTATAAAACATTTCTAATTATTTATTTTTTACCAAATATGCCAGCACGCTGTTAACATAGTTGTGAGACGCGTTTCTTTATAGCAGAGAACATGGCACTTTAGATAGCTAACGATGTTGCTAACGTCACAAACTGTACAGTACAAGTAGATAGTTCTAGCCTAACTGATTTGTTTCTAGATACCGTTGTTAGCCTGCTAGTTTGCTACATGTGACTACATTCGATTCAGCGTTAAACGTTATTTGAGTATTGTAAATTACATTATCATTTAAAATATCTTTCAGCGGATGCGACACTAATGATGTCGATACCCAGGGCAAGGTAAGACGTCAGAAGGTTCATCTAGACATGGCAGTTGAACAAATATCAAATAACTACATATCACCATAACCATACTTACATAGCGTTACGTTTTGTTTACCCTTTTGTATAGGAAAGTCCCCAGGGACCCAAAAGAGGCCGCTCTAATAGTCCAAGTTCAGCTCCCCCACAGAAGTCCCCTCGAATCCATTCTCCTACATCCTCCACCCTGCTGTCGGAGGCAACAGAGAAGCAAATGGAGCCAAGCACAGGAGAGGTGCAGGAACAGAACCTGGAGGGCGGTGTTCAGGGTGATGGTACTTCCCTGAGTCCGAACACCCGGAGGAAATCCTGGAGGAGGTCTACAAGAGGCAGACGGTCCTTGCCTGCACTCTATAACCCCTCCCATAGTAAGCACCCTCGGTTTACTGGATGTTGAGGTGTAATGCTTCTGGTGACTTTTAGCAACCACTACTGAATCAGAGTATATGTGATCTTATTGAATGCCTGATCTCGTCTCCCAGCTCTCTGCTGTACTATTAACCCATCCTTACCAGAGGAGGACAAGCTGGAGAAGCTTTTGGAGGCCTCTATGAGAGTGAGTGCAAGGGATTACGCTAAGGGAGTTCATTGAGGCAGTCAGTCCTGGAACGGAAGTTCTTGTGAGATAATACAGATGATTGTTTGTCTGATTTCCTTCTTGTTTACAGCTAGCTTTACAGAAAACAAAGGACTCGCTGCAGACATTACCCAATGCTTGTCTGGAATCATTTCAAACTCAAAGTAAGTACAAATCTAGTGGTTGACCCTGGTTAAAATGTTTCCTCATGTTGTTAATGTAAGTAGTACATTTATTATTTACATAACTAATATCCCTGTTATATTCCTTGGCTCAGTGGAGTCTATACAAAAGGAATGGTGTTGTCTGGCCAAAGACATGAGCAGCAAGCAAGAGCGACCTCCAACAAGCACTGCCAGGTATTGCAGTTATGCCTTCTATATTATACTCTATTGTATCTTTTAACCCTTGTGTTATCTTCGGGTCATTCTGACCCATCAGCCGTGTGACCCACCGTCGTATTGCGACAAATTTACCTCATACAAAAACAAAGTGAAGCATTTTCTTTTAACCGTTGTGCTGTCGCAGACCCCCCACATTGCAAAGGTTAAAAAAAAATTATTTGTTTTTGTATTGGGTAAAACTGGGTAAATAAACGATGGTTCGTTATGAACCTTTGGGTCATGTGACCCGAAGGCAGCACAAGGGTTAAATGACTGTTTTTGGTTTTCTACTATTATGTATTTCATTCTGAATCTTCACTATCTTCTCCTGTTGATTTTAGGGACCCTGCCATACAGAAGGCTATGGAACAGACCCAGAAGGCCATCCACAGGTATTTCCATCCAGTGCCTTTTCATTGCAACATTTCAACATTCCGTGTGGGTTTTCTACTTTCACGAATCACTGTTGATACCGCCTGTGATCCAGGTTGCAGGTTGAGAATGAATCTTGGGAGTCCCTGCTCAACAAACATCGCAGTAAAGCAGATGAATTGGCCAGGTGAGCTCAGCAGTAACACTGAGTCACTCACTGCACAATCTGACTCTACATCTAATGGCTATCTGTCTTGAAACACGGTATATATTTGTACGTGTGTGTGTGTATATATATATGATTCTTTTTTGTCTTTCTCATGACAGACGAGTGGAGCAAGGCCAGCAGGGTGGTGTGCCGTTAGACCCGGCCTGTCTGTCTCAGTCCTCTCAGAGCCAGATTATCCTCAGTAAACCTGACTACCAAAGTGTACTGTATAGACAACAGCCCCTACTGCACACTATAGAGCTGGTGGTAAGTATAAGGTGCAATGATTGCATTTAACCAATGTGCTTTGATGATGCTGGAAGGGTTCAATTGTCGTGTGATACTCCTTGTGTAGATGGACTCTCAGTGTAAGATGGTGAGGGAACTTCTATCCATCCAAGGACAAGCAAAGTTACTGGTGAAAGAGACCAGTAGTCAATTGGGTAAGGCAACTGACAATAACTTATTTGTATTATATTTGGTCCAACTCAAGATAAGTCAGAACGATATCTGGATGTTTTCTCCTCAGCGTCTGAGGCAGGATTCCAGCATCTTCCCTCGGATCCTATCAGGAATCTGCTGGCAGGTCCTGTTCCCACTTTGCTGTCCTAGTCACTATTCCTTTTGGCAACTGACAACTCATTGATTTGACTGGTATCAACACCCGTAATTGTTCTTCAGGTTCACCCTGTCGTGCAAGACCAGTCATGTTGCTTTCATGTCTCGTATTTCTCTCCATCTTTTCTTTTTTTGAGGGGGGGGGGGATTGTTGTAGTGTATGCTGTTGTCCACCAGGGGGCAATACTACTCTTTATTAAGGGTCCTATACCATTCACCTGCTTAGTAGATCTTATATGATTGGTTGTTTTGTTAAATTGTGCTTTTTCTTACTTAACTAAGAATAGCATTAGTCATAGATTGTACTAATCTAAATTCTACCCTCCTATATTGTTGTTCTGTACATGTTTCAACTTAATGAGCATAAAGAATTTACTTTAAAGAGACATGACTGTCTTATTATTGTATTATCCCACGTTATCAAAGATGAGACATACCTGTAAATGTGTAACTATTGTGCAATGAATGAAATTATTTTGTGAATGAAAGAAAATGTTCCATCACAGCCACAGTAGCTAGATTCAAAAAAATGCAGCCAAATGGGAAAAATCTAAACGTTCAACACTTTGCTCTGCAAGATAGCCACATCCTCTGAAACCATTCCACTCAGGACACGTTGCTCTCAGTTAGCGCTACGATTCTGGCTTCCTGTCCCTTGCGGCCATTTGCCTCAGTATTTTTCAGATCCACTTCTCACTAGCGCCAAATTTCTTCCACCTCCTCCATGTCCCCTGACCGTTAGAGAGAACCCCTCCCCCACACCATGACTCTTCTTGCGTTCTGCTGGGTCACTGAGGCAGAACGCAGCCCTGACATTATGCAGTGATTCTCATCCCCCCACTTGCACCCCTAAAGACTCTCAATAGCTAAGTTCTCTCATGTACGGCCTCACACTCTTCTTATCTGAAGAAAACAAGATAACGTCTCCACAAGTCTTCTATCCAATCAGTCATCTGGTGATGACGGTTTACATTGAACCTCGCATTTACTTTTTTTTTTCTATTGTCATTGTCATATTGGCTCCCACCTATGGCCTGCACCACTCACTGGATTGCTCCTCCCAAGGTTTCTTAAAAATGTTTCCCCTTCTGTTTCTGCAAGTTTTTTTTTTTTCTCGTCTCTGAAGGTTTAGGCTGGTTAAAGCTGATCTGTAGGCATCTGTGACGCCCCCCTGTGACATTGCTTGTAAGAAGGCCTATATGCATTTTAGGTCCTTGTATTGTTCAAGCATGCAACAAAACAGCTTAATCTGTCTAATATGAGACTGAAGTGAAGCTAATTTTCAAAGGGAGAAAGGGCAAAGACAGACTGGTCTAAAAGGACAGAATAATGATAGGATATAGGCAGGACAAAGTGGCTTTGGCATCCTTAGGTTCCAACCTCAATGGTCTTTAAATTTCTGTAATAATATGCAGAGAAAGTGATTGAGTTTTTGTTTCTTACTGCCTGAAACAGGAACTTAGACATACAACTGAGGTGCCTTGTGACTGATGGAGCCATGTCATAAGTAAACTAGCAATAAGAGGCAGAGATTTGAGGTTTGCCAAGTTCTGTTACTTGGAAGGGTGCTTATGGTAAAAGATACAATCTTACACAGATTAAGATTACGAGGCTTCCTGCTCCTTGTATTATACATGCAATGTGGTTAGTGACCCTTGCACATTTGTGCTCCTTTCAACGTTTCAAGTGCCACGAGCCCTACAACACAACACCGGAGTCACTACTGTATACTCTAGTCCTCTATTTCATATCCGACTTTAGATTGATTAGTTGCAGATTGTAGCAGAGGGATGTGCAAGGAGTCAGCATAAAGCACTGCCAGTTTTGTCGTACTGCTCTTCATGCACACCCATCATCTCTCCGACGCCGCGCCAGGTTGCGCCTCTGAGTCCATTCAGCTAGCCATTCGTCTGGGAAAGCTGTCTCTCTCTCTTCTGAGTGATGAACTACGCCAAAAACGTCCACGTTTGCAGAAAAAATGAGGACACTTGTTTTCAATCTGCTCTGTCCACATTCTCGCACAAAAAGACAGATTGGATGTAGCCGATTCATCATTGATGCTGCTGTAATATGAGGGGCCTACATTTTCTGACACTTTATGCTGCAACTACAATCGGATACTTTATTGATTTATTTGGGTACTTGGTGAAATTCAATTGGACAGATTGTATCAATGGGCAAATCAAGGCTAATAAATTACTTAATGCAATCAAAACACATCTCCATTCATCCGCCACCCCTCCCCCTCCAAAAAAAGACGAGGAAAGCATCATGAAAACCAAGATTGTCAATAAAAAAAAGGAAAAAGATTGAATGAAACCACAAACCAACGTATGCACCCTATACAAGGTTATTTAATGTAAGCGTAACTAGCCATCTCATGATTTAAGTATATCCACTCGCAGTTAAATTCACAAGTAAAATTCCACAATCAATGCAATTGTGCAACTGTAGACTCAAATCATTTCCCAAAGGAAATTATTGTGATCAACATTAGAACTACAAGCATGCAACTGACTGTGTGTAAATATTGTGATTTGTTTCCTAACGACTCGTAGCTAAACCGCTCAGACTCGTCCTCACTGTAAATTGGATTTAGACTGTACTGTACGAGATAGACAGAAGCCAGGCCATTCTTGACTAGCAAGCTAACTTACAAACTATGTGGCTATCAGCAGCAGCTACGCTTGCTTTTTTGAAACAGTCACGTATCTTAACAATGACGTTAAATGCCAACCAGTCTTAGCAAGCCGTCAAAGTATAGTCGATACAATAGCTAATCATCATTAGCATGTTGACCTAAATTAGCTAGCCTGATATCTAACGTGCTAGCTACACTATAGTGGATAGCTATAGCCAGCTACTCCTTATCAGCATACGCACACACACAAGCTAGCCAGTAGCTAGTAACTGGTGGTGGTGTTCGGTGGACGATGCACACTGGTCCCTCGCGCAGCTAGCTAGCGCTCTTCCTTTTGGAAAACAATGGCATGCTCTGTTTTGAAAAGCAAACCCGAACCATAGGGGATTTTTGACGTAGCTTGGCGTTGTTGAGCGAACGGGTTTTTGCACGTTGGTTTCTCTTAGGTTGGCAGGATTTTTACACCAGCTATCGTGCATAGCTGTTTATTATTGTCTTTCTTCCCCTGAAAATGTTGTAGCGCGAGGCGCTGTCTGCCA
The DNA here is from genome assembly GCF_038355195.1 of Osmerus mordax. Taxonomy (NCBI): domain Eukaryota; kingdom Metazoa; phylum Chordata; class Actinopteri; order Osmeriformes; family Osmeridae; genus Osmerus; species Osmerus mordax. Next base: position 16,785,195 of record NC_090052.1, on the reverse strand, counting down.
GCTCAACATTCGCTGCATGTATAGCTTGCTAAGCTCCGTTTTTTTCTGCGTTCAGGGGCTTCAACCAGCTAGCTCCACAGTGGCTAGCTGCATTTATTCGCTAGCTTAATCGTTTTAATTGATATAATATTGACACCACTGTAAATCGCACGTGAATGTAGAACCGCATTCGAGTATTTTTAGCGCAGCTATTTGGTAATAGTACCTATCAGGCAGTGGTGTATGATTTGCGCTGGAGACTACTTTGTTAGCTAGCGAGCTAGCTAATTGTGCTGTATTCGACTGAGGAAAACAGCGAGGTTTCTTTGAAAGTATGGATGACCAGACTAGAATGCTGGCGGGTCTCACCGGACTCGGTGGATTATCGCAAGCCGATGTCGGAGATCCAGACTCGGTCAGGAAACAGCAGTCACTTGGCCAACCTCAACAAGACATTGGGGATATTTTACAGCAGATCATGGCCATCACCGATGAAAGCCTCGACGAGGCGCAGGCCAGGTAATACTAACATCTAAGGGAAATGGGATTGAAAACGCGAGAAATCATGTTTATGTATACACATTTTCTATTGTCATCCTTTTGAATCCTTTTGAACGACAGATAATTGACAAATGCAATTGATAGGATTTTGACATCGCTCTATTGGCTATTTACGCATGTGGTTTAATTGTGGAAAAATCAGATCCACATTTTCTTTCAGATGAGCTTCAATTTTATGATGGTTATATGTCGTCATATAGTATGTAAGTCTAAAAGTATGACTTTTTTGTTCAAACCTTGAACGTGCTTAGAGAAATTGTCCATATTCAGTAGTATGTTTGTACCTACAAGGCTGGAAGCTTTTAACCCAACGTTCATTTAGATTATATATTTGGAAGTAGAGCATTTACTCAGTAACTAGCAACGAATTGAAGTTCAGTTTTTTTTTTTCTAGAATTCAAACTTTTAAAAGTTTTGCGTCTTTAATGGCACATGCGTCAGAGTTGAATAACGAGTGGAACCATCACCATGGTTTCTGTAACAATTTACAATAGCATGCACCATGCCTCAATATAGTCTACATTTCTTCATCTATTACCAATGCTCATCTAGAAAAATGTTTCAAAATCATTTAAATGTATCCGTCTCTATAAATAATGATCTTTAAAATGTACATAGTGTTGTGGGACTTGGTTTGGTAGGCAATATTAAACCTGACAACAAGGGTATTGATAAACAGTATGTGGCACTGGACTGATGATTGGAAAATCACTCATGTAGTTCCACTCTCAACATTTGTGTAATATGTTTTAATATCATGACTTGTGAATATGTATCACAAAAAAGCAAATGACCCTTACTCATTTCCCATACGGCTTCAAGGAGCCATAAGGTGAGCTTATACGCGTCAGAATTTAAACAATAGACAGCGTCCACTACGAAACTGTGGCCACCGTGTGATGTGTCATTAGCTAGTGATTTTCCACCCAACATTTGACCACCTGGTTCTCTTAATTAATTCACTCCTCTTTCACTCCCTCCCTCCCTGGTGTTCATCCTTTTCATTGTGTGCAGGGTGCAATCAATTCTCCTATAATGTGTACGCGAGTGCAGCTGTCCGCAAATCGAGTTTCTATTAATGAGGAGAGGGAGGGGGGACGCTACAAGGCCGGCCTAGGAATAGGAGGATATTATATTTTCTTCCTTTCAAAATATGCACGAGGAAGGGGTAGCCATACATTAAATCTGTGATGAATGTCATATATTCTACTGTTGTTGGTTTCTGTGCATTAAGGGTATTTGTACATAGGACATTTGCATGTATTGATTCCTAATTGATTAATCAGACTTGATTCCTAATTGGGCCTTTTTGGGGTATATTAGTTAGACTGCTTTGGCAGAGTTAAGTATCTTTCCAGCAAACCTTTCACCAGTGGCATATCATTTTACCATGAGAAGCTTGTTGAGACGAGTATACGTCTGTTTTGTTTTTTCAGACTCCTTTTTACCTCTTGTGCATCATGTCTTGATGGATGTTTTGCTCATTTTAGATGTAACATCAGTCATAATCTGAAACCGTGTCAGTCATTAGCATCTAAAGTAACTATGTTTTGGATCATTTATATTAAAGATGACAGTGGTACTGGGTTATCATAACAGAATATCCACATGCAGTAAGTGTCCCCTCTGGGCTTGGAATCAACATTCCTGTGGACTATGGTCCAGACCTGTAAACACAATCATCTCCCTTATGCAAGGCTTGGAATCAGTCTGTCAAGATACTTATGCTCTTTTGGCCAAAGCATGCCAATCCACTTAAGGACAGTCTGGCACTTGCACCATCTTTTCCAGTCCATGTTTTAGCATGTTGTGATGTTCACATCCACTTCTCACCGAAGGGGAGACTGTAGAGAGTTGTTTGAACAACTCTGAATTTGGTTAGCCGTCTCAGCAAAGATTCTTCAGTATAGTTAGTCCCTTGTTTTCTTCTCTCTTTTTTTTTTATTGTATTTTTTTAATTACAATATTAGATTTAGCTTCTATCAGGGGCATTATTACATGCTCTTGTACCTGCCAGGGCCCTGAAATATGAGGTGCTAAAGCAGTCTTGGTACTGTATTTACCTTACTGTACAGCTTCAATCACATGTGGCACAAAAGTCTACCTACCTACCTTCACACCTACCTGTCTGCCTACCCGCGTACCTAGCTAGCTATGAGTGATGTGCTGGGCAGTGGTGAGGAGCCCTCGTCCTGGAGGGGAGCAGTGTGGTGGGATGGGGGGAGTTCTTTATGTCCGGGCAGCAGAGGACGACACAGTTGCGCCCTGCACTTCCAGCCCGCCCGCCCGCCCTCATCCTCTCACCCTGTTACCCTGTGTTCAGATGCTGGCCAGAAGAGTCGCCGGCGCATTGGGGTGGATCAGACGACCCCACAGAGGGAGGGGGAGCTGGGGGGGGCACTGCAGGGGGTGGCCTGCCGCTCAACTTCCAGCACAGGTCAGTACTGGACCGCATGAGCACTCCCCCCCCCCCCCCTCCTCTCGCTCATCCCCTCCATGATGAAGGCACTCCCCCCCCCTCCCCACTCCAATCCAGCAGTCCAGAAACACAACTGACGCACACAGGCGTACACGATCACGCACACCTCGTGTACTCTCTCCGTGGCATCCGCGGTTTTAGTCGGCACACACGCATACCAACGCACAGCCACACAGGCATCACATAGTGCACTACACACAACTGGACTGGGTGTCGAGGTCAGGTGTGCTCATTCTTCATCTGTCTCGTCGTGGTTTGTGTCATTGTTTCCCGAAACACTCTCGAGTCCGATCATCCCACTGATGATCAACCGATGCTGATTTGTACACTTTAATTCCAGGAATCATTGTTAATTCTGTTCCATCGTCTTTTTTTTTTTTTACACATTCTTGTTCCAACTTGTCTTTAATATTTGGTAAATCCCTTTTTGTCGACCTGAAATGTTCTTCCCACTTACCTCAGAACAGCAGTAGGACCTTGAAATTGCGCTTTCGAAATGTCGTCTTTCCACCCCATGCCTAATGTCTTTTGAACAGCGCAAACGTCCACAGATCTCGTCCTCGTGTGAGGCTCTGTTGTAAGCTCGGCAGCTCGCAGACCAGACTGACAAGGAGTCCGTGACTCGCGGAGCCATTAGAGAGCCGTGTCTCTGTATGTGTCTGTCAGTATGTGCATTTGATGGAGAAACGACAGACTTGAGGAACACCGGATAGCACCGAAAGCATCCTTCTGCGTGAGCGCTCCCCACTGTGTAATGGCGGGGAGCGCTCAGTAGAGTGATCAGCCTCTCACTCGGGCCTGAGACGTCAGTGAGAACCTGTCATGGGCCTGGCTGCTTTTAACACAGTAGGCTTCCATCACCCTTAGCCAAGATCCACTGTGTTTCAGACCTCTCGGACAGTGCGTTCTTTTTCTTTTTCGTGGGTCGTTTTTCTGTTTGTTTGACTCCACTGACACACGTCTGGTGTGAATGAGTGGTGTTTCCAGACAGGTGAGTAATTAAGAGGTGCATGAAAACTAATTGATTACCTTTTTGACTTGGATTTCCCAAGGCTTATCTCCCATGTTAATATTGCTTAGGAAAAATCAACACAGTATCGAAACTGCCTGAATTACTCCCCTGGGCATTTTAATACAGTTGCTGCCACAATGCTTGGATCTCTGCAGATGCATACAGATGGTTGGGGGTTAAGGGGATCGGGATCCATAGCCTAGCCCCGTACATCGACAAATCTGTGTATCATGAAGGGAAACGGTCTTAAGTTGAGGTCCGCCAGTTTTAATCATGCCTCCCAATCTCCTCTCTCCTTCTCCTCTCTCTCTCTCTCTCTCTGGCAGGAAACACGCGCTGAACTGTCACAGAATGAAGCCTGCACTCTTCAGCGTTCTCTGTGAGATCAAAGAGAAGACAGGTACGACTCTCTCTCCCTCCCTCCCTCTTCCTCGGTACTGCTTTCTCACTTCACTCCACTGAAGCTTATACCGTCTGACCGAATCTGATGTAGCCCAGCTTATTGGGGGTTTAGTTTGTCCGATAATGGTTCCCTGGTGGGGCGATATTGATGTCGTATGAGCATTGGTAGTCAATACTCACTGTCATAAGTTACATTGATGTTGCAGCAGGGGCCTAGGTGGACTGGTTTGCTGCCAAGATTAAATTAGTGGTTTAAAGCCTCTTCACACTGAGTCAAGTACAGTTGGATTAGTAACTGCATTCCTCTTTACCTTTTTATGTGGGGAGGTTTATCTTCAGAGATAAACATTGCTGCTCCATCATTGTCTTACCTGGTGTAAAAGAACCATTCCATTCATGTCCCTCAGGTCATGTTCAGTTTAATGGAAATACAAATGCACTGTAAGTTCCCCATTTTAAAGAGGCTTTTAGTTATATTGGTATGTGATATTGCCATGGTCCACACAGTTACTTTCTTTTTAAATGTCCCTCTAATATCTGGGTATTATTCCATAGCTTCTTCTTTTTCTTTTTTTTTGCCAATCAACAAATATCTCTCACTAATATCCAGATATTACCAGAAGGATGTTGCTGCAATGGTGGAGGATTTCATTCGCCAAAGTCAAATTCTTGATCCCATCTTGTTAGCTATTCAAGTCAGCTGCCTAGCAGATCTCCAGCATGGTTCAAAGGAGGAGGGAAGGAGTGGATGGAGGATTGATGGATATGGTGGTACTGGGTGGGCGGGACTCTGAGTCCCTCCCCTCTCTCCCTTTCTCTCCCTTTCTCTTTCTCTTCCCCCCCTCCATGTTTTCTCTCATGGTATCTCACCAGTTGAAATACAGGCTGAAAACCCTGCACTGCTGCATGTTGTGGCGATCTGTCAATAACGCATTATTGCTCTCTTCTCATTGGAGGAAACTAAAGGGCTTTGCTTGGAGGGAGGGGAGGGAGTAGGGTCAGGGGTACCCAGTTTCCTTGGCAACCAGTGGTCCTATTTACCCTAATGCCATTCCCTTTGATTTTCACATTTAGCTGTCTCGTAGAGAGAGAGGGGGGGCGATGTGGCTGTGGAAGATGCGTGGGTGAGGGTAGAGATGGAGACAGGGTCGGAATGATAAGTCACCTTTTATCTTTGCACTGCCTTTGCATGTGTTCGGCCTGTTCCAAGCGCCGGGAATAATTCTGTATATAAATACGTGGAGATCTGTCAATCTGATCAACCACTGTTTGACCGTGCTGGTTCCGCTGCTTGTTGTGACACCCAGCCCCAGCAGCTTGTACCTGCTCTGCCGTTCCCCTGCTGCCCCAGCAGACCCCCCTGCAGGCGCCATTATGCGCTTGTGGAATGTGAATTGACAAGCCTCTCGACTGCAGCTCATGGAGCCCCCAATCAGTAGTCCTCCAGTATCTCCACAGATTTTTTCTGCAGTCTTTTACACGCACGCACATTCACATTCAGACACACACACACACACACACACGGAGAGAGAGAACAGCAGGGATAAAAGCAAACTCGGGCTTGGGTCTACTCCTGCTGCTTGGGTCTTGTCCTCTCCTCCCCCCCCCCCCCTCCCTCTGCCTCGCTCCCATTCTTGAAAGAGAAGACTTGCTCTGAACTGGGGGCTTTGATATGGTAATGCAGGGGTGGTGGGGGAGGAGGAGGAGGGGGGAGGAGCGAGGGAGTGGGGGGTGGGGGAGGTGAATTCCACAGAGTGCTGCAGTTGGGTAAATTGTTTTCATTGTTAAGGAAATGTTCCTCTCAAATGCCAGCGCCCCCCCCCCCTCTCCTCCTCCACCACCCCGAGATCCCTGTTGTCCCGCACTCTCACGTTAAACATGACCTTCATCCGCGTGAAATGAGGGTTTAGTTCAAATCTTTGTCACAGATTCACTCTGAAAGGAAGTGAAACAACCGGCGAGGGGATGAGAATGGATCAAAGTTTAGGAGAGAATTATTTCACTTCCACTCCGTGATGTTTCCCGTCTGTCTCTGGGGTATTTCTTGAGCTGTAAAAATAGCCTGGCTCTTGGTGCAGTGGGACAACTTTTACCAACCAAATGTTTTCAGAAGCCCGTGCCGTTTTTCCTCTGAGTGTTCCTCTTGCTTACTCCTTCCTGACAAGTCTCTAACTTGCTCACTTAGAAATCTGTCACGTGATCCAACAGCGAGGAAAAAGTTTACCAGTGGGAGAGACATCCATCCATCAAATGGTCTTTCTTTGCTGTAAACCTTTCTTTCTCTCTTTTTTTTTTTTTTTTTGGTCTGTGCGGGCACAGTTGTTGTTTCACACTGAACATGGAGAAGTTGTTTGTTCCCAGCCAGTTTTCAAGAACATCTGTAAAAGATAATGATGGAGCTAACCTCAACTGGGGTCTGTTGTTTTGTTGGAACATTTGGTGCCAAATCTCCCGGCCTTTTGAAGCAAGTTCACTCCCTTTCCAAACCACGGCCACCGACTCCAGTATTTCCCATGTCCATTTTCCGTACTGTCTGTGAAACATCAGTTTCGTCCATCCTTAAACAATCTGTCAAGTGCTGCGTGTAATAAAGCCGCAGTTAGTTGTCTACGTGATGGCATGTTTACGTAACCCTTTATACATAACCCTTTATACATAACCCTTTATACATAACCCTTTATACATAGCCCTTTATACATAACCCTTTATACATAACCCTTTATACATAACCCTTTATACATAGCCCTTTATACATAACCCTTTATACATAACCCTTTATACATAGCCCTTTATACATAACCCTTTATACATAGCCCTTTATACATAACCCTTTATACTGAGTAGAGATCCTGCATTGTACCAACAATCAAACAGGCTGTCGGATGTGTCTTACTGGGTTCATGTTGTTTCTTCAGCATCTCCCTCGGTTCTCCGTACACACAGCCTTCAGCCCTGTGAATCACTCGCCTAATTAAGACCGCTAAGTATCATTGGCTTCGAAAGGAGCTTAATTTGAACCCAGCCGTAAAATTTTACGAGTTGTTGGAAACCTCAGACTTTTATGATAGTTTAACGAGTGAAAGCCTTGCAGCGCCTGTTCAGCGCAGAGGGATGTCGTTGAGGAGGGTTCCCGATGTTGCCTTAAATGGCAGAGGGACAGAAGAGGGAACCAAACCGTGAAAAAAAAAAAAAATGTGAACGCGTTCAGTCAAGCACCTGGCAGCTACGAGATGATTCGGGTTTTTTTGCCCTCATCCCTGTTGGAGGTTGTGTGCGCCGGTATCCCTGCCACTCAATCGGTTTTTCTCCCTCTTTACTGAAGCGATTGTTCAAAAAAGGTGGTGGTGGTGGGGGGGGGGGGGGAGGGGGTCGAGGAGGGGATGGGAGGAGGAGGAAGACAAGAAGGAGCGATAGAGAGAGATTGATGAGGCAGTAAGAGCAGCAGTAATTACTCCATGTCCATTCCCCAGGCCAGATTGGCAGACGGCTAATATCACACAGACCCCCTAGCCCTGACAGACACCCCACCCCCACCCCCCCGACGCAAGCCCTCCAACTGGGGAGGAAGGAGCACCCCAGCCCCTCCGCCCAGCTCAGCCCCGGCCTAATGGTGTGTGGGCTGACTGCTTCTCTCCCTGTCTGTCGCGTTATTCCCTCCGGGATTAGCCCGGCCCTGTCTGTTCCTGGAAGGAGCAGAGTCTTCGCAGAGGGGGATTTTACAGGGACGTCGAGCACCGTCATGGCAACTTCTGTAATGGTTGCGCTAATGTGTCAAACTGAAGTCAGACTATCCTATAGTATGGGGATGTGCATTGGCCCACACTTCTGGCAGTACGCCTGAAGGCCTCAAGGGGACACAGCCTCTATTTATGGTACTCTTTATGAACCTTGTCTCTGCCATTAGGTATGCTACTAGGATTCTCAGTTTGATCCATTGGCTAAAGCAGTTATGGCCTTCATATCAGCCATTCTTCTGCAGAGAAAGACTCTTGGTGGGGGGGGGATTAATCAGGTTGGTCAGAGTGAAACATCGCAGCGCTCTACTCCAACACGCTTCATCCCACCTCCCTCTGTGTGTGTCACCCCCCCCCCCCCCCCCCCCCCCTCAGTCTGGGGGCTGCCTTGTAAAGCTAGCCAACATCTCTTTAATTAAAGATATGTAAATGTGGCCTCAGCTGGATTGCATTAGCGTGGTGACGGTAGGGCGGGAGAGTGTCAGAGCCCAGCTCCTAATCCTGACTAATTAAGGATTAATTACAATTGATGGGAGCCCCCCCCCCATCCCCCACCTCCCCGTAGAGCAGCACACCACAGTCCCAGAGAGTATGTTTGTGCATATTTCACACTGTGTCATAGATAGATGCAGAGGGGAGAGATGGAGATATCATCTCTCGGGGGGGGGTGGGGGGGGCGGCAGGATTAGGAGTGTGTTTTGGGTTATCGGGGGCATTAAGGACCCTGCTCTCCTCCTAAGCCTCTGGAACTCTGCACAGGGTTAAGGCTTTGGATGGGTGACACTCGGATGGAGGTATTAAAAGCTGTTTGCTAATCTATATTAATCTGCGTCTCACACGCAAAGGTGTGAACACCGCCTCGCGTAGCTGCCCCCTGCTCCGGGGCTGCGGACGAGGCAGCGTCTCCGCCGCCGCGCCCCGTCACCTCTCCGTTTTGAGGCGACTGTCGGAGGCAGGCGTCGGCCGACCTGCACGCTGAGGCCATAGACGAACCACGGAGGGCGGGTGAGCTGTTGCCACCGAGGACATGGTCGTCCCCTCCTCCAGAGTCGGTGCGGCAGCAGAGCACACGCAGCGACACGGCTTCAGCTCTCCCCGGCTTCAGCTCTCCCCGGCACTATCCGACTGTGTCATATCGCTCGTTTCGCTCGTTATAGATGGGCACGGCTCCCCCTGATCCATTGCTTAATTGCCACCTAATTTGCATAACAGTGCAAATTAACGACCTCTCCAACGAGCGTTCATTTTTCACAAAGTCTTTAGGAGCTCCTTAAGAGGCGGCGCTAATGAGCACAGGAGGCAGCTGTGCTGATGAGGACGGAGGGGAGAGACGGAGCGAGGCTGGGACCGGGGGGGCTGGAGCTGTCTTCCCCCTGCCTGGCTCCCCTCTCTCATCATTCTCCCCCCCCACCCCCCTGGTGACAGTTCTACCTCTCGCCTTCCACCATCTTGTCTCAAACCCCCAGGAAACAGCGCCTGTGTGTGTGTGTGTGTGTGTGTGTGCGCGGGCGCCTGCATGTGAATGACCTTACATGGCTATCAATTCCCATTTTTCGATCAAATATTAGGCGTGACGGAGCACCTGTGCAAGTGAGGATCGCGCGCCAACCGTTCGAGTTCCAGATGTCTTTGTCGAGCGACCCGAGTGTTGCTGCACGACGTTTGGGTTTCCAGCCGTTCCTCGGAGTGTGCTTTCGCTCTGGTCTTCATGAAACGCGTCGGTAGTTAATTAAGAAATGATTAATGGTGTGTTGGCTTGGTGAGCCGTGTTTGCCCAGGGTGGTACCCATTCACACCCTAATCAGATCACACTATGTTAACACTGACCGCTTACCACTCCCTCAATATGGCAGCAGTGTTTGGGGTTGTGTGTGTGTGTGTGCGCAATTTTATTGTGTCTGTTTGCATGCAAAAAAAATACAATAAATGGTGTGTCCTATGTGCGCGTGTGTGTGTGTGTTCCCGGGTGCGTGCCACAGGGTTACAGCAAAGTGGCCAAACAGTGATTAGTCTGAGCTGCTTAAAGCAGGAAGTGACATATGGATGGATTCCCTGGCTTACTCTCCTCCACAACAAAACGGCCCTCAACAAGGATGGAGCCCAGCTAGCAGTGTGCTGAGGGATACCATCGTGCCCCTGTAGTCTTAACGCCCAGACTCCCAACAGGGGGGGACCGCTCTACCCTCCCTCACCTGCCCGGCCCGGGGGGGGGGGGGGGGGGGGGGGGGGGGGACGACACACGTCCACCCCACAGGGTCGCCGGCCGTGTCCCGTTTCCTCCGGCTAGGAGTCTCGAGCAGCGCTCACACACCGTCACCCGGGCTGAGCTTTTTAGATCAAGCGGCGTTGCGCCCGTGTCGGGTTTGTCGGATGCCTGTGTGGAGGCCTTGCTCCTCTGTCTGGGTCACGGAGCCTGGTGTCTACTGCAGCCTGTCGGTGCCCCTCCACCCCTCCCGCATGCTCGGTGGGCTCCTTCCAGAATTGGATCTGTTAATGACTAGTATGTGGCGAGTGTAGTCTTGCTTCTTGTAAATGCGAAAACCTCCTCTGTTGCACCCGTTCTCCAAATCTAGCCAGATTAGTCCCCCCCCCCCTCGCTCTCTCTCTCGCTCTCTCTCTCGCTCTCTCTCCCCTCCCCGTCTTCAAATACCCTTTTCTGTATTTTGTTCCCACATATTATTCAACCTCCTCGTCTCCAGTCTCTTGTGTACGGCTGAATTCATTGTCTATTCCTTCTGCCATCTTTTCCTCTGCCTCTCACCGTCTCCCTCTCTCTCTCTCTCTCTCTCTGCTTGTACATCTCCTCCTGTGACTCCTTGTGTTTTTTTCCAATTCTCCTTGGCTCTCCTTTTACCCTCTCTCCTTACCTTTTTTTCCTTTTTTTTTTCTTTTTTTTTTTCTCTTTCTCTCCCCCCCCCCCCCCCCCCCTTCTCTCCCTCTCCCTCTCTCTCCCGCTCCCTTGCTCTCTCCCAGTGAAAGGCTGAGAATACCCAAGGGAGCTGATGCAATTAAAATGCTAATCCTGTCTGTCTACTGAGAGAGGGAGAGGGGGGGGGGGGCTGACAGCATGAGGGATTGCGGCTCACATGGAGAACTCGACTGAAATGGAGAACAGAGGGAGAGGAGGAGGAGGGGGGGGGGGGTGCTGGGGGGGTTGCCGAGAGGGGGGAAGGGATGTGTGGTGGGTGGGTGGGGGTGGTGGGGGGCGGGGGGGGGGGGGGGGGGTGGAGGCCAGAGTGAAAAGGGGATGCAAGAGAGAGGAGAGACACAGGAGCATAAAGCATGTGTGCTGTGAGCTGGGCGATGATATAGTGACTCCGTTTAAGGCACATCTATCCTTTTATGTGTTGGAAGATATTGCACTTAATGTACAGTATCGCTGTGTTGGGTGGACTTCAGCTCACCTACACCGGCTCAGGGATATCGTAGCCACCTTGCACCACACACACACACACACACACACACAAACACACACACAACAACACCGTTGCCATATTGGCTGTGCTGAAATGAGCGTGATTATGTATGCAGTGGAAACCCAGCTGGAGACCTTGAATATTTCATAGTATGGGTTGCTCATTCAGTCTCTCAATGCCACACTGCCTGCCTAGGGAGCTAGCTGGTCCATAATTGAGTGTTTTTAAGAGCCTGGAATACGGTTTGCGGCCCTTTCTCCAGTTCCCCTTGGGCTTGTTTTCATGCTGTATTTTGGATGTCACCAATCACCCGAATTTTTAAGCAATGGGTGATTTTAGTCTAACTGGATGCCCAATTCTTCTGTCACGCCTGGGAACTTATTCTGTCGGTGTACAGTCAGACTAGCATTTATGCTCCGTGTGTTTCGTATCATCCCAAAGCACAATTGTCTTAACCTGCGTCGACTCTCCCTCCCTGCGTCTGACCTCCTCTTGAAATATCCATAACCCTTCAAGCCCCCCTACACTGGGTGCCAGTGTAATTGTCAGTAATCACAGCTTAATTGAAGTAATTAGGAGAATCGGAGGGCATTAGGCTACAGCTGGGGGCCATAATGAGGAGAGGGGAGGGAGGGGGCAGACTAGGACCGGGATGGGTGGGGGGTGGGGGCGTTGAGAGACCTCTTAGAGCCAGCGTTGCCCTCTCGACTGTGGGTCACTTCCCTACCTCCATGCATGACGAGGTGGAGGCGGGGGACGAGCTCTCCTCCACAGCCAGGCTCGTCTCGCTGCTCTGGCCGGTCGGCCCGGACGTACGGGGTGACGAGGACAGGCCCACGCTGGAGGTGGACAGTGCAGAAGCAGTTACTCACCCCTCAGTCTGCGCGCACACACACACACAGTGAGGTCTCCCACCGGCAGTGACACACTAACACCCCCATAGGCGCGTCCACGCAAAGCGCCGAAGTTGAGCTCTCTTAAGTGACTGAGGGGGGGGGGGAGGTAGAGCGACGGACGGGTCGGGGTCATTAGTTCAGTCGGCTGGGCCCGCTGAATTCCTGAGCCCTGGAGAGGGGGAGCGATGGAGAGAAGGAATGTGAGGGAGGGGAGAGAGCGAGAGAGAGACGGAGAGGACCTAAGGAGAGAAAAGCGAGCAGGCAAGAAGGAACAGGAAGAAAAAAAAAAAAAAAAAAAAAAAAAGGAGCAACAGCAGGGGAGAGAAAAAGAGTTAGAATTGGAGGGAAGGAGACTTTATAGAAAAAGAGGGAGCGCTCAGGAGAAGTTAAAAGAAGGGAGGCATTGTTGGGGGGGGGGGGGGGGGGGGTGGATACGGGGGGGCGGGGAGGAGGCACCGAGTTGGCAGGTCGTGTTTATTCAGTTTGGAGCAAACCCCGTATTCTGGCTTGGATTTACACCCAGGTTATTATTAACCGTGAGAACAAATGGCAGACTGTTCTCATGTTTGTTCTTTGTTTCGGCTCTGTAAGCAGGAGAGAATGCTTGCCTGCTCTCTCTCTCTCTCCCCTCTCTCTCTGCCTCTTTATCTCTCTCTGTCTCCTCCCTCCCCTTCTCTCTCTCTCTCTCTCCTACATGGAAGTTTGTCATACAGGGCTTAAGTTTGAAGTTTGTTTTAACAGCGAAGGTCTTACGAATGCTTACTGGGGATTGGCTCGTCGTGGCGGTTGTGTTTTAACGGAAAGAGGTATTTAAAAGACACAATCCAATCCCAGGGCTTCCTCCTTAAAGCAGCCCCCTCACCTTTCACCATGAGCTCTGACAGACTGCCATAATCCCCAAAGTGGAAGTCAGATACCACTGACTTACCACTGTGAATATAATCCTACATATTGCCAGGGTTTGCCTCCCTCAGAGCATGTCACTGAGCCTCTCAACCCCCCTCAAAATACAAGAACGGAGTGGAACAAAACACAACCAGCGCTCTGTCCTTACGTTTTCAGTCTGTGTCGTTTGAAAAGAAACTTGTTCTCAACGGTATGTCCGCATTCCAAACTTTGCTGTAAAAAAAAAAAAAAAAGAAAAGAAAGGAAGACCCGTTTCATGGTGAAAAGGGAACTGTGCAGGTGTAGAGTTCCACAGACAGAGAGAGAGGGGGGGGGGGGGGGGGGGAGTGTGTGAGAGAGGGATGAGAGCACGGCTGGAGTCTGACAGAGGTCCTGCTTTAATGCAGTGGTGGAGTGGAGCGTCTGAAAGCTGTACTTATGGCCGGTGGAGCTCGTACTGACAGCACATGCACTCCCATTACTATCCCCATGCCTCATGCGCCCCCCCCACTCTGGCGCGCTGCCACCGAGGGGCCACACTGCCCTCTGCTGTCGGACGCGTGAACCGCGCAGCGCCCTTTCACATCCACTGGGAGGGGGGGGGGAGGGGGGAGGGGATCCAGAGCGGTTTCAAATTCCCAGCGGAGGACTCGTCGGACGGCAGCAGACCTTTTCGCAGCACATCCCTCCCAACTTCTTCATTTTGCGCTCTCTCTCTCTCTCATCTCCGTGCCCTCCAGTGCTGAGTATCCGGGGGGTGCAGGAAGAGGACCCGCCGGACCCCCAGATCATGCGCCTGGACAACATGCTGCTGGCCGAGGGCGTGTCCGGCCCCGAGAAGGGCGGGGGCTCGGCGGCGGCGGCTGCCGCGGCGGCGGCGGCGGGGGGCTCGCCCAACGACGGCAGCATCGAGCACTCCGACTACAGGGCCAAGCTGGCCCAGATCCGCCAGATCTACCACTCCGAGCTGGAGAAATACGAGCAGGTAAGGGGGGGGCTCGCTGGTTGGGTCGGGTGACTACATGGACTCTGTTCGCGCCTCCGGGTTTAGTTACGTAACCCCCTTCTCTGTCTCTCTCCCTTTCTCTCTCTCTGTCTCCCTCTCTCTCCCAGGCCTGCAGTGAGTTCACCAACCACGTGATGAACCTGCTGAGGGAGCAGTCGCGCACGCGGCCCATCTCGCCCAAGGAGATCGAGCGCATGGTGGCCATCATCCACCGCAAGTTCTCCTCCATCCAGATGCAGCTGAAGCAGAGCACCTGCGAGGCCGTCATGATCCTGCGCTCGCGCTTCCTGGACGCCAGGTGTGTGTGTGTGTGTGTGTGTGCGCGTGCGCTTGTGTGTGAGCCGTCATGACCCTGCGCTCGCGCTTCCTGGACGCCAGGTGTGTGTCTGTGTGTGTGTTGGGTTTTTGCTGTTCTTGTAAGAACCAGAAGTCCCCACAGGTGTAGCTAACTAAGGAGAATTTCGACGGCTGTGGAGCTTTTAATTGGTCCTCACTGCTCACTACTACCAGTGCTGGAATTTAGGGGTCCCCACATGGAGTATGAGGGTTAGGGTTAGAATGAAGGCTTTGGGATAACAGGATTTTGAATGGGAGGGACTTGTCAGTCCTCACTAGTGCTGGTAAGACATACGTGTTGTGTGTGTGTGTGTGTGAACGCGGCCGTAACTCTGGTCCACGTAAACGGACGCAGAGGGCCGCCCTCTCGAGGCCACCGCCCGCGTCCCGCCGTCACCCTGACCCTCGCCCCGCCTCGTGTCCCGACAGGCGCAAGCGGCGTAACTTCAACAAGCAGGCGACGGAGGTGCTGAACGAGTACTTCTACTCCCACCTGTCCAACCCCTACCCCAGCGAGGAGGCCAAGGAGGAGCTGGCCAAGAAGTGTGCCATCACCGTCTCTCAGGTCAGCTAACCCACCCTGCGGACACACACGCCACCTGCATCTGGACCTGCGAACACTAATCCTCCTGTCGTTGTGTGTGTGTGTGTTGTCGTCTTCCCCCCCCCCCACTCCAGGTCTCTAATTGGTTCGGCAACAAGAGAATTCGGTACAAGAAGAACATTGGTAAGTTCCAGGAGGAAGCGAACCTCTACGCAGTAAAAACAGCGGTGGATGCTGCCAGTGTGTCGGCGCAGGCTAGCCAGGCTAACTCTCCGGCGACGCCCAACTCAGGTACCGTGTGCCCCATCCGCCCCCCCCCCCCTCATCTACACCTCCACCCACCCGCCCGCCCGCACCACGACAGGCAGCGTCGAGTTCGCACATACACGCGCGCGCGAGGAGAAGGGCCGTGTTTGTTTGTTTGTTTGTTTTGTGTCCCGTCTGTCGGCCTCGTCTGTCTGCCTGTCCTGTTGGGTTACGCGTCAGACTCGTTTTGCCTGTTTGTGTCTGACAACCTGGCTGCGAGGCCCCCCACTGGTTCGGAAATGCGTGTCGTTCTCGTACGTCCCGTAGGGCACGACGTCTCTTCCTGGTTTTGACGCCCGCGCTCGGTTCCCCCCCCCCCGCGCGTCTCATCTGTGTGCTTCAGCACGGCTTCTTTCATTTCTGCAAGCATGTCTGCCGCCCTGCTACCTGTCTGTCTTCGTATCGCCTACGTTCACACACACACTAATAGATACACACACACACATACACAAACATACACGTGCGCACACAATAACATGCCAGCTTTACCCCTATTTGCTGAGGAAGCAGACAGGAGCAGGTAGGTCATCATTCAGTGATTGTAAGCTGTAGAAGGATCATATCATGCTCAGCCCTCTGTTCTCCATGTGCCCGGGCCTTCCCTTCTGGGCCGTCTGAAACACCACAGCCTATGACTAGATCAACTAGACAACTAGATCTGTTTCGTTGTTTGTTTTTTGGATTTATGATTAGATTTTCTATTCCGGCAGTGCAAAGATATGTTGAGACGTAACATCAGCGTTTTTTGCGATCCCGATAATATCCTAGTCACCTTTTAGTCTCGTGGGGGATCCATGTTCCGTTTTTCACTGTTGGTTAGTTTCCCCCCCCCCGGCACCCATAACGCACTTGGGCTGATGAGTGACCGGTGCCAAGGTTGCCAGGTTCCGTTAGTGTGTGTGTGCGTTCCTTTGCACGGTCGGTGCCGGTGTGGCCCTGGCACCGCGGCGTGCCTGATTGGCTACGTGTATTACCCACAGGGTCATCGGGGTCTTACAGCTTGTCTCACACAGGCGACACCTACCTTGGCCTGCGCCAGGTCAACGGGGAGGGTCTCAACATCGCCCCCTCTCTTCAGCCGCAGGTAGGCACTGAGGACTTCTGCAAAGCCTGCCTCAATGCCCCCCCCCCCCCCCCCCCCCCCCAGTTAACTTCCCAGACCACCTGCCCTCTAGCATCTTCTCCCTGGCTCTGCCCTAGCATTACCCTTAGACACCTCTCCCCCCCCCGCCTGACCCTGCGCACTCACCCCTCCCCCCCCCCCCTCCGAAACAAGCCTTGTGTCGCACACGGCCCTCCCCATCCACACCCTGTGATTAGTGATTGGTGTTCCTCCGACCTACCCAGGCATTTCTACATTAGCATCTCTCTCGCTCTCTCTGTGTCTCTCTCTCTGTGTCTCTCTGTGTTTGAATGCCCTAGCCCCTCCCCCCTAGCCTGGGTTTGGTCTCTCACCCTTCCTGGTGTCCTGGTGTCGTGTGTTACCCAGTGGGAGTGCACTGTCGTGTCGGCCCCCCCCCCGAGAGGAGCCCCAGGTTTCTGCTGTAGCGAACCTGTCGTGGCGGACCTGCCCGACCGCTAGTCATGCATTTCAGCACTTCCTATCGACTGTGAGGGTCATAAACCATTCCACCTCATTGCATAAATAAATGAATAAATGCACGGATTGGCTCTTTTTCTGCGGCCTTTCGTTCCATTGGAGTGAGACCAGCGGTAGGCTGGGGACCAGGGGTCCGGCCAGAGAGACTCGTGACCCCACTCAGTGACCTTCCGATCCTCTCGGTGGTTGCAGATTAGAGTAGGAGACGCAAGCAGAGGTTTGCGGGAGCCGAATCGGCTCTGCTCGACCCCCGACTTGCGTTTCAAGTGCCTTGCCGATGCACCGCAGTGTGTTTCTGTGTGTGTGTGTGTTTGGGGGGGGGGGATTAGTGTTTTTGTAGGTAGTGTTTCCAGGTTACAGTTTGACCCGCCTCCTAAGTGCTTTTTTTGTTTTCTCTTCCCACCTGTTTGTCCCTGCTAGGTGGATACCCTGCACCGTGCTACACACCTGATGGGCGGCTATGAGGAGCTGTCTGCTAGCAGGCTCTTCACCCCACACCACCTGGACGTGAGTACGGCCCCGCTCCCTGTGCTCTTTTGATCAGGACCAAGAGCGTCGCGATCCCCCTCACCCCCGTGGAGTGAATGTTGACGGAGGTGTTTTGCGCGTGTGTCGTTGCAGGCCAACAACAGCAGCTGGCAGGGCACCACCAACCCTCCCTCGGTCACCTCTCCACCCGCTCCCCCCGGCAGCGTCCACTCCGACACGTCTAACTGAGACCCCACGGCCCCCCCCTTCGCCCCAAACACTCCCGCCACATCCCCCTTTCATCCCCCCCCCCCCCCCGCCCCCCTCCCGTCCCTTCAACCCTCCTGTCTCACCTGGCCTCTGCTCCTGAACCCTGCCTGGACCAGTTCCACTCTGCCCCTGTCTACCACTCTCCGAACCCGGACTGGGATCCACCAACCAGGCAACATGTCGATCACACACTCACACACACTTGTCACACACCGGACAGTTGAAGGGAAGATGGAAGGGACTAGTCTTCCACCCTGCAGTGTGTTTGTGCTGGAGGGGATCGGACCTCCCGGGCTGTGTCTGGGTCCTGATGTCTGTGCATCAGCCGTGTATACGCACGTCTAAAGTCCACACAGCCTGTCCCCGTTGCACCGACCTCTGCACTCCACCCCTTCCCTTCAGCTCTGGAAAACTATGATTCAGCTCAGTCCCCCCCCCCCCCGCCCCATGAAGCATTGACGATGACACGTGACACTGGTTACACACTCAGCCAGTCACCAAGGTGACCTCGGTCACCAGGGAGCTCTGCTCACCTTGCTTGTACCAAAGTGCTGCCCACCTCCCCTCTCTTTCTCTCTCTCTCTCTCTCTCTCTCTCCCCCACCCCCCCGAAAAGTTGTCACCCCTTCTGTTCCTCAAGGAACAACCTCCTGGCAACTACACGCAAAGACACTGTTGTATCTTCCATCTTTTGACTGCTTGATGTTTCATTTTGGTGAGGATTTTTACGTGAGATAGATATATATATATATAGATATATATACATAGATATATATATAGGTCAGATATGCACAGATGTGAGCACACGCCTCCCACTTTGAGCTCCTTTTATGGAAGTAGACACACGCAATCTGTCAAGCACAAACTTCGGCATCTCGACACAGGTGCAGCTATCTGGTAAGGGGGAGTTGAGGGACATCACACTAGCAGACTGCTGACTCTGAGCCTGGCAGAGCTGAGGAGGTGGTGGTGGTGGTGGTGGTGGTGGTGGTGGTGGGGGGAGAGGGAGAGAGAGGGCAGAGGAGAGAGGGGAGGGATCTCCCTAGGCTTGGGGGAGGTTGTCACCAACAGCCCCGTCGTGGCTAGTCATCATAAGGTTTTGTAGATGGTTTGTAGACTTTAAACTTCTTTCTGTCAACTAGTTTAGTTGATTGTAGCCTTTTTTTTCTAAACGCTGTTTCACAAAGAATGCACCAGCCACCAAATAAGATTAATTTGATCATACTTCTAAGACATGTTAGGGAATTGGGGGTGTGGACAGAGTTTGGGGCAGTGATGAGTAATTGGGGAAAAAATGAGACATTAATGTAGAAACGTAGCTGTCTTCCATGCATGTCGGCTTTTAGGTGTAAAGATCGGTCATCATTTCATCTTCACGTTTATTAGCGTCACTTTCCTTAGCAAAAAGAAAGGGTATAATGACACAGACCAAAAAGGACTAAATGCATCACGCGTTGGTATACTGTATGTACAGAGCTCTCGGATGTTTCAGCTGTGCCGGCCGGCTGGTGACCTGTTCCAGTTCCGTCAGTCCTGTGGTGTGTTTCGCCTGGAGGACTGGCTTCTTCCACCAGCCGCTGCAAAGCTAGACAGGGCTCAACTAGGATCTCCGTATAACCTGAAACATGTTTGTCTCCACAGGTCTATTGTACCAAAAACCAAAAATACCATGTTCAACAATGTAATTATGATAGGGTGACGAGTCGCCCTGTTTTTCCGTTTTGGGGAGAGGAGGGAATTGTATTTGTACCTGTGTCTTTGTGAATGGTGTTGTCATGCCTCGAGTTACTTTATGTTTGGGGTTTTTAAGGGGGAGGGGGAGGGGGGGGGAGGGGTTGCGATTGAGGTCTGTCATATCTGTCACACCTGTGCTTAAGATTTGATTGTATTGTGTGCAGTTGGGAAGGCATCCCATTCTGTGGGATGGCATGCTGTTCCCCCCCTTGTATCCATTATAGAGCATCCGCTGGTAAAGGCATTTTTAGTTGATTGATTTAGCCGCTTGGCAAGGGCTTTTCTCTTCTTGTTACCAAATAGGCAGCGCTGGGTTTGTTACAATAATGACAATGGTTTAGGGCCAAATCATAATTTTTGTTCATTTCTTTGGTTTGAGTTGTTTATAAAGCAACGTATGTAAGTAGCAGGGTGTTTTGATAATGTAATGGGAACTCACTATATTAAACAAAGACCTATGAACATTGAAATGTAAATTGAGACTTTGTTCATTCATGTTACAGAAAATACTTGGTTGAGGAGCTTTTCAGCTCATCAATGTATTAGCCAGTTTACTGTATCCTTGTTTACTGTTATTGTTACTTATATTATAAACATTCTCATATGGCTATATCTTACAAGAAATGCTATCACTACACCAAATTAGCTACCCCTTTTTTCTACCAGTCGTAATGGATGTCACTGTACAGTTTGTGGAATGTTTCAGTGTTTTATAAACCTTGTTTTTTTTCTCTCTTTTCCATTGGTGAGCTGTGGGGGTGGTTGGTTTGGCCTTTTTTGTTCTGTTGGGGTTGATTACATTTTTGTATGATTTCAGTGATATTCTTCATGATAGGGTTATGATGTGGGTTTATGGGTTTCAGCTTGGTTTGGTGCGGTTAGAATTCTTCTTAAAGAATTGGCAAACTATTCCGGCAATAATATTCAAATAGCCTTAGATTCCCTTTGTAAATCATGTTAAATACATTTGTCAAATAATGAACTGAACAGTTAAGACAAGAGGCCCAAGACAGAGGGCTCTTTGGTCCTTACCGAAAAGATCTTGACGAATTTCTCATTGATCTAACCTGCCTCAAGTTCTTGCCTGTGCTTACATGATTCCACAGCACCAAATCAAATGCTGTCGTAACCCGTTACTGACTTTGTTTCATTAGTATCTTTGCATTTCCCTCTTCTTCACTTCCCCTTGTATTTACCACTTCTTGTCTCTCTACCTCTGTCTCCATTTCTCTTGTACATAAACCCTTCTTTTTTCAGACTTGTGAGTCTGTAATCCTTTTATACCTCAATTTAGAATTGTTCTAGAAAGAGTAAAAACAAAAGGAAAAATATGACAAGCTGTAGTATTCCTTATTAGAAAACTAATAAAATAATTAGTGTGATTTTCATTTTCTGGGGCTTGTTTTGGAGGGGGGGTGTCATGTTTTAATTCCATGCTTTTAGTCACTACATTTATGCTCTTGTGACATTTAAACAAATAAAAGGAGAGAATTGCACCATTGGATGTTATTTTACATAATGTAATACTCTGGCAGTCAGATTTTCACAAGCAAACAAACTTGGATTGCTGGATATGGCTAAATGACGTATGGCAATACAACATTAAAGTTAATTCATATTTACATCAGTCTACACTTAACAATGATGCCTCAAAACAGTGTTTTTTTAAATAAATATGCAAATACAGTACTTTACAGGCATGCACAATCATCCATGAGAGATGGTACCAGATGAATACATTCAGTGGTTAATGGTATGAGCCACAGGTCCTTTTAGGATATTAATTCTTTGACATCATCCATCCATCAACAGAGATGGGCTTGTCAATAGTCTGTGTCTGCATCAGTTAGAGTATAGCTGGCACTGTCCTTTGCTTTCATGGCGCAACCATTATTATCCTGTAGGAACAAAGACAAAGCGCTGTACATTTTTGTATTGATCGTTTATATTGAGTGAATAAAAGGTGCTTTTTAAAGTTATGCAGGAGTGAAAACCTGAGTTTTAGTCTAAAGGGACAAGTGAAAGAACAGTCGAAGGAATTCACAAAACGGTTCATGATCCGTTTTATAAAATGGTACCTCAAGGTGTGCTGTTTCAAACTCAGGAGAGGGCTCCCCCTGCTGGTCACATCTCCTCCTGCAAAGCCAGCACAGTATACTCTTGAACGTCCTCCTCATGTCCTCGTCCCGGAGAGAATAGATGATTGGGTTGACCAGAGAGTTACACTCCGCTATGACCAGACAGTACTTTTCATAGGTCTGGGCATGGCTGTCTTTTCCCATTAGCCCATCCAGTAACAGGGTCATCAACCCTGGCGTCCAACAGATAACAAACGCTCCTGCGGAGAGAACGAGAATGTCGTCAGCGCCTCGGTGAACACAAGGATTTATGATTACAAATGATTACAGACACGCCTTTACAGAAACCATCAAGCTCGTATGTAAGTATATGAATGAAAACGGAATTTAGGAAGACGGTTCCTGTAAACAATGCATCCTTTCTTGAAGCTTGCAAGTTCATAGGGGTTGAAAAGTAGGAAAAACCTGTTCACAAATACGTAAATGGTAGAGAGAGTACCAGTTTGGTGAGTCTCAAGAGCACAACCATTTGCAACAATCTTTGGCAAAACAACAAATACATGTGTAGAATGGGGTGTTCGTATCGTTACTGGTTGGCAAGTCTGTGACACAGTCAAAAAGTATGCAGTATTGAGTAACAGTGTTCTAGGAACTTTACAACACAGTGACTGTGTGAGATAACAGGCTTGCTCAGACACGAACAGCGACAAGATGACCTGGAGATGACCTCCCACAGTTGTCTACTGCAAAAATAAAAATATCTAAGTAATCGATCCTTGCCCTTTTGCTTGGCTTACGTCGTTAAAAGTGACAGGAACTTGAACCAGATGAGACAGCTGCCGTCCAACCTCTCTTCCTGCCGTTCTACTCACCCAGCACCATGGAGATGGTCTTCATCAGGTTGATGATGGTCTGGCTGTGCCACAGCTGGGAGGTGTTCTGGATGGCACGCCGGCTTCGCCGCCTCACGTAGAGAAAGATGCGGGCGTACACGGCCACCATGATGAAGAAGGTGAGCAGGTTGAGCAGGGCCCAGAAGACCAGGAAGCGCCGGCTGTAGAGGGGGGCGATGGTGGAGCAGTCGGCCAGGTCACACTCGCAGTTCCAGAACATGGAGGGCACCAGGCCCATGCTGATCGACACGGCCCAGATGAAGATGATGAGCAGCACCACGCGTCGCCTGCTCATCTGGCTGTGCAGCTGCATGGTGATGATGGTCTGGTGGCGCTCCACAGCCACGGCCAGCAGGTTGGCCACTGAGGCCGTCAGACTGATGTCAATAAGGGCTCCACGGACAAACCACTGGGGCTTGGTCAGCCTGCTCGTCCAGGGCCCTGTGTTCAAAATGAGGTTGACGTAGGCAAGCCCTGCAAACAGGTCTGCAGCTGCCATGTTGCCCAGGAGGAAGTAGATTGGGAAGTGAAAGCGCTGGTTGATGAAGATGGCTGTCATCACCATCATGTTGGAGAGTATGACAATGAGACACACCACCAAGCCCAGTCCTATCACCACAAAGTCACGAGTTGTCCATTCTTCACTGATTTTTTTCCCAACCAGTTCATAGAAAAAGGTAACATTTTGGCTGTAGTCACAACTATTCCAAATATTGATTTCCATTGCTTTTGCTAGAGAGAATAAAAATGTGTGTTTGTTAAGAGTGTTTATTAATGCCATTTCCTTACAA
The DNA here is from genome assembly GCF_038355195.1 of Osmerus mordax. NCBI lineage: Eukaryota > Metazoa > Chordata > Actinopteri > Osmeriformes > Osmeridae > Osmerus > Osmerus mordax. The sequence goes on along the minus strand of NC_090052.1, from coordinate 16,761,806 downwards.
CTGAAAGTCGTATCTGATCTACCTATTTACAAACCTTAAGGGGAAAATCTAATAATCATTAACCTGCAATTTCATTCCATGAATCACATTTTGTTAGGAGGCTATAAAGTTACAATGACACTGAACATTGTCCCCGGAAATGCCATCAATTGTGCCATGTTTCTGGTCTATGAGGCATTACTTTGTCCTTTTCTTTTTACGAACGAGGCAACAATACATTCTAGAGTTGACAGCCAGGTCAGTTTGGGTCACCTGAACGCTCCTGGCAAATTCACTGACAAGTCAGAACACTTGAGGGAGTGCGAGAATCTTGTTTACAACCGATCTAATGCCTGTTGCCAATGTTGCTTTTCTGGTAGCCTAGACTAAACAAAATCGTCTCCATAGTAGTCGAAATTCCATTTCCAAAACCGAAAGGGGTAGGCTACTTAAAACAAAAACGTCAAATGCAGGGTTTGATATTATGTAGGTATACCACGAGCACATTAGTGCAATAAATCAACATGCACCGCGCGGATTTCATTGAGAACCGCAAGCATTACCGAACAGACGTCGTTAACAAAAGGAGCAATTGAGACTATGATTAATGTACTTACCACTTCAAAATCAACTTCACTCAAAGTCCACCTCAAATATCGAATACATAATCAAATGTATCCTAAATTTCCTCCGCGTGCACCACAATAGAAGACCCACTCAGCCACACCTGTCTAATCCCCCTGTTGGCCAAAACATTCCCTGACTCGCTGTCACAGTGGGAGGTCTATAGGAGGCTATTTACGGTAAATAGGTAAGACGCCAATTTACCGTAAATAGGGTTAATTGTCAATTGATAATGAGATGAATTAGTCGACTAACTAACTAATTTTAGACATCGATTGCTAAACAAACATTCCTAACATATGATGACACGTTATCGCGTTCGCAAGGACTTAAATTTATGCCATATCTCAAGATTATGAATCAAATACAATCTAAACTCAAATGTAGATTATCTCATCTCATTAGTTTGATATACAGAAATGTTATGATGTTCAAGTCCTCTGCTCCGGTAAGTTTGCCAGTCGGATATCCGTGTGTGAAGAGTAGGCTGACAAATTAGAACGGTTAAGTTTTGTCCAGGAGGAGGTCCAACATTGTTGACTAACTCCGGCGGTCTCACTGCATCAATGACTACTGGAATTGCTTTCAGGGTCATCGATCTCCTGGCATAGGGCTGTGTGCTTTGTCCTTCCCTCCAGTAGCAGAGTGAGATGATTAAAGGTAGACTACAATAGGTAAGATTTATTCAGTAAAAACATTTTTTTGTCCCCTATAAACATGTTATGTGGCTAATGTGAGAGTTGTTTAGCAACACAAACAGCTTTTGCAACTGCTGCTTTGCAGCCAATTTTGTTCCAGCAATCCTGTTCCAGCAAATCGCGGTAGGTAAGGCGGGCTTTTCTTGGTTACTCAAACTGGAGCTGGAGCAAAGGGCGGAAGTTCAAACAAGCATTCGTGACGCTGTTTCTCCTAGTATTTTTGTGCTACCTACAGCAGCTTTAAAGTGGCACCAAGCAAGGAGTGATTATGGCAGTGTGGTACACACAAATTAAGTAGGCTTACAGTGTAAATGTAAACAGGACCGACATAGTTGGGTCAGAAACAACAAAAGGGACATTCCTGAATGTATTCATTTAGGCCTGAATTGTAGATTTTTATGAATGGTGTCATAGGGTTTGCAGAATGTTCAGTATTTTTTGGCATGTAAGGCCTTTTTTATAATTTTTCATTTTTTTAAACTTCCCAGTCCTCTGATGCGCATCCTTGATTGACAGTGTTACAAACTGTACCCGTCAGATTGTATCCTGTGATGACAACACTAGCGGTGTGTTCATGACTAGATGCCCCATCATTGGTTTAGCACGGCACCATCACCTGTCACACTTGGAGATACAAATCAATACATTGCTTGGTTAGGAACAAAATTTGTCTCAAAATGAAATGAATCAATACCAACATTTTTCATTTATTTTTTATTTTCTATAAAAGAGATGAGTTTCTTCCATGATCATAACAGATTGAATCATAGACCTCGATAGACCACTCACATACCAAACGATAATCGAGGAAAATGTTGAACACAAACCCAAAACATAACGAATGGAACACAAAATACCTGAATAAAGCAAACTCTCCAGTCAGCACATTCTCTGTAGAATCCATATCTATGGCACATGACGTCCAACGAATATCATGGAGAAAAAAAAAATATTAAAGGCTTATAAGGAATGAAAAGTTTCTTTACCTTTTCAAAACCAGTCTAACAATAAAAATTATATATATTCATATATGGTGGACTTCATTGTAATAGAAAAAGGTGACTTAAGCAGAGAAACACTTTCTCTTGAAGCAATTTGTGTATTTTCATCCCGATAGAATGCTGTTCTAAAATGTGTCACATGCCTCCCTGCGCCACAAACTAAAATCATATATCAACACTCTCACATTCATCCAACTATTCACACAAAGGTCTAGACTGACACTCAAATGCTAACGTGGCAACACTGAAAACATGTCTACCTAAAACTTACTGATTGAACAAACTGAAAAAGTAGTTGTCAAGTGTACACTCATCATAGAAGTCCAGCTAAAACTAGATTTAAACCTGAATATTGATAATGGGTAAAATATAAAATGCCAACTTTCCTTTTTGCCTTTCTACACAAGCTCTCCCAAAATCTCCCCCCCCCCACCCCCTTCAAATATTACACCACCCATTTCCCTCCCACCCACCCCAAGTGTAATATAAGCCAACTAGAATCGCAATACAATACAGGCACTGGAGAAAACACCATAAGAGAGCTCAAGTGGGCATGGCCAGATTTCACGTTGAGCCTTAGCCCCCCTTACACACTCAAGATAACAGAATTAGAACTCACATCCACTAGAATTGAACAAGAACAATGATATAAATCAGAGCTGTTTTAGTTTTTTCAAAGTTTTTTTCGTTTTTTTTTTTTTACTTAAATTTTTTTGTGATTATTATATTATGTATTGCCAACAGTGTGTCTTCTGTCAACTTGCAATAAAAATGTGAACAAGACTCATGCAAAGACTAGTTGAGAGCTTATCAGGTCTCAGCTCTCTGCATTATCTGAAATTAAATTGAAATAAGCTTCTCTTTTGTTAAGAGCCAAATGAAGTTGTTCACTAATGTCTGTGGTTAAACTCTCCTACCACCTTCCTTAGAGTAGATTCCTCAAAAAGAGGAACTGGCACAAAGCCAAACCGTATGGTTAGATCTGAGCACTGCAAAATTTCAGGTCAATACAAGTGAAAAGGATAAGGAGCAACTCAGTTTCTCATCAAACTAATTTGTTCAGTAGTGTAAATGTGTACCAGCTGTGAAGGACACTAACGTCATCAATGTCATGTTCAGAAGTAAAACAAATACAGATGTAATACATTTATTGTAAAAATCATATTAAAGCAAAACTCAGAAACCGCTGGACTGTTCCCTCTCTACTGATGAGATTCTACCCCCCCCCCCCCCCCCCCCCATTCAGATAAGCAGATGCAGAAAATAAATTGTCAATGGTTCCGTTTGGGATAAACACTTGCTGGAATAATGAATGCATATATTATATTTATCCTTTTCTAATACACGTTTTGTGAAGGACTGAAATTGAAGAGGGGGGGGGGGGCGTAATATATTAAAAACATGTTAAAAGAAGCATTTAAGGACTAGGAATTCAGCATAAAGTAATGGTTGTTTGGCATAGACGTCGGTGGGGGGAGTATCGATGAGGGGGTTCAAACATGAATGAACAGTAATTGTAGTATAAGAAAATACTTCTTTTACAGTAGATCCTACATAATGAAAAAGTCTGCCTAAACAAAGTCTCCTCCTCCTGACTAACTGTTATTGATTTGTTCATATGTTCAGGCAAGGGAAAGTGATATAGCCAACAACACACGTGTGTGTGTGGGTGGGTGTGTGTGTGTGTGTGTGTGTGTGAGTATAGGAAAAAGGTGTAAGGCAAGCTGTACAATCTCTGCTGAGAAAAATACACAATATATATGGAAGTTTACCCCCACCTGACCACACCAGTTTCTTGCATGTGTTCTGCTCTAACAAACAAAACATACAACATAAAAGACTAGTATTCTTAACCAACTAAAAAAAAAAAAAAGAAGACATCTGGCAGTTTCTGAACAGTTCAGCGCAGACCATCAGCACATTATCAGAGCATTACATTATTGTGTATCGATGCCTTTCATTTACATGATAAGTTTCTCCTTTCGTGTCCACGTGTGACACAAGCCGGACGCCAGGAGTCCTTTTCCCCTCTCGGTCGCAGGCAAACAGGGTCAGATCCCCTGGAAATGACCCCTGACACAATGTAAGCGTCCCCCCGTTAGCCATGTCCGCCCGTCCCACCGAGGCTGTCTCAGAGCGGCAGCCCCCCCCTGTCCTCCAGCCCTCTGCAGTCCAGGCTGGTTCAGCTGCTCGCGTCGAGTCTCTGAAGGAACCGTCATATCCTATAGCTTCTCAATCCCCTCTATCGTTAAAAGGTCCGCCACGGCTCAAGTTTGTGTCCTTTTTGCCGTTGGTTCCTCTTCCTCTCCCTCCTTAGAACAGGTTCTCCTCAAAGATAGCCATTAAGTCACTTTGGAAATTCATGTCAATGGTTGCTGCCATCTGTGGAGAGAGGAGAGATCCAAATGATTCAGACGGCATAATAACTCCGCCCAAAAAAGGCCCAACGACAGACCACAGAATTACAAGTCTGGGGTCCTCCCACCGCCAAAACTCCCATTTCCCCCAGAGTTTCCAGAAAACCCTTACCGCTTCCCTCCTCCTCCTCTCCTGCTCCCTGCGACGCGCTAGCTCCCTCTGCTGGTCCAGGGCGCTCTGGGCTGAGGGCTGAGGCGGCGTGGGGGCCTGGGGGGGCTGTTGGACAGCCGCGGGCTGGGGCTGGATCTGGGGCGGCGCCTGCGGCTGCTGCGGCTGCTGCTGAGGGGCCTGGACGTGCTGCTGCTGCTGCTGCTCCAGCCGTCGGCGAGGCTCCTCGTGCACCCTCCTGGGAGGCTCCAGAACCTCCTCCTCATCACGCCCCCTGAGGGACACACACAAGCAAAACATGTCATATGACACACCTCAGGATATGAAGACCCTCATCCCTCTCTCTCTCTCTCTTTCTCTCTTGTCCTCTCTCCCTCTCTCTCTCTGAGCTTCCCTTCTGGGATGCCGGCGGGGCTCACCGTAGCTTCTCCTGCTCTCGGCGGAGTCGCTCCTTCTCCGCCTGCTCGGCCTGGGCCTTCAGGGCCTTCTCCCTCTCCTCCTTCTCCCGGGCGGCCCGGCGGAACTGCTCGAAGCTGTCGCTCGACGACTTGACCGCCGACGAGGGGGCCGAGGTGGACTTCTGCGCCAGGCTGGCCCAGGAGCCCATGTTCTTCAGCTTCACATCCTGGACAGGACAGATGGGGGTGGGTGTGTGAAGCGGACCTCTCGGTTCGGCTTCCCGTCGTCTAACGGTGCTGATGTTGCGTCGTGGACTTCAAATGGTCCCAGGGGGACGTGGGGGGGACAACTTACCTGTACCTTTTTGGGGGCGGCGGGAGCCTTGGACTCTTGCTTGAACTCTTGCTTGAACTTGTCCTTGTCCTGCAGGGAGGGGGGCGGCCCACTGTGCTCAGAGGAGCGGATCACAGGCCTGGAGCTGTCCATGGACTTCACATCTACACACACACACACAGTCTCAGAACCTGGCCTATAAAACACACACACTTCAACGTACCAGTGTGTACATGCAGGTAATAGTGCAGTGTTTCCCCTAGGTTTACAGCTTTGAAGGGGGGGGGGGGGGGGGGGGGTAGCAGCGCGGGGGGGCGACGACCATGTAGAGACAGAAATGACATGCCGTCGTGTACATAAGATAAATAACATAAGGCCATTTAGTTTGTTTAATAAAAGATCAAGCTATAGACTACTTTTATAGGAAAGGTAACCTTAAATGACTTATTTTGTGATCGGTCGCTATATAAAAAATAAAGATTTTAGTTTTTTACTTGACCTTCCAGGTGGGGGGGGGGGGGGGGGGGGCGGGGGGTGCCGTTGGGGGGGTGGGGCACGGTTATGTGTGTGTGTGTTTACTCACTTTGCTGGCTGTGACCTGGTAGTGTGGGTTTGTTGTCCGGGTGCTTGTGAGGGTCTGGTCTCATAGCAGGGTTGAAGGGCTCTCCCCGCATCACTGGCGACGGGGGCAGCTTCTCCTCCTTCAACCCGCTGTGGGCCGGAGGCGCTCGCTGTTCAAAACACACGGCGGCCGTTACACACACACTGCTCCTCAGCCACACACACACACACACACACACAGCAGCACTTACACACTTTCTTCAACCACACACCCCACCCCCCAGGCCTTATTTTGGCCTTCACGGCGAGGCCCCGCTCACCTTCTTGGGCTGCAGGTTGTGAGGAGGAGACGGGTGGGCTACAGGAGGATACTGGGGCAGCTGGGGGGAATGCATCATGAGAGGGGAGGGGTTCTCTCTCAGGTGGCCTGTCGGAGCACAGGGAGGAGGCTGTTAGGACACGGGTCTAACCACAGATCACAAGCGCAACACGGGGCTCTCATAGCAGACCGTCCTCTGGAACTCACCCGTGTTATAGGGGTCAGGCTTGAGCTGGCGAGGGGAGGGATGCTGCTGTTGCTGCTGCTGCTGGGCGACGGGCTGTGCTTTCGTGGGGGGCATGGACACCTTGTGTTGAGCGGGCTGTGGCTGAGCGGTCTGGACCGGGCCCTGGGCGTAGCCCATCTGCTGCTGCTGCGTGTGCAGCATGTGGCGGGACTGGTGAGGGGGCATCTGTGGGGGCTGCTGGGGCTGGTGGGAGGGGGCGCTCTGAGCCTGCGTCTGGACTGACAGCGGCGGCGGAGGCAGGGAGGCCTGGGAGGAGAGCTGGGACTGGACCTGGACAGTCTGCAGGAGCGGGGCCTGGCCTGCCTGCTGCTGCTGCTGGCGGGCCTGGAGAGACTGCATGAGCTGGGCTGGCTGCTGGGCCTGGCGGCCCTGCTGGAGCTGCTGGAGGTACAGCTGGACCTGGCTGAGGGGGAGGGAGGGCACGGGCTCCTCGTCATCCTCCAGCAGCATCTGCGGGGGCTGGGACGACAGCAGGCTCTGGGGGGTCAGCGTGGGAGGGGACAGAGGGCGTTGGCGCAGGGGCTGGGAGGGGTGGAGGATGTTGGCGGGGAGGTGGTGCTGGGGCGGGGGGGGCTGCTGGGCCTGGAGCTGGGGGTGTTGATGATGTTGCTGCTGCTGCTGCTGCTGTTGTTGTTGCTGTTGTTGTTGTTGCTGCTGCTGCACGCTTGGCTGGGCCTGCGGGGGTCCTGTTTGCTGGGGAGGTTTGGGGGGTAGAGGTGCTGCTCTGTTGCTGGGGCGAGAGGGCTGCTGGGGTAGCGCGTTGTGTAAGGCTACAGCAGGGAAAGGGGAGAAAAACACAATTAGCACAATTATTAACACAATTATCACACCGGCAATTAAATTCCATGACATGATTTTGACTAACGCAAAACAGACCTGCCTCATCTCAGGCATCCCAATAAAAAAAAAAAAAAGTAATTCCTCGAGAGAAAAGGCCTACCTGGGGAGGTGAGGATGGGGTGCTGGTTGAGGAAGGGGTGGGTTTCCGGGGAGACGGGGCCTCCGGCGGAATGGGCGTTGAGGTGAGGCGGGGCCGGCGACGAGGAGTTGCCGGCGTGGTGGGGCAGGTGCATGAGCGGCTGGCCGAAGTGAGGCAGGGAGTCGAAGCTGTTCTCCAGGATCTGGGAGGACTCCAGAGCGGTCACCTGCGGGGGCATGAAGGCGGCCAGAGCGGGAGGGTGCTGCTGCTGCTGCGGCGGCTGCGGCTGCTGCTTGATCTGGAGGCTGGGCTGGAGCATGGGGACCTGGGGGTGGGAGCCCAAAGGACCCCCACCCATGGTGTTCACATGGGGCTTCTTCCCTTCCTTGGTGGCCTGGGCTTTCTTCTTCAGTTTGGGCACCATGCCTGGGATTGGGGGGGGTGGGGGGGGGGAACAAAACACATTGAAGTCTACTTCCAAGACCTTCACCCCCCCCACAAAAGTATCCTGGAGTATGGAGGAGTGGTCTCACCTATCTCAGAGTCGTCGCTGTCGGAGGAGCTGGAGTCGCTGCTGTCCGAAGACGAGCCCGGCTTTTTAGCGGCGGTCAGGGCCTCCATGGTTTTCTCGACCACTGCGGAACATACAACACTGTCAAAAACCCCACAGGCACAAGGTGACTGACCCCTAGGTCTCTAATACACAGTGACAAGCCATGCGAACCAGCAAGGACTTGAGAATGCTCCGACGGAAGCGCTACTCACCGGGAGCCTTCTTCTTCTTGCGGAGGCAGGACGACACGTATCGCTCCAGCTCCCGGAGCGTGGAGGGCTTGAGCGTCTCAAAGTCGATCTCGATCTCGTCCGGGTTCGAGTTCTTCAGCGAGGGTTCCCGGGACTGGATGATGTGCACCACGCGGCCCAGCTTGTCCCCGGGGAGCTTGTTGATGTCCAGGCTGAGCTGACGCTTCTCCTCGTAGGACATGGGCTTGCACTCCCCCAGGTCCTCCTCGGGCTCCAGGCCAGGCACGGGCTGCAGGGTAGGGGGCCCCCCCGCCTGGGGGGCTAGCAACCGGTTGTTCTTCACCCCTTCCTTCTTACTGCTGGGGGGGTGCAAAACAGGACAGAGGTTTTTTACGCGGTTAACTTTTGAGGTGAAAATGTGTCTTGTGCCAAGTGCGTAGCCCTACAGTGTGGTGGTGGTGGGGGGGGGTTGAGTGACCTACCTGGGCCTCTTGGGCTTCTTGGGCAGGAGATCCTTGTTGTTGTTGTGGTTCTTGGTCTTCTTAGGGAGCTGCAGCGCCGGCAGAGGCTCCTGGATCTCGTCCACCAGAGTCGGCATGCCTCCTTTCTTTTTGTGCTTGTCTTTCTTCTTCTCCTTTTTCTCCTTCTCCTTCCTCTTTGGTTTGCTGGCTTGTGGCTGGGAGAGCGCGGCGAGCTGCTCGTGGACAGCCTTCAGCTGCAAGAGGGAGAGGGCCAGAGAGAGAGCGCCAGAGAGAGAGAGAGAGAGACAGAGAGAGAGCCAGAGAGAAAGTGAGAGAAAGAGAGCACAAACCAGTGGTCACAGGGGCAGGGGTGGCAGAGAACCACTCAAATGGGACAGCGGAAACATGCGCTAGCTCTCCTCATTCCTCCTCCTCATTCCTCCTCCTCATTCCTCCTCCTCACCTGCTCCTGGAGCTCCGCCAGCCTCTGGGCCCTCTCCTCCTCCGAGTCGTCCGTGAAGGAATCCGACTCGGACGACGAGTCACTGGAGCTGTCGGACGAGGAGGCGGGGCCCATCGGTGGCTGGGGCTTGATGGGGGCGGGGTGAAGGACCGGTATTGGAGCGGAGGCCAACATTTCTTGAGGCTCGTCCGGCATCTTGGCAAAGCGCATCTCAAACACATCCTGGCACACGTGAGGGGAAAACAGCCTGGGGTTAGGACAACGGCAACCAGAGTGTCATTTCAGTAGACATAAATAGGTAGGCTGCTTATGGCCATGTGTCTGCTCGGCGTTTTACCTGTAACTTGCGTGCCATGGCTACCACCTCGTGGTCTGGTGGATTATACTTGTAACAGTTGGAGAACATTAACCGTACATCGGAAGCAAACTCCTGGGCCTCCCGATATTGCCTGTTTTCCAGCTTGGCCTACAAGACACAGCAGTACTATTACCAACCAGCAACAGTACCCCACCTTCACCTCACGAACTGCATGTCAAAACATACACTTTTACATTTAGTCATTTAGCAGACGCTCTTATCCAGAGCGACTTACAGAAAGTACAGGGACATTCTCCCCGAGGCAAGTAGGGTGAAGTGCCTTGCCCAGGGACACAACGTCATTTGTCACGGCCAGGAACCGAACTGGCAACCTTCAGATTACTAGCCCGATTTCCTAACCACTCAGCCACCCGACTCCCTACACAAAATAAAATGACAACCCTTCAACCGACAGCGCCAATGACACACCTTGATAGTGCTTAGGTCCATGGGGTGTTTGATGATGTCGTGGTAGTCGTGTAGTCCCAGCGCGTGAACGTCCACTGGCTTATAGAAGGGCCAGGCGTACGCAGTGTGCTTCTTGGAGAGCATCTCCCTCACGAGGCCCGCACAGTAGCGCAGCTGCTCCTGCTGCTTGGGGCTGTGGCCTCCCACCGCCCCGGCGCCCATCCCCAACCCCAGCCCAAGGCCCAGGCCCAGGCTCATGCCCATGTGATGCTGGGAGTCGGGCGCTTCCTTCTTTATCAGCTTGTTGGGCCGGGCGCTCTCTCGCCGTGGCAACGTCTTGCCAGACTTGGACTCGGCGGGAGACGACTCGCTCAGCTGGTCGTTTGCCGTGGGGGTCGTCGTGTCTGCTTTCCTCTTCTGGCTCTTTCTCTGCTGGAAGGTGGTGAGAGGGGGAAAGGTACGACAGAGAGGGGCAGAGAGGAAACACAGGGGTCGCGGGTGGGAGGCAGAGAGAGAAAGATCAGATTTAGATCAGATGCCATAAGATCCACCCGCTGGTCGGTGTGTGGCTATCAAAAGCATCCCAGGCCCCCTCGCAGTCAGACTTACTTTAGGCATGGGCACGGGGTTCTGTATGATGGGGGCAGCGCTCTGGATCAACAGGGGGGGCAGGGTGGTCTGGGTGGGGGGAGGCACGGAGGTCATGATGGGGGCTTGGGGAGTGCAGTCAGACGGGCCCAGGGAGTAGGGGGCTCCCAGCTGCGGTGCATGACTAGGTGGTAGCGTAGGGGGCACGCGGGAGGGCAGGGCCTGCATGGTGGGCTGGGGAGGTAGAGAAGGCGGGCCCTGCCCTGGTCCTCTGGTCTGTGGCCCTGGGGAAAGGCTGGCCAGGCCACGGGTTTGGGGAGTCGTGGACGGAGAGTCGGACATGGGCCCTGGTTTCAAGTTCAAACCTGGGCAGGAAACAGACACAGAAAGATGAGCACGTTTATAGAGTGTGTGTGTGTGTGTGTGTAAAATATTTAAACTACATGGAATGTTTGCAAGTCGTGGATCCTAAAGGATGGCAGAGCTGTCAGGCACAGCAGAGTTGAGGCCCACCTCCCTCTCGCCGGCCCCGGCCGCGTCCCTTGCCCGTCATGACCGTGATCTCAGTCTCCTCCTGGGGCATCTCGGTGATCTTCTGGAGAAACATCTTCTCCAGAGCCTCGGCCATTAAGACGATGTCATCTCCAGGCTGCAGGGGGAGACAAACACTGGTCATGGCTGCACCTGGGTACACGGGTTATGTCATTACTTGTGTACAAGATGGCCATCACCACACATTTGGCCGGTTGTTTTTTACAATATATACAAAGTAAACAGTGAGATCATGCGGTCCAAAGTCAAAAGTTAGACCATTCAGATCCCTTCACCCATCTCTAGTCACAAAGGCATATTGCATTATAAACTGGTGTCAGTTCTAATAGAAGATCAATCCTTTCAACAAAAAAAAGGTTGATGCAATGTTCAAACACACACTACATTCACTATGAATTTACTTCACCCCCAAATGCTTGGTTTGATACTGTACAAAACTTAACTCCACAACGCAATATCCAAAGTAGAAGACTAAAATCCAGAAAGGCTTAAAAATTACAAATGGTGAGGTAGGTGAATATCAGGAATATACAAAAACTGTTAAACCAAACCACAAATAATCTTAAAATAAGTCTCAAATTTCAGTATTCCATTGATTATAATCTACACTTCAAAGACCTGCCAGAATATTTTCGTAATAACACAATCTTTTTGCCTTAGTGGTACACGCTCTTAACCCTTGTGTTATCTTCGGGTCATTCTGACCCATCAGTCATTGTGACCCACCTTCGTATTGCGACAAATTTACCTCATACAAAAACAAATTGAAGCATTTTCTTTTAACTAAAAGAAAGTTATTTTTATTTGTTTTTGTATTGGGTAAAATTGGGTAAACACAACGATGGTTCGTTATGAACCTTTGGGTCATGTGACCCGAAGGCAGCACGAGGGTTAAACGGTCAACCACCGGTGTGCCCCAATTCTACACATCTTGTAGATCCTGGAAAGATCCGAGTAGAAAAACACCTTGATATCCATTTGACTATGGAGTGCAGTGCATACCTTGTTGTATATGTAGCAGTTGGTAAACATGGTATTGAAGTCTTGAATACATTCTTGGGCATTCCAGTAGTAACTGGTCTCAAGTCGCTTCTTGATTGTTCCCATGTCCATAGGACACTTGATAATCTTGTAGTAGTCCTGAAAAAAGAAATATTGCTATGATGACAAACACCCATACCAACAACATAGGTAAGCACAAATACAATATATATTTTTTTTTATAACCCAACCACTGTTGTTCATCCCCCATCATAGTACAATGGCCAGCTAGCCACTTACAGGCAGGTTGAGCTTGACTGCATCCACAGGCGCCTGGAAGGGCCAAGAGAACTGGTGCTTCCACAAGGACTTCAGCACCACCTTAAGCAGGTACTGCAGCTGATTGGTCTGGCGCTTGGGCCTGTTGGGGTTGATGAGCGCAGGGGGCAGGGGGTTGAGGGAGCTGGGGGGCTGCTGGCTGAAGGGCTGCCCCTGGCTGCTGCCGCTGCTGGGGCCCGACATCTGCGCTGCGTCCAGGCCGTCTCCCATGCTGGCGAGGTGGTGGGGCGCTAGCGCCAGGGCCGGAGCGGGGTTCGGAGCAGGGGCCGGGGCAGGGGCGGTCGCGGGACACCAGTTCAGTCTCGAGCCCGGCGCGGACTCCACGGAGAGAGCACCGCTGATCCCATTGCACTCCTCGCTGGGCTCTCTGTGTGGAGAGGGAGAGAGGAGCACAGACGTGAGGGGTCTCTCGCCCACTTCCTGACATCGCATCAGCAGCCGTTAATCATCGTCACGCTCAACACCGTTACACTCAGGTCGCAATTAGACTATAATCACCACTGTTATTAATCATACACCCACTTTAGACACCATGCCCCCCCCCCAACCACACTCTCTTGTGCTGCTTTCATGACTTGAATAAAACGATGGCTGAAGTATTCATAACCATCCTCTTTAAAATCACACCTGTTAGCTAAGCGCACTGGCCTCCTCCAGTCTGTGAGCGCCGTTACGAAACCAACTGTATCGCGCACGGCTACAGCGGAACAAGGCATGAGGTGCAGCTTCCTGACATCCAAACATGGCACGTCATGTATTATTCAGTGCTTTGGTGTGTGTGTGTGTGTGTGTGTGTGTGTGTGTGTCAGAGGTTGGTTGAAATTGACGACAGGTCCGTGGCAGAAGACCCCCCCCCCCCCCCCCCATTAAAAGAAGAGCAGGCCGTGTCCTGGTATGGCGCGCGAGGCAGCACCCGGCCAAAGAAGTCTCAATCATTGGCCAACGGATGGTCACCCCCTTTGGGACAAGTCTCGTAGGGGTCAAAATGACAACCATGCTATACCATCGGGCACATGCTATCCACGGAGATCAAACACCCCAGGTGGATTTCTCGTTGTGGAAATCAGGCAGGCTCCTTCCCCCTCATCCCCCCCCCCCGGAAGAGAGGAAGAAGAAGGAAAAAAACAAAAACATTCACGAACGTGCTCAGCCGTAACGGAGATGGGTGTATTGGTTCGGTTACAAGTCTTGGGGTTAGCAACGTCTGTGTTGCGGTTTGTTTCCACCCCTAGACACAGCACTGAATCTGATATGGAGGTTTTTTAATTGGGTTGGGAGTTTTATTAAGCAAATGTTGACCATCATCAGGCAGTATTAAAAAAACCTCCTCTCCACACTGGGACACTGTGTTCACAGCAGAGCACAAAGACAGCTAAGATAGTACACTGCCCAAGGCCACACGCTGCTCTAGAACGTCTACGCTAAAAATAGGCAAAGGGAACAAGGCGTGCATTCCAAAACTGAAATATTATTGATCAGGAGGGCTTCGGAAAAAAACACTAGAAAATATTCCTTAAAATGCTAAACACACACCGATACGGCTTGAGGACATACATAGCCTCGCGGATCTCTGACTAACAGCATTCTTGATGAGTCACTCTGGGAGAAGCAGGAAGCAGTTCCGAGTACACATGATCACTCCCCTGTTCTCAGACCGAATATGACATGCTGACCAACACAAGGGATGACGTCAGAGGAAAATCATTCCGATGTGTCTGGTACCTAACCTGACTGCGTGTGTGGTCTGTAAAAAAACAAGTCAATGGTGGCCCAACAGGGCCAGAAAGCACAGGGGAGCCTGGTCTAAGACAGGCCCTTAGACGTAGCTCCCTTTGGCAGGCCAGGAACAGTGCAGATGGCTGGAGAACTGGCACCAGGGGTGGGTCCAGCAGATGGGGACAATCCCGGGTCTCCACAGTGACTGGTCGTAGACGCAGGAAAAGCCTGCTCCAGCTGGGCTGCAGTGTTTCTACACACAGACAGACAGCCGGGCCAGATGGTCCACAACAGCCAGCGACTCAGTTACAGTTGCTATCAAAACATGCATGTTGTCATGGCAAGCCTCGTTTCACTTTTTAGCCTCTGTTGGGTTTAGTCACTTATTTGTTTACACATCAACCCCTGGACCCAAATAGCCTGACAAGACGAGGCAAACAAGATTAACCAGGCGAAGAATGCCCTCTCTCATCCTCTGCACTGATACCTTTTGTGAAACTGTCGCCCTAACACTTTTAAAGTGGGGATGAGTTTAACTTGGGCAAGACCCATTTTCACTGGGACAATGGACATGTTCACTTCAAAGACAATCCAATCAGGATGTAAATTGACTTGAGACATGAGCCCTATGAAGTCACGGGTTTCGGCTGATCTCTCACTAGGGGTCTGCAGCCATGATTTAATGTGTAGAAAACCAACAATGGGCACCAGGGAACAGGTATGACAACTTCTTCCATTAGGGACGGCCATGTGCGCTGTTCAGAGGCAATCCCCCAATTTACAGTTCCCTGGACCCACAAGGATACTAACAGAGGTGAATCCATACGTCCTGTAAGGGCATGTCCAACACACCCCTCTTCTCTGGAAGAACACTTGACTTTTGGCCTGAACATAGATCATTGCAGCAAGACTGCTGTGGAATGTTTGAAGGGGAGGAAGTGGCTCTGGTTACGAATGAGTAGAATATCTGGTAGTGCCGGCAGCCTCAGGATTACTGTCGTACATGAAGGGAAAAAGGGGCGGGGTGTGTGTGTGGGGGGTGGGGGGTCCTGTAACAAAATGGCTGAGTCCCTCCTGAAAGTAAACAATTAATCATTTATGTTCAGTGGGAGGATTCAGACAAAATGGTCTAAGAATCACACTCAGCCCCTGGTCAAAAACATTGGACAGGTCGTTTTTTGTTGTTGTCGTGCGCCTGAAAGAAAACGCATAAATGTTTAATGCAACTCCACCAACAAGGCTCATCCATCTCTTACCTCTCCTCTTTCACCCTGTCCCCCCCTCTCTCACAAGGGAGCAGTGCCCTCTGAGACTATCAATAGACAATAACACTCCCACGAAAATTTATCCATTCGAAATATGCACTCTATGGTCACTGCTTCTCTTTTTTGTGGTTAACGAGCAGAGGTTAGGCAACTGTCGGACATTTCTGCAGGACATTTCTGCGGGTCAGTTGGACGTTTGAGGGGGGGGGCGCTCCTTTAAATCACTGCAAATACTGCTGTCGGAGACAGCGACCCCTTAACCCGAACCACCGGAGACATCTTGAGTATGTGTGTCAGTGGAGGCTGGCATGTCCCACAGCTGCACCACATGGCTACTTCCGGTCAGCCCACGCTCACTCCCCCCAGTCGCGCCCACGTGGACGCACGCTCACCCTGGGGATGAAGAACACATCAGCAGGCTACAGGGGCTGTAAACTACGCCAGAGCCCAAAGTCCAGGCTGTCCCGGCTCCTCGAGTGAAAATACATTCCGTCTTGGGTGGGGTGGGGGGCTGGACCCGGGCTACGTGGACACGAGTCAACAATCTGGTGTCACACCTGCGTTATCGAGGCTGCCCTGGGTCAAGAGGTCACACAGCCATGTGGAAAACCTATTCCATAACTCCATAATCTCCTCCCGTACTGGACTCTACTGAGGAGCAGATGCTCCGGTGACGTTTCCGTGTTATTGCAAAACTTCGGGAGGCACAAAATGGGTTGAATCAAAATGGTGTAATTCCCCTCAGAGTAAAAGCTGGCAAGTGGCAAGACTATTATTAACATTATTATTTTCAATGTACATTATAGTGATTAAAGTGAGGTGACAAGCTCTTGACTCATAGAACGGTGAGTCACTGAACGGGGCCGTTTCTTAACTTGTGAACAGACGCAACCATGAGCAATAAAAGACCTCTCTCTCAACCTTCAGCCAATTTACTAAGCCCTGCCAGGAATTAGGAGAGGTTTCCAAAAACTAGCCCACTGCCACAACAAATACACCCCCCCCCCCCCCTACCGCTTCTTGAATCTCCCTTCCCCCTCCACACACCCCCCTCTCTCACCGGGAGGCTGGTCACTCTGGGCTTTTGGCAGAATACTGGTTAACAATGCAGTCCTTAAACCACTCAAATCTGAAACTTTGAATTCAACATGATCTTCTGACTAGAAATGCAAATACTTGCTTAATGTTTGCTTTTGTCTCTGAACCCGCTTTGTGACTTAACTGGAGCCTTCACCCAGTTTCTGTTAAATATTGCTTGGCTAGTTTCAAGAAATGCCTTTTGATTTTCCTTACATGGATTTAGTATTAAGATTAGTATAGGTTGTATTTGATCAAATGTGAATAGAAGAAAAACGAATATATACACTTTCTGTATTAACAAAATTTACCTTTTCACAGAGACTGAATAATGTGCAATTTTTTCCAATAGGGCATCCAGTTTTTGAAAATCCAGCAAATCATTCGATTTGGCATGCATCTTGTAATCCATTTATGCCTTCCTTTTAACAGAAACCAAAACAGAAAAAGAATGAATATGATCTGAGAGCAGTTAGGTCTCCTTCCTTTCTTTTTCTCGTCCAAAATCCCAAGAGGGATCTGTTCTCAAGGCTCCAAAATCAGATATATTCCCCAAAATCCATCTAGGCCAGCAAATATGTGTCCATGATCCAGGTCAATTATTCCAGAAAAGGCCCCAGAAAGCAGCCTCAGAGCCGAGTGGTTTCAGCCTGAGAGAGGAGAGGCTGTAGAGGCCTGCAGCCGGCAGGCTGTGTTAGCTGTGTGTGCCGGTCTTCTCTCTTCCCCCTCCCCCTCTCAGCAGCATAACCGCCCAGTTGCCACAGGCTCTTCGGCCCATTGTGTGTCCTCCCCAGGCTGGCCTCCCCCCACTCACAGGCAGCAGCAGCAGCAGCAGGAGAGCGAGCGAGCGAGCGGGAGAGGAAGGGAGACGACACGGCTCGGGTAAAAAATTCACGCGAAGCACTTTCTTTCTCTCGCTCCGTCTCCAGTAGGCATACGTAGCAGCGTGCAGTTACTCAACAGTGAAAATGGCTCTGGCTGCTTCCTCATTCAGCCGAGTCTCAGCCCACACACCCCTCCCTCTCCCACGCTCACTCCACCCCTCCCTCCCTCCACCCCTCCCACTCCCCCCCCCCCCCATCAATTGCTTGAGGTCCCTTGCTTTCCATTCCTTCCTCCCTCTCCCATACACCTTTTGCACCCCCTCCTCCCTCTCTGTTTCACCCTGCATGCCCTACCCCTCCCCCACTCGCTCCTCTCCCCTTAGACCGATCTTGTGCACGCCTCCCCCCACCAAATCAAGTGCTCCCTTATCTGCTCTCCGCTCCCATGCTGCCCTCACATTCACACATGTCTAGACAACACCAATACAAAAGCTGCAAGCTGGGTTTTTTTTTGTACACCAACAGGGAGAGAGGGAAGGCATTACCAGAAAATGATTGGCGGAGCAGAGGATGAGTGGGACACACCAGGGTAAATAATATCCGATAACGTATTGCTATCTGTGTGCGCGCATCGGTGGGAGAGCCCATGTATTTTCTCCTCGTTTCTCTCCCACCCCATGCTCAGCCATCTGTTAACAAAAACAATTCAAGTCATCATGACTCATTGAAACAACACTAATCAGGTCGCGTAACATCTTTCAGACAACACGGCGGTGGAGATGCGACCAGGGAGATTCTGTTTAAAAAAGGAGAGCGCGTGAAAGAAAGTGTTAGTAAGGAACAGTGGTTAAGTGGGGGAAGAGAGAGTAGAAAGGGGACAGAAGAAGAAAGAGCGAGAGAGAAAGAAAGACCACCCAAGTGCTCATGTAGTGAGGTACTGTAGTTAACGCAGGGGTATCAAGGAGGGAGAATAAGGACGCTATTGGTGTCTGGGGGAACTCGTTTACCTGACGTGCTCACAACCAATCAGAATTGATGCTGATCAAAAACGTAAACGCAACATACAAAATACAACAACAAAAAAAGGTGTAGGTCCAAGGTTTCATGAGCTAAAAATAAAATCTATTTGTGATCTTTACGGTTGGATCCATAAATCAGGGCCTAATGCATTTATTTAAGTTGTCACATTTCTGTATTTTGTGAACTGCAGGTCAGTCAAGTTCGTGAAAACTTAATGTGATTATACTTTGGTCAGTAGATGTGCCGTTCAAGAGACCTTCTACACAGTTAATGCCAACCATAGTTCGACATATTAAAAAGGTCTAAATTGCGAGGATGATGCCAGTTAAAAAGGAAAACAGGGGGCTGACAATTCCATAAACAGATTTCAAATTCTTAAGCATCTACGACTCTCAACCCACCTTCCCCACACACACATTCAATCTCCTGCTTGTCCACTTACTGTCATACAGAAAAATTATAAACAAAGTTGGGAAATTTGGGGTTGGGGAGGGGGCAGAGCCCAAATCTGTACAACAACCTGGAGATGAGAATATCTATCCCTTCCAACACACACACACAGCGGATGAAGTCAAGGTCCATCCAAAGACCATATTCCAATCTCTTAGATGTCCCCCCCCCCCCCCCCCCCCCCCCCCCCCATGGCAGGAGAGTGAATGCACAGCCCTGATCTCTAAACCCCTGTTGGGAGGGCAGTGAAAGATGTACGCTCTCTGATTTCACACACACAAACCCAGGAGGACCCCTTCTTTACGGCAGCAAGACGCCGTCCCAGGCAGCCCCCTCGTCTGCCCACGTGCCATATCCACCGCTCCCACAGACAATACAGCAGCTGCCAGAGTGACAAAGCTCCAATCTACAGTGAAGCGGGTGAGGCTAAGGCGACGGCCCTGCCGTTTGAGGGCGGGGGGGAGAGGAGAGCAACACTCAGTGGAGGAAAGGGGGAAAGGGAGAGGGGAGGGTTTGCCTGCAGCACGGCAGGGATGGGGGTTGGGTCACAAGGAGAAGCAGCAGAGTTCGACATGATGAGACTCGGCAAGGAAGCACCTTCAGAGTCTATTAATCATCTGGGAAATCTGAACAGCCACAACCAACAGGGACCCAGGGCATAGGAGAGGGAGCGGGCGATTGGTTCGTCCTGTGTGTAGTACGTGTATAGGTGGCAGTGACTTAGTCCTGTGTAGTACGCGTATAGGTGGCAGTGATTTAGTCCTGTGTAGTACGTGTATAGGTGGCAGTGATTTAGTCCTGTGTAGTACGTGTATAGGTGGCAGTGAGTTTGTCCTGTGTGTAGTACGTATATAGGTGGCAGTGAGTTAGTCCTGTGTGTAGTACGTGTATAGGTGGCAGTGAGTTAGTCCTGTGTGTAGTACGTGTATAGGTGGCAGTGAGTTAGTCCTGTGTGTAGTACGTGTATAGGTGGCAGTGAGTTAGTCCTGTGTGTAGTACGTGTATAGGTGGCAGTGAGTTAGTCCTGTGTGTAGTACGTGTATAGGTGGCAGTGAGTTAGTCCTGTGTGTAGTACGTGTATAGGTGGCAGTGAGTTAGCGCATAGGGGGAAGAAGCATACGAGAAGGGATGCAGTCCTTAAGAGGATCCCAGTGTTTGAATAAAACATGTCTTCCATGTCATGAGTCAATACGCTCATTTCATAATCACATACATTATTAATTATTGTACAAAATAAATCACACATGGTACGACATTAGAGATCTGATTTTTCAATATTCAAAACAAATACTAACAGCATGACTTAGTTTACGGACAGTCTTACTTTTTACAATTCTAAACAGTGACACCCACCAAAAAGAAAAGATTAACTCATTGACTGACAGTATCTTAAGAGACTTTTAATTAACATTCTGTCCAAATGTGGTATGCATGATTACAGTGCTGGTTTACTGGCAGAATTTGCATAAATCATTCTGTCAGCATGTGATCCGTGTACAGTAAAGGCTACATTATTGATGTAACAATGAGCGAGCTTACGACTTACATTTTTGTATCCCTGTGTGGCGACTCACAAGAGAGTGCATTTCATCTCCAACTTTCTCCAGGGAGTTAGTCGCTGGTGTCACCTGTTCCAGAGAAGTATCCCAGCTAACAGATTACCTATACACACCTAGGAGAAGGACAGTGGGGGGAGTGGAGGTAAACAAACATCTTCACAGATACAAGTACTAGGGACACATGTTCTGGTGTGGACACAATTGATACAATCAGTAAGGTAGGTATGTAAGGCTTGTAGAAAAAGTAAACTAAAATTAGGAAATGTTGCTTTTTGTCTAATTTCATAACATTGATTTAAGCAATACAATTGATTCAACTGTCCCTGTTGTCATTCCTCTCCATTCCGACATAATCCACAAGTGGGATACGGATGAAGATGCCATGGAACATTGACTATTGATTTGTAAAGCAAGAAAAGACAGTGCAGACCTTTTCCACAAAGGTTACACAACACTAAATTACCAAGAAAGTGAGAAATTAAAAAGCTTAATACCCCCAAAATTCCCAGATAGGGGGTGATGTTTTACAGCAGCATACATTGTACCCAAAATACAAGCCACTGGTCAGCTGGTTTTGCTAGTGTTTCTCAGGTCAGAGTAACCTGCAAAAGCTCACCCCCTCATAGTTTCAAGGCTGTGTTTGCACGCCCCCATTTGTATTCAAAATTGCTATCTAATGCACTTTGTACCAGAAACTACCTATATACGTCACTGAACAGAGGTTTCACATTGGCTGAGCTAGATGAAAGGTGAAGGATATCGAGATTATCATGGTGACACGAAACGTCTAATCTTTAACAGCATACTTTAAAATATGTATTTATAACAAATTGGCTGTGGTAATGACACATACAATCATCAGACATGGACATAATAGCAGCTGTACAATGCGTTGATTTGTGCCTCAGTGAATGGGGGATATATATGAAATACTACTAGCCTACTACTGCCACATACAGCGACTCTAAAGACTGTCTTGAGTTGACATCGCAAGTCTCATCTGCATGATAGTTACACTGTAGAATGTTCCTTTATTCATGTCAGACCATTACATAAGAAATAACCTGTGTCGTTTGCTTGTAGCCTCTCATATTTGTGGTGAAAGTTGCTCTCTATATTAGCTACCTCTGCTAGCACAAAATGGCGACTTGGAACAGCTCAAAAGCTAGCCGTCTGACCAATTCCTAGCACATTCCACTGGCTACGTAAAGCTAGCTGCTTATCAAACATTTTACAACAATTCAATTGACAGTTTGACTAATCAATTTCTATATTACATATTATATCCTGACAAACATTTGGATAGCTAAATGACTTGTGAAGGTAGGCCAATGCAGGGGCAAACTAGTTAGCCAGTACAGTACAGTCGAAGCGCGCAGGGTCCTCAATGTTAGACTAACGTTAATCTTACGCAAAATGTCAAAGTAGTAACCTCGTCGTATGATCTGTTATAGAAGACGGAAATCTATTTTCCTTCGTCGAGACTGCAATGATCAATTTAAATACAGTTAATTCCTACTTATTTATCTTGTAAACCCTAACCATTTACAGCTAAGCTATTTGGTGCTACTACAAATTCATAACACTACCACCACTGGAAGAGGCATTACGGTTCCGGCATGCGTAACGACAATTATGAATACCACTTATCCGCCAACAAATCCGCAAAAAGAGCAGAATCGGAAGTAGCTACTCCGTCGCATCACCCAACCAACACAACAAACTGTAATTAGCGTGCAAACTAGTGATCTGTTTAGTAACATTAAGACCATCAACAGTCCGTTACCTACACAACATCAAGCTAATATTGTTTACGAATGTAGGCAGCACTACATAATTTAACCCCAAAACACAGGTCTCGAGACGACGAGAGTGTGCGCCATTATCATCAGTCACCCTTTCACATACGCTAAGCTGCTAGCTAGCTAGCCAGTTACTTTTAGCGTGTGACAAGCCAGGCAATGCAACTCATTGTCAATATGATTGCCCCAATTAACTTAAATTCAACATTACACTTAATTGTCATGGAAAGGGTGCCTGGCGTAATGCCCCACACCTAAAACAGACAGAACCAGCTAGTCAAGTCAGAGACAGCTAAGTAGGCCGCCGTCAGAGACTCGCTCCTGAGACTGTGCTACTGTGCTAGCCAGCTAGCCAGTCAGTATGTGTTGGCGCCGCATATAGACATGGCATGCATGGCGACCATGTAACAACGAAGCACAGAGACCTAACATTAAGCTGACTTGGGAGTTTCTTTACTGAAAACACGTATTATTTGCAACTCTAAAACTCAACAGTACGCAACTTGGGTTGTATTTACCTTGTTAATTTGGATGTCAGGGCGCGCGGGATCTTTCTCTCCCAAGCAGGATCCAGAACAAACACCTCTTGTCGTTGATGACGTTATGCGCAGAGGGGACGTGAGAAACGTTAGCTACTAAAGCATAACATTCCCCCCCATATTTATCTAATCAAATTATACTCATCAGTTAGTGGAACATCATTTATACATAAGAAAATAACGAATGTATTTTTTAATTGGCTGGTTTCATAACAGTTGTTCTTTGAAAGTTGCTTTCGAAATAATATTCAACAAAACCTAATGTGTTTTTTTTGTCAAACTCTGCTCAGGAATGTTATATGTTGTATCCTGCACTTCACACTGTAGTGTAAAAAATAATATATAATATTCACCTGGTAACAAAAGGAATGTTGGAAATGACCGTCAAAGCCTACTAGTAGCTTATGGAAAAGGTTTGCAAAACGATGCATTGGCGACGATGTGTGGTGGATTATGGTACTGGTGGCAATGTTTTCATCAGGTCACCTTAATTTTCTTTAAAAATATATTGCCTTATTTTCCCTTCGTGCAGTTGCAAGTTGCAAGTGTAGTAATTAATACTAGAGTCTGGCTCGTTCCCAACTATTTTGTCGGGATCAGAATGGTTATATACAGACTAGAATTTATCCAGATTTTTATTTCAAACCTGGCAATGTCAACTGTCTTTTCTCAAACCTGGCAACCCCGATGCTCTTACGTATCAGTGATTGGATATTTACGAAACGACGCAATCACAAAACCAATAGTCTTTCTATATCCCATAGCATGCGGAAGAATCGTGAAGGTTGAGTTTGGAAAGCCAAGATGGGGGTGAAAATAGAAGTGTTTCGGGTATGGGTGATGTAATATACATGTTTATTTGCAATTAATCGCAATGTTACGTCACTCCAGTTTTCCGTTTAGTTATACTGACTGACTGGTGTTACTTTCATTTTAGATAAATAACTAGACTAGCTAATTACAGTACTGTATAGCAGAAGCGTTTGTTTTTCTCCAAAGGAAGGTAGCTAGCACTACAGTTCCAGTGGCACTAGTACTAGCTAGCTACCTTTTATACATTTTCTATAGATAGGCATTCGCTAGTTATGTAGCGTTAGTTAACTTCCCCAGGCATTCATTTCATAACTTTTACACAGCCTATGCTCGCTCGTGTTACTGTATGAGAAAATAAAGAACTCATGGGCTTAATAGCTCAAGCCTGGCAACATCAAGTCACTGCATATATTTAGTAGTAGGGCCTAACTTCTATGGGAGGAGAGGGTTGAATCATCTAAAATGTGTAATTTTACTAACTTAACAACTATACATCTTGTTATTACGTGCAGATGATGCTTTACTTGTCGTTCCCTGTGACCATGTTTTGGATCTCAAATCAAGCTGAGTACTTTGAAGAATACATAGTGAAGAGAAAGGTTTGTTTATCCATCATTTCAGCGTTGGGCAGTAAACTTGCATAGGTTGGAGCACCGGTGAATGTTCTTTGTTATGAATATTTACTGTAGGCATACTGTTCTTTCATTCAACCGGTTAGGTTAGGGAATCGGGCTAGTAATCAGAAAGTCGCCGGTTCGATTCCTGGCCGTGTCAAATGACGTTGTGTCCTTGGGCAAGGCACTTCACCCTACTTGCCTCGGGGGAATGTCCCTGTACTTACTGTAAGTCATTCTGGATAAGAGCGTCTGCTAAATGACTAAATGTAATTCATTGTTTTAACTTTCAGAGGGAGATCTTCCCACCAGACGAGAAAATGCACGTAAGTGAAACAACAATTGAAACGATTATGATTATACAGTGTAAAAGAGTTTAGGTTAATGATCATTTTAGTAAATAATCATGGCAAATCCTCTCTCAATTGTCTGTGCTATAGAGAAAAGAATTGGAAGACTTCAAGGAGCGTATGCGAAACCGCAAGGAGCAGCGAATATTAAAAGAGATTGGCATGGAGTCTGAGCAATGAGGTATCCAGAGCAGATGGGAAGATGCCCCCAGCAGGCGACCAAAGGCCCGCAAGTCAACTATTTGGCCTACAGTTGGTGGAAAACCACCAGAGTGGGACTTGTGCTGAAGGGACTGAACGAATAACGTTGACTTCTATGGAGAATACACCCTACATTAGTGTTCCTGTGCCTCATGAACCACAACACAGTAAACAGTCCTGCGGAAAGACTTTTACAATGCATACATTCATTGCAATCAAATAAGAAAATATTGCATTTGTTGATGTGCACATCACTCATTGTTTATTTCAGATGCAAAATTATTTATTTTTCAATTATTTGGATTTGACCTTACTTTTCTTACTATCCTTCATTAAAGCTTGACTATTGTATTCCTGAAATAGTGTTTTATTATCTGGAGGCTAATTGGGGCACAATAAGTAGAACAAGAAAGATTAAATATGAATGTACCTGAAAAGATATTGCACCCTAACATAAGCGTAACCTCCAACATTGTATAAAAGACTTCCACGGTGCCATGGTCATTAGAAACTATGACATCACAAAGCATGTTATTTGATATTGTTTCCTGTTATCCTCACCACGGTTAAGAAAATAATTGTTTTCTTGACATTAAGTTGTCACGAGGAATAGAGGCCTGTACAGACTTAAATGATGGACGCTGGTAAGCGCTTGTCATCTCTCCTCCAGACTCATACAGTACTGAGGACACCCTTCTGGACACATCACTTTTCAGTTTCTTTGCTACTGGATGAACTAGCCAATGTCCCAAGGGTCACTGGGTGGCTTTTCTGTAAACTTCGCATGTTGGATGGTAGCTATACAGAGAAGTCTCCACGGTGAGATAAAGAATAAGTACAGCGATATGTAACATTCAATCCAGAAGTCCCCTCCATAGCCTCATGAGGAACGTTATTGTGTGTGCATATTGTACAGACAGGAGGTTCAGCATAACACAGTTCAGTGGGGAAAGCTATTCAAGTTTGAGTGCCGGACTTCTGTCAATAGCTCAACAGGGGTCCTACAGAACTGCTTGTGTAGAATATCCATCCGTGAGGTCAGTATCATTTTAAGAAAACAGTATCTTTTGTGTGATTTGGACTATTTATGGAATGAAAAATATTGATGTGTATCAGGTATGTTCATTTGAATTGTATTGAGATAGTTTCTGTATACAGGACAAACAGGGAGGAACATCTTTTAAAAAGGTAAGAAAGAGGATGTTCAGAAACTCAGTTGACCTTTGACAAAATATATGCACCTCATCTTGAGTATTGAGGAATAATAGACCTCTGCCCAAAATTAAAGGGATTTCACATTCAAGACACTTGAATGATAATAGACGGTATTTGGACAGGGCTTTAAATGACATTTAGTCTAGACTTGGGTGAGACTGAAGAGTTATACTGGGTTCCCTTTAACCTCTAACCCCTGTATCTGTGTTGTATTTTAGGTTGGTTACGTCGATTTAAACTTGTCGGAGTTTGCAGGCTCTGGACACGTGACTCGAAACTATATCCTTGAAGGGTATATGAAGGATAACAAACTTGATAACTCCATTATTAAGGTCAGAGAAATCTAAATGCTTTTTTCATGATCGAGCGATACTGATGATGTGCAAGTTGTAAAAAATACTTGACAAAATATGTTTACACAATCATATGTTGCAGATAGGCATACAAATGCAACTGCTTCAAGGAGATCCTTGTTTCAGAGTGTAAGAGAGAGATTACAAAAAATAATTAATAATTAGATTGTTAGCATTGAAGGGGAAATTAATAAAGTTGACTTTGCCTCATCAGCCCCTCACTGCAGTCCCTCTCAACGAGAACATTGCCAACAAAGCTTTCCCACGAGCATACATCCAGTAGTGATTCTGAACCTGGTATGCTCCCTCATCTACTGCCTACACAAGACTATACACACCCAACTGTCAAAGACCAACAGATGTGCTTTCCCCCAGGATCATCAGAAGATAGGCTGCTAGCCATCACAGGTCAGCTACTGGATACCTTGCCTAATCAAACTGCTGAGGAGCAGGAGAGGGGGATGGCGCTTGGCCATCTGACCCGAGTGGGGCATACACGTGTGAATGCTCGGGAAGTGGTTGAGAAACTGTGTCTGGAGAGTTTGGGCTCAGTATCTGAGTTCTCCCCTCCCATAGAAGGTATATTTAATCTGTGCAGGGACTGGATGTTGCCAGGCTTGAACTATTCAGAACATAGGCTTTTCATTTCTTATACACAGACTTTGTTTTTATTTCATCATAGACACAGGACTTGCCTTAATTGTTGGTCATGATGGTTCAACATCCCTTGGTGTAATTCACACTCAGAACAGGTATTGTAGGTTAATTTGAATATATTTAATGGAATATTACATTTGAGAAATTATATAAAATCCTATATGTTTGCCCCATCTGTGTTAATAGGGAATCTGATGTTGAAGATTTGGACAATGTTATAATAATGAAATAAAGACACGTTTCCCACTCAAATCGCAAGCATTTCTTTTTAGACCGACTCTATTGTAGATAGTGGACACTTCCCATAGTTATTACGTTTGGATATTTTTTTCAACTATATCTATATTGTGAGAGTTCACTTCAGCTTTTCAGAGAGGGCGTTGCTGACACTTCAAAAGTTCTAAGAGGAACACAAAAATTAACAATACGGAAGTGTCAAGATGTCACCAAGTGGACTAAAAGCTGTAGTCGGAGAGAGTAAGTAGAAAACGTTATAAGACAGAAACAAAGTTGTACCACCAAGTAGTTTGGTGTTGCTAGTGTGCGATTGTACAGTTCGTTTGGAACAAATATTAAATTGATCACCCAGCAAGTTAGTTAGCTCGTCTGTATATACTTCGTCATACCAGAGCTTCCTTGTTAGCAACCAACTAGCTAGCTAGCTTGTCAACATAACACCCACAAGACAAGTTGTCAAAACCCTATTTCCAAACAAACCTTTTAGCATATGTATCAATGTCTAAAAGGTTAGTTTTAATTATAATCGACGTGGCAGGGTCTTTTGACTTTGGGGTAATATTAGGCTGGGGTAATATACTTGATGTCAACTTGTTGTTGCATTTTGCGGCTGTCTACCTCGTGATCACTCATGCGTTTGACAACATAAAATGCAGTTTACAATTAATATGTTACTTTTACTGATGCAACTGACGAGAATAAACCAGTCCACAAGGAAATTCATATTATAATCAGATCTAAGAAAAATATAGATTCTCGACAACCCGCAGGTGGCAGTATCTTCCATTCCAATATGTCTTTATTTGAATAGGCACAAATGCAGTTGTTAAATGATAATTTGTTAACTGACCACATTGGATGCAATCTTTTGAATAGAAGTTGTGTAGTTTTATGATTTATTTATGCTTCCCCTCTAAGAAATCCTGAACGGAGTCATCAAAAGTGTAAAGAAGGAAGGAGAATGGAAGGTAAGCCCTGGTTCTCTAAACTCTAAACCAGATATTCTTCATCCAAGTCATTCAAAATCAGTAAATCCCATTTGTGTTATAGGTTCTTATTGTCGATCACATCAGCATGCGCATCCTATCCTCTTGTTGCAAGATGTCAGATATCATGGCAGAGGGGGTAACTAGTAAGTGAATCTAGCTCTTCGTAGAATGTGCAAAGTCTAGGCATCACATCTCCATCTAGCTATCCATGACTTGTTTTATCCCAGATATTATCAGGAAAATGAGTCTTCCGCCATGACTTAGAGCTTCCTTCTCTTTGCAGTTGTGGAGGACATTAACAAGCGCAGGGAGCCCATCTCCAGCCTTGAGGCCATTTATTTGATTTCTCCTGTGGAAAAGGTTTGTCTTATAGTTTTTCTTCCAAGTGTTTCAGCCATTATGCACATTTCCCATGGTCCTCCTAAATACAGTTTCCACTCCCCCTTTCTGTTCTTCCAATTGCAGTCAGTTCATGCTTTGATCAATGACTTCAAAGAGACTGCCTTCACTTACAAAGCAGCACACATCTTCTTCACAGACAGTAAGTTGGTTTCATCAAGGATTACACACTGTCAGTATTGTGCGCGGTCTCGTTCTCATTATGAACTCCATCTATAGCTTGTCCTGACGGTCTTTTCGCTGAGATCGGAAGATCAAGATTAGCCAGGGTTATCAAGACTCTGAAGGAGATCAACGTGGCTTTTCTGCCGTATGAGTCACAGGTGAGAGTTTCCAACCATCTCTCTTTTAATTACGGGGATAATGAGACTCAGACACTCACACCTGTTATTACTTTTTTATGTACAGGTGTTTTCCTTGGACAACCCTAGCACCATGCACTCCATCTACAGCCCTGTGGGAAATGCAAATAAAGACAGGTTAATGGAGAATCTGGCGGAACAGATTGCCACCCTCTGTGATACACTGAAGGAGTTCCCTGCCATTCGTTACCGCAGGTACCTAACCCTACCCATCTCATCGTCCGTGGCTGATGTGGCTTTCAACAGGATCCTCAAGCATTGAGTCTGCGTGTGTTTTGTCTTCACAGTGGTCCAGAGGAGAATGCCAGACTGGCTGAGGAAGTTTCTCAGCGTCTAATCGCCCATAAAGCAGACAACCCCAGCATGGGGGAGGTGAGAACCTACATGACAACACTTGAACTGCTTCATCTATCCTGCTCTTAATTGCTGGGGGTTGTGGCAGTTGACTGAAGCTATACTTCTGTTTCATTTCGCAAATGCTGAGCTGCATCTTTCAATGGTGGTTCTCTATTTTCTTGCTTGATTTCCTGTTAACCTGTTTTTCTCAGTGTTTTCACCATCTGCTAGAACCTTCTTCTTCTGGTTTTTCTGTATCTGTCTTTCATGGCTGACATTCCCTTAGGCCTGAGCTGGATCTCCACAGGCATGTATATTTTCTCCCTCTTTTTGTATCTGTCACATCACTTCCCTTCTGTTGCCTCGCCTCACTGTCTCAATAGAGCCTCAAAATATATTTCTTGATTGTGATAGTACCTGTAGGTCGTCTGTCTGACAGTAACACGGGTGTAACCTCTTACTCATCCATGCCTGAAATTCCAATGTTTAATCAAAGATAAACATCTTGACATCCCCAAATCTTATAAATTATCATCTTAAATCACAGATATGTCATCAGGTTATGAAAGGAAATGACCCACCCCACACACAGATCTCATTAGCAGGCCTCTACAGTATATCTACAGTAATATTCTGGTGTCAGGTGGCTGAGCAGTTAGAGAATCGGGCTAGTAATCAGAAGGTCGCTGGTTCGATTCCTGGCCGTGTCAAATTACGTTGTGTCCTTGGGCAAGGCACTTCACCCTACTTGCTTCGGGGGAATGTCCCTGTACTTACTGTAAGTCGCTCTGGATAAGAGTGTCTGCTAAATGACTAAATGTAAATGTAATGTTTTTCTGGACACACCATTTATGGATTATAGGGTGCTGATAAGGCGCGGTCTCAGTTGCTGATTGTGGACCGTGGCTTTGATCCAATCTCCCCTATTCTGCATGAACTGACCTTCCAAGCCATGGTCTACGACCTGCTGGATATTCAACAGGACATATACAAGTGAGTCATCGGTCAGATGGACCTTTTGAAGTGTATGTATGCCTGCAAATAAGACCACACAATCCCCTTACATTGTCATAGACATCAATCTACCGGAATTGGGGACGCTAAAGAAAAGGAGGTTTTACTGGACGAAGATGATGAGTTATGGGTACAGCTGAGACACATGCACATAGCAGATGTCACCATGTAAGTATGGCCGCCTGTAGGAGAAGGCCCTGAAAGGATGAAATGCAGCACATTTGGACGTGAATTCATGCCAGGCCTTCTGAATCTCGCACAGAAAAGTGACCGAGCTGCTTCGGACCTTCTGCGAGAGTAAGAGGATGTGCACCGACAAGTCCAATATCAAAGACCTCTCTCAGATCCTGAAGAAGATGCCGCAGTACCAGAAAGAGCTGAGCATGGTAGGTGTTCCTGCAAAGCACACGACATGCTCCAAAAAGGGGCCGGCCATATGTAAGCACCTGAAGGGAAACCGATCTAACGGCGCATTGAGATGTATGGTTACTGATTTGCCAGTAGAATTTCAGTGTTGTTCATTTGAGAAATCTCTCTATTTGAATTTTGAATTGTTGTCCAATGTTTGATTTCCAGTACTCGGTTCACTTGCACCTGGCAGAAGCCTGCATGAAGAAGTACAAAACTTCTCTGGAAAAGCTTTGTGAAGTCGAGCAGGTCAGTGCTACACAACACAGAGCGGTGTGATAACCCTCTCTGGGAAAAGCTGATGCCAATAACAAAAGACAAGCAGCCGCATGGATTTGGGATGTTTCGGGGGAAATACCTTGAGCTTTGTGTGACAGAAGATTTCAGTGTTGTAACGAGTTGCGGGTAATATATGGGTATCTGGGATCTGTTGGTAGATCATGCCGTTGGTCTGGGGGGCGTCGGCATCATCAAACTCATGTTGGTGACCGAGTACATACTACTCGGTTATGGTTTATGTGAGGATTATGCTGTAGGTGCTGGGCGTGTTCAGCAAGGAATCTTCATGGTAACATTGCATAAACGGCAAGGTCGGGACGTTCCCTTCTGAAATATGGCATAATGCACAGTAAGCTGTTGCATCACTGTTGAACCTCCAACATGACCTCTGTAGTTAATGTTACAGTGCTTTCAGCAGACTATAAACTGGCTGCGTTCAACAGAAACAGAAATGGCAGTGGGTGTCTTGATCCTGCAAGATCACTGCAGTCAGAGAAGGCACAGAGTAGTGATTTATGTGTGTTTTAGGTACTTTAGGACGAACTGTTAATGTGTGTGTGTGTGTGTGTGTGTGTGTGTGGTTGACTTATCACACAGCCCTAGTGGGTCATCATCAGTAGTGTGTCTGAAAGCCTCCTCTTAATCTTATGGGCTGTGCATGATGAGCTTGAGTCTGCATGTACTGTAACATAACTAGAACCAAAAATGCCCGACACTGCATGTGTACATAAAAGTCCCATATTTGAGTAACACTAATCATAGATGGACCATGATGGTGTTGGGTTTTAGGAAGGCATGCCTTTTAGATCTGTGAAGAAGGCTCCTCTTCGATCTCCCTGGAACACATCCATCACAGTCACGACTGTGCATACAGAACTTTGTTTAACTTCAAGTGGTTCTCAGAGGAAGTGGTAATTAAAGCAGCTCTCGTTTTGTGTTGTCCTCAGGATTTAGCCATGGGCTCAGACGCAGAGGGGGAACCCCTGAAGGACGCCATGAAGAGCATTGTTCCTGTTCTCCTCGACACAAACATTGAGCCCTTTGACAAGATACGGATTATACTATTGTACATATTTCACAAGAAAAAGGGTAAGGGATATACGGCACTATTCATCATGTAGTGCTTTATTCTATGTCTAAAAGCACACATCCAATGGTTAAATGCACATCCAATGGATTCACATTTTATGACGCTGGGAATTTATAAAAACGTGATCAAGCTCAGCAGTCATTCTCGTAAAGAATGACACTGTGTGACCGTCACCACAGGGATCGGAGAGGAGAACCTCACCAAGCTCATCCAACATGCCAACGTGCAGGCAAACAGCAACATTATTACCAACATGCAGCACTTGGGCTGCCCCATCATTGCTGGGGTAAGGTGTCCGTCTTTAGTCACACACTCCAGTGCTGTGTCTTTTGGCCACAATGTCCAAACCTTTGGATGGAGTCATGTGACGTTTCTTTGTGTTTTAGGGTCCCAATGCTGGGACAACCCTGCCAGATAAGAAAGAGCGCACAGAGAGCACCTACCAGCTCTCTCGATGGACGCCCACCATGAAAGACGTGATGGAGGTAGGAGAGAACCGGAAAACCGAGGACTGACTTAGTTGCGATGATGTCCCATTGTTTTGGACACCATCCGCATGGTGATTTAGTTGGACACATACCGAGCCGCCAAACGCTCTGTCCAGTCGCCCTGACCGGCTCCATTTGTTTTCCCAGTACGTTATAGAAGACAAGCTGGACAAGAAGCAGTGGCCGTTCCTCTCTGAGCCTGCTCTGATCAGCACCCAGCAGACTGCCGTCAGGTTGGTCTTCCCAAGCATGTGCCCGATTAGTCGTTTTTGGGGGGAAATTATTTAGTATCCTTTTATCCCCCCCCCCCCCCCCCCCCCCCCCCCCCCTTAAGGGCAGTTTGTTCTGCAGCATTTTGTACTACTGGAGCATTGTGTACTATTCTTAGACACACATATGTCTGGGAAGCATGGTAACTTTCATGTCTTGTCCCACCGGAAACCGGCTGATATGGTCAACAGTATTCAAATATCGGAACCACAAGACCTCATCAGTTCCACCTAATGGTTAAGGCTTTGCCCTCTGACCGTTTTGCCAGAGCACACATTCCCGAGTTTTAATCGGAGTGGTCATTAATGTTAACACTGTGATCCCAGTACTAACATCTGGTGGTTTCCTGCTTTATTTAGCTGATGCTGTGATGTAAGTGATCTGAACTCTGTTAAGTCTTTTAGTATTTTAGGTTAAGCACGATGGTACTTACTAATGAATGGGATATCTATATATATATGTATATATATACACACACACATACAGTATATATGTACTTTTTTGTAGTATACAGCCTTTGTTAATTAAGTTGCATAATGCTGAGTTGTAATAACTTTACATGGTGTATTCTACAGCAGTGCACGATTTGGGCACTGGCCCAAGAAAAAGTCTGCAGTAGAGTATCGTTCTGGCCCTCGTCTCATCATCTTTGTGATTGGTGGTGTGTCTCACTCTGAGATGCGCTCGGCCTATGAGGTCACTCGAGCCACCGAGGGAAAATGGGAGGTCCTGATTGGTAAGTGAGACAAAGTTTGGACCCCATTGAACCCCCTAACGAGCACAAACACCCCATAATAATACGTTT
Source organism: Osmerus mordax (assembly GCF_038355195.1). Classification (NCBI taxonomy): domain Eukaryota; kingdom Metazoa; phylum Chordata; class Actinopteri; order Osmeriformes; family Osmeridae; genus Osmerus; species Osmerus mordax. The sequence continues at coordinate 16,728,174 of NC_090052.1, read as the reverse complement.
TCTTTTTTTATCTTTTTTTCCTGTTCTTAGGCTCTTCGCACATCCTCACTCCCACAAGCTTTCTGCAGGACCTGAAAAACCTGGACCAGGTCCCAGCAGCTGAGGGTTAGACTGAGAAGAGCTGGTGGTCACTGGATAGCTTATCCCAGTGTACTCTTATCTTTCATTGGGAGATTATTTGATACTAGTCTTTTGTTGCAGGGTTGGAGACGTCTGTGAAACAGTTCAATTTTAGATGTAATCATTAAAAGGAAACTTGCTTGTGATTCTTATTTTAATGCTTGGAAGCCTAAAGTAAAACAAATTGTGTGTATATAATGCTGTGATTGAAAATTATGTTCTAAATATTTAATTTAAAGACAGACCTTTATGAAAATTATACAAATCTATTTTTTTTTTGCCTTTTTCTGTAATTGTGTTGCAAATGAGTGAAATATCACCATAATTTTTTCAGATTTACTTGAAAATCCTTTCATCCTGTTTGAAGCAGAACTTTCCTTTGGTTGTTTCATCCCTCAGAATAATGTCCTTCTATTCAGTATGCAATTGTGCCTATCTGTGAAATGTAAACACAGTGGAAAACTCTGATAAACTGACTACTGATGTCCACAGTTACAATAGGTTGTTTCTAGTATTTGTTTCACCTCTGCCAGAATGTCTGTGTTTTCCTCTCAAATGCACTTTTATCATGTACTTTTTTATAAGGATTAGAAGGAAGTGTGGTGGGCCTTTTTGTTTCTTTTGAAAATGATCAATAAAACTTCATGCATTACAATATCTGTCTTCTGTTAGCTATATCCTATTATAAAGTGACCCACAAACACCAGACTTGGGTCTCGACGAGAACATTAAGTATTTGTGAATATACCACCATGAGGTGTATACAATGTCTGTGAGGATGTTTCTACGAGAGAAAAGATCATCCCTCTCCATGAAGAGGATTATATATTTTGCATCTGGGATTACAGATGGCGCTATTAAGCGGAAAGCGACGGCTGGGGCCCTTAATGGGACTGGGTTAATACTTACAGCTTATGTCTTTTATAAAAGCACTCTCCCTCACCACAACCTACTTCTTATGCATTTGGAGCAACCTGGAATCACATCGTATTCTGTTACGGGACTACTACCAGACTGACTGATCAGTTTGTTATCTGAAGTAGGTTGTTCTTTTTTTTATTGTTACCAGAAGTTCTTCACGTTTGCCCGAGAGAAGTGTGATGTCAGCTACTCAGATAGAGATGCGGACTGGAGCCCAAAGCAATGTCCTGGTATGTAACTGAAGCAGTTGTATCTGACAGTCAAGGGTTCAATATATTCTTTCCTATTCCAAGTACATTGTTTTGATTGGCTTTTGTGTGTGTGATGAGTTACAGTATATGATTCTTCAACTTGTTTTAGTATGGTGATACAATAGACAACTACTGCTGTACAGATAAAAACGCAAAATTAAATATGTAATTGTTGCTTTGTTATAGCAGGCTTCGAGGTGTTCTGCACCCATAATTATTCTTACTGAAAGCACTCCAGTGACATCCAGGAAGGTGCAGTCTGTAGAACCCTCCACAACCCAAACCACACCAGAACCAGACCCCACACGTAAAAGTCAAGTACGTAAAACACATTATGGATCATCTGCACTTTTCTCCTTGTGACTTATTTTTCATTTACAATGGTTAGCTTGTGTTCAGGTTGGGTTTAGTTCAGTGTTCCTGATGTGTGTTTCCAAAAGGAAGTCCCCCCAGCTCCAGCAGAGCAGGACAAGTTCTTCTCCATGATCAGTCACTCTCAGAGAGGCCGTATGGATGAGCAGCGCTGCTCCATAGACCCTAGCAGGAGCTCCCCCTCCACACCGAAGAAAACTGCTTCCACAGTTCCCTCAGGTAAGACTTGCATCACAGACGCCTATTAGAACAAACAAATAACTCCATCACGGCCAGAACACTCAAATTCAACATTGTATACAGCACAATTACAGTAGATTATTCCAGAATTGCATGGCTAGAGAGATATGCTCAAAGTCGTGGTTCTCTGACAGGCCCTGAAGGTGACCAGTTCTTCATGCTCCTGGCCAACACTCAGGGCCGCAGGCTGGACGACCAGCGTGTGTCAATGCCTTCGTTACCAGGGATACAGAAAGCCAGTAGCACGTCAACGGCTGGACAGGACTCAAACTACCTGTGTTACATGGTCTCCAAAGCCCAGGTACACGTTGGGCCCATCCTGTAGATCTTTCAAACAAAATATGAGAATGCACTTTTGACATCGGTTTAGTTTACCTCACCACACATCAATCGGTAGAATACGGTTATATTCATTGTCAGTGTTTGGATAAGATGGTTCAATCATTTTCAGAGTTCCCGGATGGAGGAGCAGAGGTGTTCTTTACCCCAAATCCACTTGAGCCAAGGGTCTCCTGCTGCCCAAAGGAAGAACTGCCTAGAACCAGGCTCTTCCAGCAGAGGTCCTCCAAGATCTGCCTCCTTTAGCCCAGGCTCAGAGATAGAAAGGCCCAACATCAAGGATAAACACACCCAGGCTCAGGTTTGTACCGCTGATCCCCACTCATCATTATGGCTGACGTGCTTTCTGTCATCCCACTGGACTTTCAATTCCTTTTGCATTGTCTACGTCAAGCAATGGGTCTCACCTCAACACAGTCCTGATAAGCTTGTTGTCTTCTGGTGCATTGAATCATCCAATAGAAGGTCCCCCCGATGGCGGAGCAGGACAAGTTCTTCTCCATGATCAGTCACTCTCAGAGAGGCCGTATGGATGAGCAGCGCTGCTCCATAGACCCGAGCAGGAGCTCCCCCTCCACACCGAGACACAGTGGCAGCACAGTGCCGTCAGGTGTGATTGACTTCTCAACAAATTCAAAAGAAGTTTTCTTTTTTTCTTCACAATGTCAGAGTTGTTTTACATTTGAATGGTATAACCGTGAACTCCTGAATCCTTCTCTCTCACCAACAGGTCCTGAAGGTGACCAGTTCTTCAGGCTCTTGGCCAACACTCAAGGTCGCAGGCTGGATGACCAGCGCGCAACTCTTCCATCAGTGCCACAAATTCAAAATGGAGGAAGCACATCAAAGTCTGGACAGGACTCAAACCACCTGTGTTACATGGTCTCCAAATTCCAGGTTGGTCCCCCTATGAATAACAAGGAAGTCATTTAGATCATATATTGTAACCAATGGAGGTCAGCTCTGTAAAGTCGTTTTTGGCACAATTGTATCATGTTCGATATGTATTGTTCCACTTTTCAGGGCTCCAGGATGGACGAACAGAGGTGCTCTGCACCGCACATCCTCCAGAGCCTTGGGACCCCATCTGCCCAGAAGAAGTCCCATTCCAGACCTGACACCCAGGCTCTAGATACAGGCTTGGGCCCACTGAGCCATGCACCCCGGAGGTCAGCCTCCTTCAACCCCATCCCCAAAAAAGAAAGACCTCACAGCAACACCAGCCACCACCAGCAGGTCAGCTATCCCGCTCATTCCTTTCACATACAGCTCTTATACTTGTAATATGCTTTGAGGCATTCAACTTTCTTGGGCTAGACTACAAAACAGTGTTAATTCATATTTTGTGCATTAATCTCACCAATAGGCAGAGCAGGACAAGTTCTTCTCCATGATCAGTCACTCCCAGAGAGACCATATGGATGAGCAGCGCTGCTCTATAGACCCTAGCAGAAGCTCTCCCTCCACACCGAAAAACACCAGCCATATACCAACAGGTCTGCTGTGACAAAAAACACTGCTGTAAGTTTATGTTTGATCTTTGATCAGTCCTCAGTGATCCCCTCCTCTTCCTCTCTGATAGGTCCAGATTCTGAGAGATTCTTCAAACTCTTGGCCAAAACTCAGGGCCGCAGGCTTGATGACCAGCGAGTTTCACTTCCCTCGTTACCAGGGATACAGGGGACTTCCAGAAGTGCAAATACAAAGGTATGATATCATTCAGATTCCACAAATCAGATTATTGATCTACCTTCATATAATCATGGTCATAGGGCAATAACTAGTTACATAGTCTAACCCTGTGATTGTATTTTAGGATTCTTGTGTGGCACCTCAAATCATCCTGAGTGAGGGCTCTCCAGTTACACTCAGAAAGGTCCAGTCCAGACCAGCACCTCACTGCCAGACCTTTACTAAGCCAGTTTCTCCTAGAGGACCACCCAGATCTGCCTCTTTTAGCCCTGCCTCAAATTATATGAACACACAGAATCCTCCAGCTCAGGTAGTTTTTCATGTTTGTGAAAATAGGTTAATTTGTTCTTCTGTCAGATACAAGTTCACTAACTGACTGAATAGAGAATGTATTGATGACAGCCCAAAGTAGCCTAATTATATTTTCCTTCCCAGGTGACCTTGACATTATCCATGAGCTTCACGCCACAACAGGTACTATTTATAGTGTTTGAGTGTTTCATAATAGAGTTGGAATGGATGACACTAGAACTTGAAATAAACCGTTTTGTATCCACCATATAGGGACGCAAGGCTGACAACCAGCCATGCACATATCCAGAAGTCTTTCTCACACTTGGAGCCCCTGGAGAAGCTCTTGTCGTCCCGCTGAGTCCAGCTCCAGGAAGACCTCTCTCCCTCAACCTAAACCTGGTTCCAAAAGAGGAAAGTCATTCAAGGCCCTCTTCCCCATGCAAGGCAATCCCAAGACACCCGAGCTCCCCAAGGCCTTCCCCTTCAGGAGCTAGTAAGCCGTCATGCATCAGACCTGTCTCACCCCATCGGGATGCACAGAGACATCATGCAACCCCAAGCAACAGTTCTCCTATGACTAGCTCAATAAGTCCAGATGAAGACTACTTCTCCCTGATACAGAGAGTTCACACCGCACAGCTACAGGGCTTGGAACAAGGGCAAGGAGATAAGAAAGGAGTTCCTGGAAAGGGTAAAGGAAAGGGGGATGCAGGGAAGGCAAAGGGAAATCCAGGAAAGGGGGATGGAAGGAAAGACAAGAAAGAAGGTGTCAGGAAAAGATAGTAGCCTAACAATTAATTTAATGTCTAAATTTTGGGGGGCAATTTTGCTATTTGTTTGAAAATAAATAAATACAACTTGTATGGCTGTTTTATTATGTAGGCAATGTACACGTATTTTATTTGGCACTGTTCAATCTGATGTACTTTTGTGTTTTTATGACGTGAACCATGAGTCAATTGAACATTTCATTCCTTACTTATCAATAAACGTTTAAAACATTGTCCGATTGCACTTTTTGTCCTCCATTGGAATTAAGGGCCTGTCATTTAAGTTATAAAAGTCTACATTTGTTAATAGACAATTGATATTTTAATTATTTTTGATGGGCTACCAACCACATTATAAAGTGTCACACTGGTTTCATCTGGCTTTACGCTGCACTTATCTACGTTAAGGCTTACTGTGCACCTTGGAAGTTGCCACGATGGAGCAGCTTTCAGGGCCGGTTTGTGTAATGAATAATTCCTATTAAACACTTGCACACAAATCCCAGCTCTACACAATTTCAAACAGAGCAATATGTATTTCTTTCGAGCCACTGGTTAAACACCAAAGTGGACGCGCCTACTGAGTGTCTATGGCCAACGATTGGTTCGAATTTTCTTAGAGGCGGAACTAACAATACGTTCTGAACACGTTGAGGAAATACAATTTAGCTAGCTAGCAAGAACTAGCTAACAATACATTTCAGGGAGTTTATATATTATAACCTTTGATCGGAAAACTAAAATGCCATCGCAAAATGGGAAACCGGATGTCATGTTTGTAAGTAGTAACAGGCTATTACACGTTTTTACTTCAAATACTGCTCTGATTTCGTAGTCTTTGTGCGGCCTGCTTATAGCCTCGGAGCTCGACTTCATTACTGCCGCTTTGGGGTAGCTCTCTACCCAGGCAAGGAGAAGTTTTGCTTACGAAAGTTTATTTAAGTAACATTTCGGATGAATATTTTAGCTATCTACATAATGTTCACACTAAGAGTAAAGTTGAATGTAGCTAAGGTTATAGATAACTGGAAAAGGCGAACAGGTAGGCACAAACGCTTAGAAGGCTAGGCTAAAGTAACCGAAGGTTGTCCATTATCACAGCCTTTGCATGTCACCTAAACTGTCATGCGCAATATAATGTGTTTGAACGTATTTGTACTATTTAAACAAATTTTTAGGAAGAAGATGACCTGCCTTACGAGGAAGAAATCATCAGAAACCCTTATTCGGTCAAGTGCTGGATGCGTTACATAGAGTTCAAACAGAATGGTGGCAAATCCATTCTGAATATGATCTACGAACGAGCATTGAAAGAACTACCTGGAAGGTACATAACACAACTAACCTCATTATAGCGATAAATAGATATGGTTTCCTGTAGTGCATCAACTGAATCATTAAAATTGTGAGCCTAGTGTCTGTTCTCTGGGAATACCTTAATTGAATTGATTAAAACATGCTTATTCTTTTATAATGGTCTTGCAGTTACAAGCTATGGTACAACTACCTGAGGGAAAGACGAAAACAGGTAAAGGGGAAGTGCATCACAGAGCCAACTTATGAGGAGGTCAACAACTGCCATGAGAGAGCATTGGTGTTTATGCATAAGGTAATGTTAATTATCTGACCCATTACCAAACTCTTTGGTCATTTGTTTGGTTCTTGAGTGTGTTATTTTGGAGGGATGTATCAGTGACCCTTTCTTTGCCCTTTTCAAGATGCCTAGAATATGGCTGGACTACTGCCAGTTCCTGGTGTCTCAGTCTAAGATCACAAGGTGCAGGAGGTCCTTTGACCGTGCGCTCAGAGCCCTTCCAGTCACACAGCATCCTCGCATATGGCCTCTGTACCTTCGCTTTGCACGCAACCTGCCCCTGCCAGAGACAGCCATTCGGGTTTATCGCAGATACCTCAAGGTAAGTCCTTCGGATCGGTCAAATAACCGCCGCATGTCAGTGTACCAACACCTCATGCGTCTTTTGAGTGTGTGGGTTTGTGATGTCAGTCATTCAAGTCCGTTAAGTACTGACGCACTCGTCCTCACCTCCTATGCAGCTGTCTCCAGAGAACGCAGAGGAGTACATAGATTATCTCCGCTCTGTTGGCCGTCTGGACGAAGCAGCCGTGCGTCTGGCGTCGGTTGTCAACGATGAAAGCTTTGTGTCCAAGGAGGGAAAGTCAAACTACCAGGTAGGATGTTTGTATCCAATGACCTCATGTACACATTTTCATGAGAGTCATGGTCTAAGGATTCGATTCTTAACACAGACATCCGAGTTCAGTGCATGTTCACTGATGTCATCTCCACGTGGCTGTGTGGTTGGTTTTCGCAGCTTTGGCACGAGATGTGCGACCTGATCTCCCAGAACCCTGACAAGGTGAAATCTCTGAATGTCGGCGCCATCATCCGAGGAGGCCTCACGCGTTTCACGGACCAGCTGGGCAAACTGTGGTGCTCCCTCGCCGACTACTACATCCGCAGCGGGCACTTTGAGAAGGTGACGTGTCATATCCTGAACCTCATCTTCTGCAACGTTGAATGTTGAGCTGCCATGTTATTTGATGGTAAAAAAAAAATCGAATGCCTGCTCGTTTTTTACCGAGCCGTGTGTTATGGTATGGATGGAAACAAATACCACTCATCTCCAATCAGGCTCGTGACGTCTACGAGGAAGCCATCCTGACGGTGGTAACAGTGAGGGACTTCACCCAGGTGTTTGACAGCTATGCCCAGTTTGAGGAAAGCATGATCGCTGCCAAGATGGAAACAACCTCAGAGATGGGCAAAGACGAAGATGGTATGTGACGATTATTACAGATGTCTTCCTCATCTAGGACTTATGTATGTCAATTGTTGATAAGTGTAGCAGCTCATATAGGTTGGGACTTGCAGTACGTAATATAGGTTTAGATTGTTATTGTAGGTTTAGGAAGACCGCTAGGGATTGTCCAGAGGGGCATGACCAAAGAATCTACCAGTCATATGGCCCTTATTTTATATCTTATTTTACATTGTATATTATTGTTTTAGAATTATTTAGACAGCTGTACATTTTCTACTTTTTATATTTAAGATTCGTATATGTTTGTTGTATGCACCTTCCTGCCACAGAAAATTCCTTGTTTGTGTAAACGTACTATGAACATAACATAATAAAGCAGATGCTGATTCTGGTACCTGTCCTGTTACTTTTGGCTGATGAATGTGAAAATTGTGCTACAGCCATCTTACCTCTGCAGTTTCCTTGCTGGACTGTGACTTAAAAGAGGCCAAGAAAATGAATGAATGATGTTACATGATGTCTTGTGGTCTGGTTCCATTTTTTCCAGATGACATCGACCTGGAGCTTCGGCTTGCTCGCTTTGAGCAGCTGATTGCACGGCGGCCCCTCCTGCTGAACAGCGTACTGCTGCGTCAGAACCCCCACAACGTCCACGAGTGGCATAAAAGGGTCAAGCTGTACGATGGAAAACCGCGACAGGTAGATCCTAGAACACCCTGATCTGTCCACCTCATTCCACCTGATTTACTGCCATTTCTAACCAGGAATCGCTGTTGATGTATTCAGATATATTCCACACAGTTTAAACTATACCGTTTTGCAATGTACCGAATGCCTGAATGTCACTTTCATCTGGTAGATCATCAACACCTACACAGAGGCAGTGCAGACTGTGGATCCTATGAAGGCCACAGGGAAACCTTCCTCCCTCTGGGTCTCCTTCGCAAAGTTCTACGAGGAGAACGAGCAGCTTGATGATGTAAGTCAGAGAGCTTGGCCATATGTAGGAAACTGTCGAACAAACTGTTTTAAAACTGTTTTTTAAAAATTAAGAAGTTGAAGGATTGCTACAAGTATTTCTCACTCACCTCTGTACCACTTATTTTTTCCATATAATTTCCCACCAGGCCCGGACCATCTTTGAGAAGTCCACCAAGGTCAACTACAAGCAGGTGGATGACCTTGCAGGGGTTTGGTGTGAATATGGAGAGATGGAGCTCCGCCATGAGAACTATGATCAGGCACTTCGTATTCTGAGGGTGAGGAGAACAAACCTTTGGTGCAGAACCATATCAGTACAGGAACCAGGTCTCTTCTCTACAGAAGCATCATCATTGTGGATTCATCCAGAGTAGACTGCTCCTAGCACTGCTTTTGAAAATGGGTATCTGTGATTATGGTCTTGTTTCAATTCTGTAGAAAGCTACTGCCATCCCATCCAAGAAAGCAGAGTTCTTCGATGCATCCGAGCCAGTCCAGAATCGAGTGTACAAGTCCCTGAAGGTCTGGTCCATGTTGGCAGACCTGGAGGAGAGTCTCGGGACATTCCAGGTATGTTCATGACACATCTGGGTTTTGAGCAGTGCTATGGTATGTTTATGTAGTATGTTGACTTAATTACAATATTACCAAACCCTGTAGCACTGGCATTTTCGTCACCTTTTTTGTCATTCAAAGAGAACCAACCGTTTTGTTTTGTTTACGCTCTCATTCTCAGTCTACTAAGGCAGTGTATGATCGCATCATAGACCTGCGCATTGCCACGCCTCAGATCATAATTAACTACGCCATGTTCCTTGAAGAGCACAGCTATTTTGAGGAAAGCTTTAAGGTAAAACCATATATGCTATTGTAACACCCCTTAAATAATCCTTGTCCTTCAAGAATGTCTACCAGTTCACATTTTTTTTGTAATAAATGGGTGTTGTGTTCTCCAGGCATATGAGCGTGGCATCGCTCTCTTTAGATGGCCCAATGTGTATGACATCTGGAACACCTATCTCACCAAGTTCATAGACCGGTATGGGGGCAAGAAGCTGGAGAGAGCCAGAGACCTGTTTGAGCAGGCTCTGGATGGCTGCCCAGCAAAGTTTGCCAAGAGTAAGGATCCCATTTATGCTGACAAAGACATAGGGGACATTTCAGGAATCAGCACGAGAATAATTCAATCTTGGTATCTTGTAAATAAAAGAAAGTCGATACTCTTAAATATACTCGGCAAAGGGATGACAATTGTGATTTGATGTTATTTGCAGCCATCTACTTACTGTATGCCAAACTGGAAGAGGAGTTTGGTCTCGCTCGCCATGCCATGGCAGTCTATGAGAGAGCCACAGAGGCCGTGGAGAATGACGAAAGACACCAAATGTTCAACATCTACATCAAGAGAGCCGCAGAAATCTACGGAGTCACCTACACCAGAGCTATTTACCAGAAAGCTATAGAGGTACACTGACTACTTGCTTGCTCATATTCTATCATGTCTATATTTGGCATTATCTCACTAAAAACTATGAACCATTTCATTCATGTGACCAACATTGTGTTGCTTCCCCCCCCAGGTCCTTCCAGATCAACACTCCAGGGATATGTGCTTGCGCTTTGCTGACATGGAGAGCAAACTGGGCGAGATCGACCGCGCCAGAGCCATCTATTCCTTCTGCTCCCAGATCTGTGATCCCAGGGTGAGTCGGCAGGACCGTCCTCCGTCACCAGAACGCGCGTCCCCTCCGCTCAGTGCTGACAACGGCCTCTTGTGTTTGCAGCTGACGGCCCACTTCTGGCAGACGTGGAAGGAGTTTGAGATCCGCCACGGGAACGAGGACACCATCAGGGAGATGCTGAGAATCAAGCGCAGTGTTCAGGCCACGTACAACACTCAGGTCAACTTCATGACCTCGCAGATGATGAAGGCCACCACCCTTGGTGCCGGTATGCTACACGACGCGTACACGTGCACACCCTCACATACAGGTCCCCCTCTGTCTCTAAAGACGTTGGATGTCTCCTACTTTGCGTTCTTTAAAAAATAAAATAAAAAAAAGTTGTGAAATTACATTTCAGAACTGTTTAAATATATGCATATAACATTTTATATAAGATATACGTTTGCCCCATGAGTACCTCCTGTATAACCCTACTGTGTTTGTGTCCAGTCTCTGATCTTGCCCCAGGGCAGGGAAGTCTTGACGACATGAAGATGCTGGAGCAGAGGGCACAGCAGCTGGCAGCCGAGGCCGAGCAGGACAAACTCAAACCCAAGGAGAAGATTCTCTTCGTCAGGTCAGTAGTCCCGTCCCCTCTTCAGTGCCTGATCTTCCCTCTCCTCAGAGAGCTCAGCTGCATGACTGGGTGGGTCTCCCCCGTGGGTCTAGTTTGCGAAGAGAGAATTGCACTATGAAGTGGGAGAACGTACGTCTTTTTCTTCCCCCAGAGCTCTTTTCTTTTACTTTGTGCGCATGTACTGAATTGGTTGAAAACGGTTGAATAATAGGTTCAATGTTGTTGACACGCGTGTCTCTTTAGGAGTGACACATCTCGCAGTGAGCTGGCTGAACTGGCAAAGCAAGCCAACCCTGATGAGATTGACATCGATGAAGATGAGGAGGATGAAGACGAGGAAGATCAGGGTCCAGAGGGTGAGTTGGGACACCAGCCTGGCACGTCACCCCCCCCCCCCCCCCCCCCCATTCCACCGAAGCAGATGTACGATACCTAAAGATTAAAGTGACCCATGTTTTCCTTGCTTCATGTAAATTTGTGTCTTATGCTCTTCACTCCACAGAAGTGCAGCTGGAACAAAAGAGTGTCCCCACAGCTGTGTTCGGAGGGCTTAAAGAAGACTGAATGTAGGATACCAGCCGGTAGTGACATCAGCCAAACACTGTAGATAGAAGCTCGAAGGAGCTCCCTAAAATGTGGGGAACGGAATCCATATAATGACTTCATCGTCGATTCTTTGTATGTGGGCTCGTCTTTTTCTTCCATTGTTTTGGAAGTCTGCTTTGTTATGTCTGTACCTAATCAGTGAATAAAAATGACTATTTACATCATTAGGGATACTTGTATGATACTCATTTGGGCTTTGGCCACAAGATGTCACCCTAACCCACATATGCAGGTCAGTTACTGGTATTGTTGTAGCCTTTAAAGTTGATGCACGGTCGAAAATGATGATGAATGTGAGATGTTAAATTTGAGTCTGCTTACATTAATGACATTGTGGGAGTTCTGAACAAAGACAGGAATGGACATCAGCGTTTGTGTTCACAGTGTTAGGAGACTATGGCAGTCCTTCACTGGGCAAGAGGGAGTTTCCTGCCCTAGAAAAACATGGGGGAGGAGTTAAGTGGCTGGGAGATTGAAACTGGGACTGGACTTCCACTGGTTCATGTAATGGACTGGATTTTCTGTTTTCCCTTATTCTTTAATCGACAAATTAAAACCACACTTATGGAATCACCTGTCTGTAATGTAAATTCAGATTGAAAAGTACTACTAATGCTCAGTAGCCTATCGAAGTCAGTGTATACACAACTAAAAGAGAATCACTAAAGAAAAATAAAGGACTTGTCCTGTACCATCTATAATTAGATTTAAAACAGTAATACACCTACAAAGTTAGTGCTCAAGGGTGGAAAAAATTTCCTGGAACTTTCAGGAAATTTTGGGTATCCTTGTTCATGCGATAAGAAGTATTATAAGCGTTATTTTGTAACGTGTACGAGCTACCTGACTAGTTGACCGCAAGGGGTGGGTGCACCTGTTTCATAAGCATACCTCTACCTGCTGGTTCTTTTCACAACTCGTAGATCCCGCCCTCACTAATTTTCCTTAAATGCTATTGGCCAGTGAACTGACTGAGGGATGCCAGTGTGGAGCACCTGAAAATCCGTCATCTGCGCGGGGCTCTAGCCGACTGTATAACCAGCTACACGCATTATAGTGCGAAACGGGAGATAAGTGTTTTTCATTTGTACAGATGGGTTGGGGGCTACAGTAGGGAGTGAGACCGCGCACGCCTTCATCTCATGACCGTTTTCTTCACTAAACTCGTGGAGAAATATCTTGAACTGGATAACCCGTTACTATATAGGTTTTTTCCCCCGGAGAAAACGCTTACCCACATCCGTGTTCCTAGGACGTTGTGCTATGGAATAGTCAATAATGATAGCTTGAATTTTTGAACGTTTATTGTAACCAACTCTTTTTCTAGTTCTGTTTCCTCCTCCCGTTTCCACGGCCTGTTTCAGTACTCGCTATGGTGGACTCAAATGCAACGAGGAAGACGTTTGTTGTCCCAGAAATAAAGCCATTGGATTTGTACGATTTTACTAGGGCAAAAATATGCGCAAGTGTCGGTTGGCTGTTGGCTAAATCATACGGCAATGCAGGTATGTTGTGATTTATAGTTTTATGGTATGTTTTCCAACACGCTTCCCCATCCCCAGTAATCCAACATTTTTCCATATCTGTCAATCTAATGAAAAACGCTTGCATGAAGGTGAACTGAGGGCTGTGTGTAAACTCAGCGATTTTGGGCACACAAAGAGCAGCACATGAATGGATCGTGCACTGTAGCCTAACCCTAATAGATGTTTTTTTTTCACATTCTTGGGATGTTGTCTAAAGCACAACATCATTTAATCTGAATGAATGCACCATTAGGCTACGACACAAAATGTTATATTTTTTTCTTGTCTAGGCCTATAGACTAGCCGATGTGATTTTAAGCCGATTTGATGTAGCCCGCATGTCAAACCAGACTGGTGCATTGAGGCCTCTAGGTTATTTTTGACAGGTAGCTGAATATTGGCCGTAATGATAATCAATTGAATCATAACACTTTGAATAATGTGTGCTAATCACATGTTTTCGGCTTACGGCATGGATCTAGTTCTAGCAACTGAACAAGTACATTCATAGCTTACTCATCGATCCTTGAATATAAAAAATATATAGGTATATTAATCAACTATAATGCCAAAGGGCGGATATTCAAGAGGCGCGTGTGTACAAAGCACCGGCTCTCATGACGCGGATACACACCCACTTTAGAGAATCCTTTTGTTGGATGAACTCCCACTCCCAAATTTGGGATAATTTACAGCCCTATACTCTATACTCTTCACCCTATTGATTGTTCTTACTAAAATATACAGTATAACCTTTTACACTCTCACCTACACAATTGTTCTCTTAGCTGTTACTTCCTCATTCACGACTATAATTTATTGAATCCATGCCTGGAAAGTGCTTCCCTAGATGTAAACAAATCTCTCCTGCCAGTGACAATGAGATGAGCCTGGGAGACATCACATATTCCAGTTTAAATTTGGTTATGGTGTGACACAAGCTCAATTGTACTTTAGCAACCTGGCTTATGTGTCATGTGTTACGCAATCCCTAGCCATGGGTCCAGGCTGCTGTTTCACTGTGGGTGGCCAGCCTGCTCAGGGCATCAACACCCAGCCCCACTCGGGCTCTGCCACACCCTCTGGGCCAAAGTCACCCCCAAAGCCAGGCTAAAGGACTAAGCCCTGAGACTGACTGCAGTTTGGAGTATGTTATATACAGTGTGAGGATGCTTTCCCCTCTGCTAGATAATCTGCTGAACCGGCCCAGGACTGCAGTTATCTCCCTGCCTAAACATGGTGACATCATCAGTTCCCTTCCCAGAAGGCTAATGTTGAAGAACAACAGATATTACTGCTGGAGCAAGATGTCCTGTTCTTTAATTGTGTATGAGTCAGTACCCACACCATAATCAGTTTCTATAGTGAGTTTGTTGGAAGACGAATTAACAGTGTGTGTCCAGGGATAGTGTTGGTGTGCTGTGTTGGTTGTTGTAACTGAGACCCCCAAAGCTCTTACCCTGTTAAATTCATATCAGTAAAAACCAGAATAGATGTTTTTAAATACATTTGCTTGTAAAATGTACACACTCACTGTAGGCAACACAACTTCAGATCTCAAACAACTTCAGTAATTGAAAGGAAATATGTAGCCCCTCCTTAATTCACTCAGCCTTTCCCTATTGATTCCAAATTCCTCAGAAAAGAAAATGCTGTTCCCTCCTGAATAAAGGTCATAAAAGCTCTTGTTTGTTCAGCCCAGAGGAAACCTGTTATTGTGGCTCCACCTTGTTACTAGAGCTGCAGGGACCAGCCTGCTGTGATGTCATCACAGCCGTCAGTGTGTCTAGGGTGGAAGTCGACAGGTGAGCAGGAACTCAGGAGGATCTGGGGGCAGCTACCGGGGCGAGACACAAACCGTGGCTGTTAGCATGTGATGTGCTGAACCTCCCAAGTCTTTCTGATGCTCCCTAACAGATGTTCTCCTCTTGGGATACCCGAGAGGATCTGAGGGAATCAAGGCCAACCCCCTTAGCCTATGGGTGGAGATCTACAGTCCACTCTGGAGTAGTGCACATGTAAAAGCCCAGGGAGGCTACATTTGAAATGAGCATTGTAAAAGAAGGACCTTGGTGCTTGCATCCTTCTCATGTTTTGAATAAGCTGATGAGGTCCTTACAAAACCAGGTCTGTGATGATGGGTTATCCATGTGGAAGTGGAAGGCATCATATTTTGTTATGCTAAGTGGCTCTTTGTAGAGTTTGAGAGTTTGTAGGTCAGCCGGATACCCCCTGCTGTGTCGTGGACTGCTGTACTACTGCACAGCTTTACTGGAAAGCTTACTGTCACATGCAGATGGGAAATGTGGAGGGGGAAGGAAGACCACCTATCTGGTCATGTGAAAGGGAGCCCGGTTTCACCAATGTGTCTGTGAGATTTCCTTTGTGAGGTTGATTTTATTGATTTAGCTTTGAAATGAGGTGCAGTTTTAGGGGACGTTTATTCGCGTATAAAGAGATATACGAGATGTGTGATGTGCTGTCTGGACCTGTATGCTGGAGCTTTGTTGGGTCTCTGGAGGTGTTGAGACTTGAGGTCACATGTACACCACAGCGTAAAGCTGCTTTTTCACCGGCCTCATTTCTGGAAGAATTAAAGCAACAAGAACTGGCTTTGTTCAGAGTGTGAATATTTCTTGTTTGATCCTGTCTACTGCAGGAGTATTTAATATTATTTACAGATGAGAAAAATGTAGATGATAGCAATATAATATAATTTTGTGAAAGAAAAATGTGTAATGCCTGTTAAACAAAACAATATCTTCCTTAGATCAATATAATAAACACAAGTATTGATTCCCCTCAGATTTACAAAATGTTGCCGTTTTATTGTTATCTGTTAATCATAATTTGTAATGAATCCGGCCTCGCAAAATGCAGACATTTGAGTCAACCCTTCCTCTCTTCCATCGCTTACCTTTCACGCTGCTACACATCTGAGCTCTTATGAATAATTGAAGTCTTGTGAGGGTTCTTGAAGGGGTCTAAGCAGGACAGTCGGAGTAGTATACTTAGTTCAGCCTCTGTGTTTGTGGAGGCTGCCGTGGCCCTTCATTAGGACAAAGAGGTCTTAATGTTCACTTGTTACCATGACAACCCGTCTGAAATCCAACGCTGGACGCTGCTCTCGGGTTTAAAGTGGAATGGAGAGGGAAAAATGGGCGGCCTCACAGAAGACTCCCAAGGGAACTAGCTTAACCTAAACATTGGTTGGATCGAACGGACTCCTGTTTGTGTCCTTTAGTATCTGTTGGGCCCATGCCTATAATGTCCGTGACATGACCAGTACGCTAACTCAATCAATTATGCAGGAGGCCACATGGCCTCTGCACCCCCCCCCCCCCCCCCCCCCCCCCCCCCCCAACCCCCTCCCACCCCCAGGGGTTGGAGACCAAACACAGAGGTGTCATTAGTACCTCTGTAAAAGTCTATTAACTTAACTGGTATGCCTGTCTGACTCCTTGACTTTTTTTAATGGGATCAGTTGCAGGTGCAAGGTGGTTCTCTCATGCTTCTTGTTCTGCATAATTTAGGCTACCTAGCTGCCAAACCACTTTCCAGAATTGCCCGGATGTGCATATTTGACCTTTGGCCTTTCGGCTCTGATAATAGATAAACCATGACCTCTGATCTGTATGCATGCATGTATGCTATGGGGAGGGAGGGGGAAGGGAGGCCAGTGTGGTTAATACCTGTACACAGAAACCATAATGATTGCTGTCCAAATACTTACCTGAGGCATCGTTGATTTCAACATTGTGTTGACATTTTCCTCTATTTAGCTTGAGCTGAGGCGTTACCATAATTCCCTTTCAGTCTGTCTCCTGTTTCAGCTGTTTGTGTGGTGTAATCTTGTTGGAAAAAGGGTTTACATTTGCAGAATGTCCATTTTCCCACTCTCGTGTGCGTGTGACAGACCGGTCATTCATTTGCTGGACTGTTCCTCAGGGAAATGATGCTTCTATCGACCACATCCATCGCTCACTGCTGTGAGCTTTGCATCCTGCTTTGCATTCTGGGTATAGTTTGTCATGGCTATCTTGGAGGCCTTTACCCCATGTTTCTAAAGAAGTATCTTCCTCGCTGCTTGTTGGTGAGACAACAACATTGTGAAAGTGTTTCTACTCCTAACGTTGCCCTCTGGAGTAGTAAGACACAAAGGGACATTCATACCCAAATATGTGCTCTCAGCATGACTAACACTATTGTATTCTACACCTGTAATTGTTGTTTGTGAGGGTAAGCTATAGAAACAGAGAAGCCAGAACATTGTCGCTGATGGGCGTTACTTTGTATTGTGCCCTTTCAATAGGTTAATTACAGAACTCCTAATGACACAACAACCCAGTCAGGAGAATCTCATTATCCTTCAGTCTGTCCTTATGGGTTGAGGAGCAGCAGTGACTCACTGATTTACCGAGGCCATATTTGTCTCGCTACTTTTCTTCTTTTCTTTTCTTCCTTGTTCCTGACTTGAATAATCAAATATGTTGCTGTTGACTGTAATGTGTGCATTTTTTTCTGTGGAAGTATTGGATTGTGTGGGTTTCAACTCCGCCTGAATGCAGCTAAACCTGTTTTGGGTGTGTCATGTGTGTGCTTCAGTGTTGTGTGTGTTTGGTGTTCGGAGCTTGTTTACAGAAAAACCAGTCTCAAGTGCTCTCTTGGTGTTTACTCAGAGCGCTGCTCCTCGATTATTATGTAGGGACTTCCAGAACTTGCTGTGGGCTCTAAGGTTTTGACATTCTGCTTTTGGGTTCATGTTATAGTAGTAGGCGAGCCGTTATAAAAATATGTTGCATTAGCTCCTGAAGGAAGTGGCATTTTACAACGGCTGGGTTTCTAAAGAACCTGCCAAGCTTATCTCTAAGAGTGGTTGTCTGGTTATCCTCAGACTGTAAGCCCTGGTCTGGATACCCTGAAGTGGCCTGACTACCGGCCTCACTCTCCAGCAGGGCCCTGACATGTGACCTGACGGGGGTGTAATGCACCGCAGTATCGTAGCCGAGGGCGACAGGATGACACACTCGCAGTGAGCGGCCGGTGACAGGACAGGGGAAATGGCAACAGCCGTGTTTTCCTCCTCCGTGAAAGACGACAGTGGAACCACTTCAAGCGTCCTGTCACCTCATCCCCCAACCCTCTGGCTTTTTTTTATTGTTTTGACTGGCTTTGCTGAGGAAGTTTTACACGCTCGCTCGCTCCCCCCCCCCCCCCTCTCTCTCTCCCCCCCGCTTGTACACACACACATGCATGCTTCATTTAACCCCTGCTCTACGCACTCAGTCAGAAGATTGTAGCTTTAGGGCAGAGGCTAGCCTGATATGCCAGTGAATGTGTATCTGTGTTGCATCAGGTAGCAAATACTTCAACCCGAGCTTCACCCACGGTGGCTCTAAACTCCTCGTTTTTCACTTCCATTCACAAAGCGTTCCAGACTAAACGGGGAGCTGTCATGTTTAGTAGATGTTTTGTGTGTGTGTGCGCGTAGCCAACATCCTGTCCTATTTTCATATCCGGCTGCAAGACCGTATCCTTGTCCTCGTTCTCCTTGGGTTGCTGTGGTCTCTGGGTTCCTTTTGAACTGCTTCTCTGTAACAGCTTCTGCGTTTTGTTTCGTGTCCCTCGTCCCTGTAGAGAATGTACCGGTGGAGTTGCGGCAGCCGTTCTACAGTGACCAGTACGAGCAGGAGCACCTCAAGCCCCCCGTCACCCGCCTGCTGCTGTCCTCCGAGCTCTACTGTCGCACCTACGGCCTTCTGCAGGGGGGGCCGGGGTCCGCGGAGGCGCAGACGCCCCCCAAAGACAACGCCACCCTCCTCCAGCTCCTCGCCAAAAGGGGCGTGGCTCCCAAAGACCAGGACTCCCCGGTGACGGAAGCAGACCTACGGCACAAGCCCATCAAGATGGTAAGGGCCCCCCGGGGGATTGTCGTCGAGGTCTAGGATCGCTGTTGTTATGGCTCGACCGGGTCTTTGAGATGAAGGTTTACCCACCTGGTGTCTCGCTTCGTTACTTCTTTGGGGTGGTGTCCACCAAAGGTTCATGTAAGGAGACATCACGGTTTGACTGGGCAGGGAACCGCTCGTCCCAATCAATCCCGCCATCGATCTTGTGGGGACACACAGTACAGATCTGAACACAGGAGTACAGGGGGGGGGGCTAGCCAGGGGGTGGGGGTGGGGGTGGGTTGCAGGCCGGGTCTGGCGGTATATGTGGACATGTTTATGCTTTGATTCCCGGGATTAAAGGACATCAAACAGATCCTCCCCAGCCCCCACTCTTGCCCCACCGTGCCCCCACCCCCCTCAGGATGAGTGGTTCCAGCTGTGAAGGGCCAGTGCAGTCTAGGGTGGCTCTGGGTGGAGTCAGTGCTGACTCGAGGACACAGCTCTTCAGTAAATTCGGGGTAGCCTGGGCGGGGTGGGCAAGCCACCAGAGATAGACAAAAGGTGGGTCCAAATCCGGTTTGTAGATTAGAACAATGGCCGAGCAGCACCCGTGAAACCGAAGCCCGTGTGTTGAGAGAGCACTCGGGGCTCGTAGCTAGCCCTCAGCCCAGCCTCTGAATCAAGCGGAACTGGTTTGTTCTCTCAGACGTCTGAAATAAAGCCCCCTTTCCCCCCCCCCCGTCCCCCTCCTGTACAAGTAGAAGAGCCTCATGTTTCACAGTTGTCTTCTCTCTCCATGAGAACCGATCTCTCCCCTTACGTGTCCTAAAGGGCTGACTTGGTTGCGCTAGCACAGGCTTTGCTTCCCGTTGGATAAACAACCTTTTTAAATTCCGCTTCCTTCCTCGTCGAAAATATGATTTGCTGTTTGACCTTCGACTGACTCCATTTAATTGGCCGTCTGTAGGACCTCGTCTCGTCCTGGAGAGCTGGGCTGTGTTCTGTTCGTGGGAGTGGGGGGAGGGAGTGTGTCTCCGGGGACCAGGGAAGACGTGGTGCTCTCCTAGTAGACGACTGAAAGCTCCCCTCTGCTCCGCTGCCTCGGCCTGGTGGCCGTGGCACCAGGTGTGTCACCGCCGGGCCCGCTGCAGCCATAACGAGCTCACTGGTGTGTGAGCGAGTGGAGTTCAGCTTGTGTGGGCTCAGCCCTGGCCTACGCCACCGGGCGGGCCTGGTCGAGGCAGCGCCCGGCGCACTCCCAAGGCCCGTCGGTGAACCGTGAGCTCGGCTGTCAAGTGTTGCCTTGGCCGCCTCTGTGCTGCAGTGCTGGGCTCTGGGCTCGTGTGCAGCTGCCTGGCGCTGGGGAAGGGAGGCAGCGTTGCAGGGAAAGTGGGTCATGCAGCAGCATTAGGAGGATGGAGCAGCAATGTTGGGGCCTCGGCCAGTAAACGGCTTTGGAGCAACAGCAATCTGCTGGGCTGCTTTTTTATATTAAAGCTCAACATGTCTTTGCCACACACACACACACTAACACGCGCTCAGAGTAAGCATGCTCACCACCAGAGCAAAGACATTGTTTACTCGCTGCCAAACCCTATCTTAATCTTTTATATATGTCACCACGTATATTATTGACCACTCTGATATGGTATTGATAAAGCCACAGCTTGCGTCATTGGATTTAAATGTTTTATCAGAGCCGGTGCCAGGAATGTCCAATGGGGCCGTCTGCGTTGAGGTTCTCTAGGGGGGGGGGGCCCACCTCTGGGGGAGCTTCTGGTCCAGCTGAGCCTCTTCCCTGAAGGACACCCAGCTAGCTGGAGGACTCCCACTGGGTCACGCTGGTGATGTCCCAGGCCAGCCCCCCCCCCCCCCCCCCGCCCCCCCCCCATCGCTCCTCAGATTGGAGGATAAAGATCTTTTGAAGATTAGAGATAATCTGCCATCCAGACTGAACGTCATCATCCCAGTCCCCATCACCCAGAACGCACCACTGAGTCACACCACCGCACCGTGCACACGGCGTGCGTTCTCACCAGACATCTTTGTGCAATGCGTGCTGTTCATTAATTCTCTCCACGCCCCGTCATGTACTTTACAGATATGTTGTTTGGGAGGGCGTCCGTGGGTTTGTCATAAAGGGCTAAAGGGCTGCCTTTTTGGGATCGTCAAGGTCAGTAGTTGAGCTGTGATGTAGATAAGCTGGAGCCCGGAGTGTACATGATGGCTAGGCGCTGACACTTTGTCTTAAATCATACTGCTGTGTAGGCAGGTTTTTGCTCAACTGAGCATCAGTCAGAAGCTCAATGTGAATTGGAAGTGGCAGACTTTATCCCCGGGATCAGGAATGATAAACTTTGCCTGGCAACATTTGGTCATGGGACTGTGCCAAAGGAAAAGATAATGTTCACTTTCAATTATATATTCTTTGTTGGTGGTTTGGTAACAGAGACAACAGAAGAATGTTTCAGATCGAGTGACTGATCTTATAATGTGTTGTTTCTGAGAAGAATCTTATTAAAAAGCTAGAGTCCAGATAGCTTTTTCTGCCAGACTGTTTAGCCATGTCATGTTCAGAGACCCATGTGCTGTTAGAGGGGTTCCTGTTCTGGACCCCCAGTTGGGCCCCAAACCTGGCTGATCCCTCTGTTTATCTCTCTCTCTCTCTCTCGCTCTCTCTCGCTCTCGTGCTCTCTGCAAGCAGCGCGCTGAGCTGTTGGTGGGGGAAGGGGTTAAGTCATATTTCAGACATAATCAGATTTCACCTCGGTCCTAATCGCTGCTAATGATTTTCTGAAATGCCTCTGCATTCATTGTTCATGCCTGCTGTTGACATGCGTGGCATACGATGTAATATCTGGAGGGTGAGGGTAAACGTAGTAGGAATGTTTATCTAATCATGCTAGCTATTTTCCCTCGGCCCTGGGTTTCTTAGCACAGAGTCGATGTTAAGCTGGGAGCGCCGCTGTGTTCAGGATTGTGGTATGGTGCATTGTGGGTCAGATTGTTGGTTGTTATGACGATCTGGCAGAGCGGGCGCTCTGTATTCCAGGGTTGTTCCTCTCTCCTCTCTCATTAGGGAAACTTGTGATTTGGCTTAGCGGGCTCTGGCGGGGTCAGGACGGGAAATCCGCCCCTCCTCCCTCCACTCTCCTTTCATTCCTCTCTTTTGTCATGAAAATCCACCTCTTCTCCCTCCTTCCAATCATTACTGTACCACACAAACAACAGAGCGCGCCGGCAGACTCTCACTCTCAACGGCTTGAATTCTCTTATATTTTCACCCGGTCAGCAGTAAACTGTCATTGATAAAACTCTGTTTGTGCTGGTATTACCCCCATGTGGGTCTCTGGGCCCAGTCCTGGGGAAGACTACTGTGGCGTTAGTCTTATTCAGTCTAGCCCAGCCCAGTCCATCCTAGCCCTCGCCCAGACGTCATCACAGCCTCATCCCATGCCTGTCTCCCTCTGCGATGCAGACGTTTGCACTGAGCAGACAAGCCGTGGCTCCCAGGGTCCCTCCCTCCAGCAGGGGCCCTGAGTGACCGAGTCCGTCTCCTGGCCCAGAGAGAATGCCATGTGACGGGTCCCCGCTGGCGCGGCCCGCTCTCCCACAGCACCGGGCCAGCCCGGCTCAGCAGTTCAAGCATGGGTAGACAGATCGAGCTGCAGACATGCACGGAGCAGCATCAGCAGCGGGGCACCACAGGACACAGCCTGGGGTAGAGTGTGTGTGTGTGTGTGTGTGGGGTGTGTGTGTATGTGTGTGTGCTCGTGTGTGAAGCTACAAGGAGAACACGCACCTCTCCTTGGAGTTCTAAGAAGGAGTACAAGGGGACAAGCACTAGTTAGCACAGATTAGGCTCAAACCGGGCTCAGATCAGGGATTGTGGAAAGACCTCTGTGACTAGGAATGTGTTGTTATGACCCGTCTGTCCTCTCCATTGGCCGGGGTTAATGATTATAACAGAGTGCCGGCTGTGGTGAGCCAATCACCAGGAGGGTGGAGTCCCACTGCTGGGTGGGATGGAGGCTGGTGTGCATTATGTGGAACACAAACTGACACAGATTGAAGAGACCAAGATAGAACGGTGATGTTCTGTCTCCGGCTGACAGCAAGAATGAATAAGTCAACGGCTTCAGAGTCAAATAAATGCGTGTTGTAACCGACCGCGGGACATATTTCTACATGCTTGTATCCACCATCTTCTATTTAGCCTCCACTTATGGGATCTAGTTCACATTGTTGTTGTTCCTCTCTCGCAACGTTCAGTGGTTGTTGTTGACTTCAGAAGGATCTAGAAATGTCCCTGATACAGCCTGTGTGCCCCATGCCCGTCCCGCTGGCCCCGTCCAGACCCTGACTCGACCAGGCCAGGCTGTCAGGACCTGGCCCGGCTCCTCCGGGGCTAGCAGAGCCCCCCTGGTCCTCCGTCAGTCTGTCAGGCTCAGGACGCCTTCAGCTGGCTTCTGCTCTGCCGTCCTCCGTCTCCCTCGTCTATGTCTCTCTCTCCTTCTCTCTGTCTGTCTCTCTCTCTGTGTGTCTCTGTCCTTCGGAAACCTCCCGAGCAACCACTTATTTAGAGAACCCTCTTCTCATACGCTCGTTCCTCTCTGACATTGATTATATGAGCTGTGGTGGATAAACACGGAAACTTTTCCCTTTAGAGGTCAAAGGTTGCTTGCTTGTGTGTGTGTGTGTGTGAAACGTTGACTGTTCTGAGCCGGCGCCCTATGGAGCTGTCTGGGCCTGGCTGCAGGTGAGCCTGGGCCCATGGTGTGGCTGGAGACGGCATCTAATGAGCTAACCCTCTTAGGGGAGCTAAGGCGCTCTCTCTCTCTCAGCTCATAATGTTGTTGTTGTCGGTGTGTTTTAATGGACTCTGGCCTAGGGAAGAGGCTCTATAATAGGCTCTGACTATGAGAGAAGGAGAGGCTATTGCTGCTGCACTAGGGATGTTTGTGGGCGTACAATATTGTTGATGCCTTTTGTTCTGAAGATTTACATCAGTCTCTGTGGCGCTTTGGGAGGGGGGGGGGGTTTAAATATTATTGTTCTGCCCACGCACACTGGTTCCGCTGCACTTCAGATGTATGTGTCGCGCGCACGCACGCACGCACGCTGCGTTCACTCCAAACGACCGCTGCAGCTCCTCCAGCCCTCCTCAGTCAGTCAGGCAGTTGCAGTGCGATACGGTTTCCTGCAGCCTGCCACACATGACTCACACTGCTGGGTTTCACAGCAGACGCGGAAGAGGGAGAAGGAAAGGAAAGCTGGAGAGAAAGTAGAGGACGAATCGGCGAAGGAAACCCCCCCCCCCCCCCCCCCCCCCCCCCCCCCCCCCCGGCGCGGAGCTGATATCGTATTGATTTATTGGCGCGTTTGTACAGTCAGCAAAGGGAGCAAAGTACACCCCCACTCTCACGCACGTACATGCGGCCCGCTTTAAAGCACAAGGTCCCATGTTGTCACAGCAGGTCTCTCTTCCCACACGAATCTTGACCCTGGAGACACCTAGTGGCTGAGGGTGGTATTGAAAGGCTTTGCAGCAGCGCACTCCTGGCCGGGCTGCATTGCCCTGGCGGAACAGTAGACATGTCACCAGGATCCATTATAGCATTAGAGCTAATTGAATCATGTTGCAACTGTCATCTGTTCCTTGCTGCTTGGCCCTGGCCGGACTCCTCCCATTCTCTCTCCTCTGATTGGTGCAGAGTGCCCACTTGGCAGTGATGGATGCCCTGATGGCAGTGGGCGCCACGGAGACGGTGAGCGCTGTGAAGACGTGCGGCGCTGCGGAGCTGCTGGGGGGAGGAGCCAGCTGGGAAGCAGCCCTGCTCCACTGGGTTAACGAGGTAAGGAGCCGGGGACATCTGGCCCCGTGGGCCCCCTCACGATGTGTTCACTATGTCCACCAGTCACCAGACTGGGCGTCGAACAGACACCAAACAATCCCATCCAGTGAAAGAACCACATATTTCGATTTCCTAAATGAACGCTAACATTTTAACCAACAATCAACGCCGGGCGCCGCCACGCCTAATGTTGGCGGTTGACCGAGGCGCCGTTGAGGCGCCTGTCGGTGCACCGTGTGACTTTGAGGCGTTCTTGACGTGTCCTAGCTGAACCAGAATCTGAAGAAGCGAGCGGAGGGGCAGAGCGACTCGTCTCAGAGCTGCACCGAGCCCCAGCCTGTCCAGGCCTCTGTGAGTTCCCCTCTCCACACACACACACACACACACACACACACACAGATACACACATACATACATACCAGTGGTTCACATGACATGCATACTCCAGCTGTAATCTCTTGGATTACACACATACGCTAACACTCTTACATAAAACATTGACTCTGTACAAGCACATTATGTGCCGTGCATTAAGCTTACCACGTAGTTCGGCTGTCGGCGCTTGGTGCCGTTACACGCTTTCTCCCACGCCGCACACCAAATGCACACTTCACCGCGTCCCTCACTGCAAACCGAGTGTCTCTCCTTCTGAGTGTTCCATCCTAGCCCTTTAACACCGAACCCTTCCTTCTTTCCTGTGCTCCCCCTTTACCTCCTTCATCTTTTCTTCCCTCCCTTCCTTCCTTCCTTTCTCCCGGCAGTGTCCCACTCGCTGGTACTGGAAGCTAGTTCCTGTAAGTTCCTTCCTGTCCTCTGTTCCCTCCCCTCCTTTCCTCTCCCTTTCCCCATCTCCCTACTCTCCGTCAGCAGATTCACGACTGACAGGTCGGTTCTCCACCCCCCCCCCCCCCCCCCCCCCCTTCGTCCGACGGCACCGTATGAGAATGCCAGTTTGCCGCTACATGCTCTCCCGCATCAACCTGGCGATGTCACTGTTGATATCATGAGACGTGGCAGGGAGGGAGGGGGGGGGGGGGGGGGAGAGGGGGGCTGGTGGTGGTGGTGGGTGGGGGGGGTGGGGGGGGTGATGCACGCTGGCCTTTTGTAGCAAAAATGTAGCAGTGCATGGAGAAACATTTTTAGAAGAGAAAAAAAACACTCCTGGAAATGACATTTAAAACCTGTCCCTCTGGTCGTACCAGAGATAGGGGAGTGTTCGGGGAAGGAATAGTTTAGTTAGACTTCCAGGGAAGTTGTTGGTGTTGACACTGGCTCGACCTGTCTTCGGTTGTCCTACCTGTTTCAGCTAGAATATCTTTTCTCTCTGCCAAGGCTCTCACCTGTCCTAGTTTCTCCTGACAATCGCCTCACTGTTCCCAGTCTGCACTTGCTAAACCCCTCCCCAGGCTCCTGCAGTCTGGCTGCACCTCTCTCTCCTCATACATCGCATGTTGTCTGTTCTCTCTCTCTCTCTCTCTCTCTCTCTCTCTCTCTCTCTCTCTCTCCTTCGCTCGTTTACTTCACTTCACTTTTGCCTGTCCCATTTGTCGTGTGACCCTCGAACCAGGTGTGCCTTGCTTGTACGGTCATTTCTGTGTTCACTGCCCAGTCCCGCTTGGAGAATAGTGACCTTGACATTTGTGTTGCAGTGAACTCAAATCTCCAAATGCAAACGTCCAAAGGTATTGCATTGACAGTGCTGAACTGTAAAGCGAGGTCCAAGGATCTCCCGTACTGTCCCATGTTTATCGACTAACCACCTCTCTATCTCCTGTCTCTCTCACCTGTCTTTCTGTCCGTTTCTCTCTCTCTCTCCCTCTCAGATCCGCTACAGAAAAGATAAGATGCAGTCCAAACAGAAGCCCACGTTCCCTGTGGTGAACGACATAACAGACCTGTCCAATGGCTGCGCCATTGCTGCCGTCATCCACTACTACTGCCCTGGCCTGCTGCGACTGGAGGGTTCGAGCAAAAACCTGGCAACCATAACAACAGATTGACTACAGAGCTACCCCCGTGCTGGGAAAGTGCTTAGTGATTCGACCTCCTCTGTGTTTCAGATGTGTGTATGAAGGAGTCCATGTCGGTGGACGACAGCCTGTACAACCTGCAGTTAATCAGCGAGTTCTGTGACAGCTGTCTGAAGAGCTGCTGCCCCCTGGTGTTGGAGGACATGCTCTACGCCCCTCAACAGTTGCGGGTGTGTGGGCTGTGCTCCTTCATAATCTGTATCACACATGCTCTCATTCAACATCGGTTTAGCCACGATAACAATAATTGTTAGACTAACAGTGGGTTGTCTTCTTCTCAGGTCAACATGATGAGCTTCCTGGCAGAGCTGATTGGCTGGTTCGAGGTACGAAGGCCAGAGTTTGTTCAGCCTGTAGACGTGACGGGTAAGCGAAGGCCATTGAGGGACTGGTCTATGAAAACGACGCAGCTACTGTGGCGTTGCATAGATGTGATTTTCTAAAGCCCTCTTCATGTGTATGAAAGAATGCTATTCCTTTCCATGTTGAACGTGACTTTCTTTTCTCCCAGATGCTTCTGCACCACTGACACCAACCAGCAGTAACAGGTAAAGCACTTCATCTAATAAAAAAAAAACAAACAAACAATAAAATAGAATATTAAAGTAGTTAATCTACCTCGTTGTGCCTAGTCCACCCAGTGCTGGGGAATTATTAGTCCTTTGCTCGGATTGACAGCGTATCCTCTGGGTCTGTGCATTTTAGCGGCTCTACCTCCATCTTCAAAAAGCCATTCCTCCCCATCTCCTCCCCAGTGTCACCAGGGGGCGTGTCAGGTGAGAACAGCGTTGTCATGGCGTCACACGGCATGTTGGCTTATTTCGAGTCTGTTCACTGTTGCCTGTGCCTGTGTGTGTGTGTGTCAATCTTTGTGTGTGTATATCTTTTTCTGTCTTTTTGAACCCATTAAGTTGATTGGAGTGTCATCGTTTCTGCTTGTTTTGACGGTTGTGTTTGGTGCATTTTCGTGTGCATGCCTTTACTTGTGTCTGTGTGTGTGTCTCAATGTGCTCAGGATCTCTGACTCAGTCTACCTCAATGTCCCATATAGAAGGAACTGGAAGAAGTTGGACTAGGAAGCCTCACAGGTGGGTCTCTCTTCTGCTCCATAAGACTTGGCTCTCCTACACATGTAGCCGTTTATCTTCCGTTGTACATAATAAAACATTCGACTTCCTGTCTCTCTAGTCGCCCTTTGTCGGCTGTGTCCTTCAGCATTCCCTTCGGCCTGGACAGCGACGTGGACGTTGTCATGGGCAACCCCGTGAGCGCCATTACCCGCTCGGTCAGCTCCGACAATCTCACCCCGCCCGGCCCCACTATGACCCGCGTGCCCTACACGCCCCCGGAGGACCTCAGCCACCTGCTCAGCAAGGCCCCTCGGGCCAACGGCCCCCTGCCCCCCCAGAGGGCCTCGTGGGCCACCCAGAACCCGGGCGTGCCCCTGGTCCTGGAGGAGAACGGCCTGGCGGAGAGCGAGACCGGCGAGCTGCCCACCATCGAGGAGGCTCTCCAGATCATCCACAACGAGAGCAAGATGGAGCCGCGCCTCCACCCCGACGGCGCCCCCGACGGCTTCTACCTGCACTCCCCCGACGACAGGCACAACGGGAGCCCCGCCCCCCTCAGCTGCTCCGCCCCCTCGCGCTCCGGCATGCTGTACCGGCCCACGGGGGAGGCGCACGAGCCCGGCCGCACCCGGCACGCCTCGGAGTGCTCGCGAGACGACGACTCGGTCCTCCGGGACGGCAGCGTGGACTCGGACGCCTCGGAGGACCTCCCCAAGGCCCAGTCCACCCCCGCCACGCCCGCCGCCGGCTCCTCCAGAGGGCGGGGCGAGGAGCCGCCCGACAGCGGCGTGAAGATGACCAGCTTTGCCGAGCGCAGGAAGAAGCAGGCCGCGGAGTCCCCCAAGGCCGGCGAAGTCCCCGGCCCCCAGCCCACGTCCTGGGGCCAGAAGTCCGAGGAGAGCCCCGGCCAGAGCCCGGCGCTCACCACGGAGATGTCCGAGCTGGGCGCCAGGCTGGAGGAGAAACGCAAGGCCATCGAGGCTCAGAAGAAGCGCATCGAGGCCATCTTTGCCAAGCACCGCCAGAGGCTGGGCAAGAGCGCCTTCCTGCAGCTGAAGAAGGAGCAGCGGGACGGGGAGGGCGAGGGGGAGGAGGACGCGGAGAGCCAGGTCAGCGCTTCCTCCACGGAGGAGGAGCTGAGCCGCCTGACCCTGGAGGAGAGGCTGGCGCGCATGGAGGAGGAAGAGGAGGAGGAGGAGAAACGCCCCCCCCCCGGTGGAGGAGGTCGGCAAGGTCAAACCGGGGCCACGCCACGACAGGCCGGTCCCCCTCTCCAAGGACAAGGCGCTCACGCCAGGAGAGAAGGGGGCGGGGACCCCCGGGGGGGAGAAGGGGGCGGCGCCGCTCGGGGACTACAACAACGCCGTGTCCAAGCTGAACGCGGCGCTCAGCTCCCTGCAGAGCGACATGCAGCGCCTCTCCGAGCAGCAGAACCAGCTGATCAAGAAGAAGGCCGCCTCCACCAACAAGTCCTGGGTGATCCCTCCCAGCCCCAAGACGTCCGCCCCCGCCGCCACCCCCCTCGGCGAGGATGTCCCGCGAGTCCTCCCGCGACCTCAACTCCGCCTCGTCCTCCCCCTCGCCGTCCCGGAAGCTCCTCCTCGGCCACGCCGCTCCCAAGTCTCCCCACGTGGTCCCCCTTAGGGCCCAGTCGGTGCCGCCCAAGAGCCCCAAGCACCACCACCAATACCCCCGGCCCCTGGACGCCAAAGTCCCTGCCGTGTCCCGGGTCCTCACCCCCCACCACCAGAACGTGGACAGCCTCCCCCACCTGCGGCGCGTCTCCCCCTGGCAGTCCCAGGTGCAGACGTCCTCCTCCTTCACCATCTCTCACTCGGCCGGCCAGAACGAGCCGCCGCCGCCCCTCCCGGCCGGGGCCGCCCCGACCCCCGCCCCGACCCCCGCCCCGACCCCCTTCGCCCGGGCCTCCGACGACAACCTGTCGGACGCCGGCTCCAACGACGACCACAGCATCTTCAGCATGGACCTGGACGCGGGGCCCTTGCAGGCGCTGGCCGGTAGGCCCCGCCCCGGGGGCGGGGGGTGCAGCTCCGGGGCGCCGTCCGAGTGCTCGTTCGAGAGCGACGTTCCGGCGGCGGCGGTGAACGGCAAGCGCGGCAGCCTGATTGAGATCTCCCTGTCGGCCCTGCGGGGGGACGGCGAGGACGACGACCAGGGGCCGGACATGTTCTCCGACTCCATGAGTGACATGACCGAGCCGGAGAACAAGGGAGGGGTCGGCTTCTTCTTCAAGGTATCGTCTGTCTGTCTGTCTGTCTTATGGCACTGTGTCTGTTTTAGCCTGGTGTTTTAGCCTAGTGTCTGATTCTGTGTGTGTGTGTTTGCGTGTGATCAGCAGGACGACAAGGTTCGGCCGGAGGACGAGATGGCCCAGCGACGAGCAGCCTTGCTGGAGAAGCAGCAGAAACGAGCGGAGGAGATGAAGAGACGCAAGCAGGAGCAGGAGAAGGAGAGAGAGGCCAAGTGAGACTTTCTCTCTCTCTCTCTCTCTCTCTCTCTCTCTCTGTTTCTCTCTCTTTCTCTCTCTCTCTCACTCACTCACTCACACACTCACTCACTCACTCACTCACTCACTCACTCACTCACTCACACACACACACACACACACGTGTGCACAGCCTCCAGCACCTCTCTACACCGCCTCGGGTCTCCCCCTGATCCTAACCCCGTTCTCCCACCCCAGCAGGCCTCAGTGGATGACCATCGAGGGGTGGGGGGACAAGGGCGAGGAGCGACCGCGCACCCCGGGGACCCCGCCGCCTCCCCGCACCCCCTCGGCCGAGGGCACTCCCCAGCGGCGGGGAGACTTCACCAAGCAGGAGTACGAGCGG
Source organism: Osmerus mordax (assembly GCF_038355195.1). Classification (NCBI taxonomy): domain Eukaryota; kingdom Metazoa; phylum Chordata; class Actinopteri; order Osmeriformes; family Osmeridae; genus Osmerus; species Osmerus mordax. The sequence goes on along the minus strand of NC_090052.1, from coordinate 16,697,280 downwards.
CGGCAGCAGCTGAAGATCATGGAGGACCTGGGCAAGGTCCTGCGTCAGAAGCCCACCACCATGCGGGATCTGAAGAAGCAGAGGCCCAAGACGGTGTTCCGCGACGACTCGGTCCTATCCAGAAGCCCTGCCAAGGGCTTTATGGGTAAATACAGAGCTAGTACTCACCCCCCCCCCCCCCCTTTTTGGGGGGGTTTGTTATCTGTGCATTGTAGCTCATGTTTACCACATGGACGTCATTCAATATTTACTTTCCTTCATTCTCCTTTTGCTTGCCACAAGGCTCAAAGCTCAACAAGGTGTACTCCCACTCCACCATGAACCTCTCCTCCATGGCCAACGACGGTGGGACCCTGACGGTCCGAAAGTCTCCGAGGTAACTGTCAATCACGCCGGCCCGGTTTAGCACTCCCAAGGACAGGGCCGCGTTGTCCGACCATGAACCCTTGCCTAACACCTCCTGTCGTCCCCTCCAGCCGCTCTCACTCCCCGTCGAGACTGATGTCCCCGGGCAGGATGGCCACGCCCAATGGAGAGAGGGACTGGGAGAACGCCTCCACCATCTCCTCCCCTGCCTCCATTCCGGAATATACTGGTAAGCCCCAGCTTAAAGAGTCAAAACGCGGGGTTTATTTCTGAACTCACGGGTACATGTTGCTGCCAGTTAAACTGGGATATGTTTATAAACGGCGTTGTTTTTCGTTTTTTCACCCCCTCCCTCTCTCTCTTAGGACCCAAGCTGTACAAGGAGCCTAGCTTCAAGTCCAACAAATTCATTATCCACAACGCCATCTCTCGCTGCTGCCTGGCCGGCAAGGTCAACGAACCGCAGAAAAACAAGATAGTAGAGGTCAGAGCCCTTTCGGTCAAAAGCCTGGCAAAGTCCACATGGAGCTGCTCATCTCTCCCTCTGCCAACCCACAACAGCCCATCTCATTTCCCCTTCATGCCAGTTCATGGGAGTTTTCTTTGTTCCTCTCTGTCCTACAGGAGATGGAGAAGAGCACAGCCAACCACTTCCTGATCCTGTTCAGAGACTCCAGTTGCCAGTTCCGGGCGGTGTACACCATGAACCCAGAGACTGAGGAGATGGTTCGGATCACCGGCATCGGGCCCCGCGTCATCTGCCCCACCATGATCGAGTCCATCTACAAGTACAGCTCCGACCGCAAGCAGTTCACCGCCATCCCGTCCAAAACCATGTCCATGAGTGTTGACGCCTTCACCATCCCTGGTCACCTGTGGCAGAAACGCCCAGGGACCCCCAAAAAGCTAGGGACCCCCAAATAGAGCCACTTGAGAGGGGTTGTGGACATGCTGGCTGCGGGCCACTTCCTCCCCCTCCACACTCAAGCCCTTGCCCTTTCCTGGCATTATTTGAGGCCAGTCTTCTGTTTATTGAGACTCATTAGCGAGGTAGACCGCCACAGGCTTGCAAATGCTCTGTCGGCCTAAGCGGGTCAGCTTTTTGTGTGGTACGTGCGTCATGTGACAGGGCCCAGCCAGTCTCTACAGCCATTCATCCAGCACTGTCACCGCTGGCTGCAGCCTACATTAGCCTATGATTGGCTACGCCTGAACTACCTAGATTGTAATATAATCATGTTGTAAAAGGACCGCCCCTGACTCTTCCCGTCTCCCTTTTACCCTCCCAGCCTTCTCATGCCACCCTGCCTTACCCCCCCCCCTTCCCCCACCCCCGACTCCCCCCAGCCACCCTAGCTCCCCCTCGTCTCCCCCCTTGGCTCCCCCCACACAGTCCTCCATGTGACCTTAAGCACTTGGTGGTGAGAGCGAGAGGGGGGGAACACTCAGACACTGCCACTGCTCAAACAACCATACACGGGAGCAGAGTCATTCTGGCTCTCTCTCTCTCTCTCTCTCTCTTCCTTTTTCTCTTTCTTACCCCTGCCTTTTCTCCAGGGCTCGTTCTCCTGTCTGCGGAGACGCGAGTCTTCTCTCCGACAGGGGAGCTCAGCTGATTTCGGAGTGGTACTACTCTGTCACGAATGTAGGGCATACCCAAACCACCCGGCTCCTCCGGGTCTTCCTCTCTCCATTGGTCAGTCAAGACGCTAGGTGGTTCTGAAGTAGGCGGATCCAGCGAGGGCTCTCTCGCACTCTTGAGTGGCCGCCATGCCTGTCTGTCAAGAGTGGCAAGTAGGACTCGGTTCTACCCATGGAGATATTGGTTTGGAACCTCTGGAGACTGGTTGTCTCTCTTCCCCCCCATTAGAGGTGTGCTTCTCCGCACTGCTCCAACTTGACTTCGGCTGGAGACTTCTGGATGTTTTTTGATACTACTTTTGACATTTGCTGAATGACTTGCTTCATCCTTTGCAGGCAGGAAGAAGACTGAACATTTTCTGAGATTTTCCCCCTCTACCTTGCTTTAGTTCCAATTTCAGTATGTGATTATGACTGGAAATGTGACAATATCTTGATCAATGAAACTGGAAGATGAAGGAGGGCTTTATACTCTTGTTTAGCATTACCTGGATATGTGTGTGAGAAAAGATAATCAATGCTGATTTAATATATATACGAATGCTGTTTAATGCTGATTACTTTTGTTTTTGACAATGATTTGTACAAACAAGTTGACCTTTGTAAGCTATGAATAAGCTAGCCTGCTGCTTTAGCATTAGTGAGTTGTGTGTGTGTGTGTGCTTGTTTGAGAAAGGGAGAGTGAGCGAATGAGAGAGGATGAGTAGAGATAGTTGAGCAGGAAAGACTTGATCTCTCCACAATCGAGGAGAAATAAAACCTGAAGTACACGGGGAAACAAAGTTGTGTTATTTTGGAGAATACACTAATATAACTGCCTGTTTTTGTGTGTGTCTGTGTGCGACTATAAGTGTTGGTTGTAGATGGAATTTTCCGGACTGTATCAGCCCTGGTTTCCTGCCCCCCTCGATCTCGAACGGCTCCCCTCTCTATGGGGGCTACCTTCCTAGTCAGGTTATGCTTTCAGACGAAACCATTTGGTCCTAGTGATGGGGTCATGGTCAGTCACAACAGGAGATGCTGTCAGTTTCATTTGGAATCACCCACACCTGAACTGAAGCTGGATAACTCTCTTGAACCCTGCCGGTATTTGAACTGCTCTCCCTTTGCCTTCCATAGCACTATAGCAGCTGGGTGGGTCAGCTGCCCTGTCATGTCTGCCCCCCCACACCTCTGACTGCTTCCTAGATGTGTGGTTGTTTGAATGAGGTCTCATTGGAGATGTGTTGTCTAGGATAATAGGCAAAGTGTGTGACAGGTGGATGTGTGTGTGTGTATATATGTGTAAAAGATAGAAAAGGATGTGGTAGTTGAACTATAACTGGATTCGGTGCAATTCTCCTGTAGAAGGTCCTAGGGGTCCAGGGGTGTATTTATTGAGGGCTAGAGGGCTCATTTGATGTTTAGTTTCAGATTTTATTATTTATGTGTTTTGGTTAAGGTGGTGATTCACATTCATTTCACTGAATTCATGTTTAACATGCATTTGTTTTTCTTCTGTTTTGCTCTGTCGCCATGTCTGGCTGCAGAACGTACCTGTTTGTCTTTGTTCATGATTACCAATCTACCCCGGGCAACTGAAGACGAATAAAATCCTGTAAAGATCATGTTTGTCATTTTCATTTTTGGTTTATGTTTTCACTCATAAAACCATGTTAAGTTGAAAGTCAATTTCACTTTGCATGTACCGGTTGTCACTTTTTCCCCCTAAGTTTTTGTCCTTTTACTTTGTTTTTATAGTTTAGCATGACCATCTCTCGCATAGGAGGTTATTTTGGCCTCATGTTGTGTGATTACAGAACATGTGAAAGGTCAAACACATCAATCTGTTTCCGTCACTGGGAACACGTTTCAAATGGAAACATTTTATTTATACTCACCAACTTGGTAATTGGAACATTTAGTCATTTAGCAGACGCTTTTATCCAAAGCAACTTACAAGAGAGAGCTTTACAAAAAGTGCATAGGTCAATGATCACAAATGCATTCCTGCTTTATTTCAAATAGTTGTGTCTTAATATCTGTGTGCAGCTTTGAGAAAATGACTCTCTTATATAAATGTATGGCGGAAGGATGGGAGATGATGCAGATTATGGCAGTGGTCGGATTCACCAAGTTGTCTCGAACCTCAGTAGCATATTTGCTTTGGTTGCGACTGAAAATACAATCGCAAAATAGATCCCTGAAATTGGGGCCATCGGTTAATACTGTCAACCGAGCGAAAATGCAGCATTGAAGGACTACTCCAGGTCATGTTTCATCATCCGGCGTAGGGAAGGCTGGAGGGGGGAAACGGAGTAAAGAGGATGTCTCTGGAGGCGGAGGCAGAGGACGAAAAGAACCGCCCCCTCAGCTGTGCTTGGCGTGCAGCATCTCTGTCAGCAGGGAGTTGCAGGGCAGATCGCCCAGCAGGTGGCGCTGGTAAAGGTACTCCTCCACCTGCAGGCTGATGCTCCGCACTTCGGGGAGCCGGAGGAGAAGCTGGCCAAACTTGTCTGAGTGTCCGGGGTGGGCGTGCAGGGTGTGCTCCATCAGGGCCCGGTTCACCCTCTCCTGGGTCTGCTCCACCTGCCTGCGCTCCTGCACAGACTTCACATCTGCAACGTGACAGACGCGTCTCAGGACCACGGCAGTAGACGCAAAACAAACTCACCCTTCGGACTTTCTCCTACACAAACACATCTGAGCGGGATTCTAAGAACTGTTTTTTCCTGACGATCATTTCATCCATGCTTCAGCTAGAGCAACAAACCCCATTTTCCCAGAGGTTAAGACTCACCAGGGTTGAAGAGCACCAGGTATTTGAGACACACAAACTCCTGTCTATCCAGTTGGAGTGCCTTGAGTTTAAAAACCAGGTCCTGAGTCCTGGACACCAAACTGCTCAGAGTAGCCCCAGCCTGAGAGAGAACCGTCGATACCTCAATCTGCAGCGGAGAGAAGGGATATCTGGTCACTGCTGGTACCCACACAATAATATGTATACATATGTAAATATATGTATCTCAGAAGTCTTGCCATTAGCTCCAGGTGTATGATAAGCACAGGTTGCATTAGTTACCTGTTGTCTAGTGACCAGGTAGATGCAGCCCTCTCTGCTGTAGGTCACTTGTCTACACATGTGGTCCAGTACTAGCAGTTCACTCCAGCAACTCTGCAGCAAAACCATCTGGTCCTCCACCTGCACCAGTCAGAACACCCGTGTCTACACCTGTACTCCACGCACCACACTTAAAAAAACACTGCTGTTTGAGCTGTGCGAATCACGCCTGATGAAACTATAGAATGTTAGGATTTGCTTATATAAGTATAACTGAACTCTGCACATTTTCATGGTCTAGGTTTGTAGGTCACGATCGTGTTACCTTAAGCTCCTTAAAGAGAGGGCTGTTGCGGGCCCACTCCACCAGACCAAAGAGAGTCTGGTCGGCCATTTTGCACATGATACTGAAGGTGTTGAGGCAGTCGTGCTTCCCTCGGCTGGCTTGTTCTCTCTGCAGGCTGGCCAGGACCTTGGCACACAACTGGGCCTCATCTGGCTCCCCGTCTAGCAGCTGGAGGAGAAGGCTAGAGGCGGTGCTGAGGGTCGCAGTAGGGGTGGGAGTTGAAGTTGGAGCAGGGGTCGAACACGGCGTGGAGCTCGGTGTTGAACTCGGGGTCGTTGTCGGTGTGGTGAGGGGTGTCAGGGAATTGTTCGGTGCGGGAGATGTTGGAGGGGCTGCAGAGACTGGCATCTCCCCTTTCTGCTGGTGGTAGCCATAATAGGGCCGGTGGTAGAGTCCGGGGTAGGACAGAGAAGGAGGAGCCAGGGCCCTTTCTCTGCTCATGGTACAGTCCAAAATCATGGGGAGATCTGATTGGACCATGGTAGGGGCATAGCTCTGGGATTGGTAGAAGGGGTCAGACGTAAGTGGGAAGGATGTGTGATTGGTCATCCTGTGATGACCAATCACACAGTGATCCTGTTCACTTGGAGCGGAAGGTGTGTGTTCACCCGCACCCACCAGGTGTGTCTGTGTACCTTCCAGTTTGATCCTGCAAGGGGCAGTGTTTGGATGGTGGTGAACTCTCTGCTGTTTCATCTGCCTGTCCCGTCGATACAGAGGGCCAAACTTGTTCCTGCCTCCTCTCATACGATCTGCCCTTACAGCTGGGGGGACAGAGAACCAAATCACCAGCCCATAGTTTTATCTTCTCATAGCTCAATGTTAGACCTAAAATTCCTTCATTCTAAATCAAATGATAAATTGTTCTTTTGATTTTGACTTTCTAATTATTAAACCCATTTATTCACACACTTATTGAACTTTTTTTAATAAAGTAAACGTTTGTTTTCCATTTGGCACGTTTTCAGTTGTTGGAGAAGTTGATTTCTTCAACGCTAAAGAATCCCACTCTGAAGCAAACCTTTTACCACATTTACAGCAAGATTTAAATGTGGACCCATTTACAGCAGAATGCACTTTCACTGGTTTATGAGTTAGCAGATAAGTTAGATGGGAACAGAAAATAGACGTCAATGGCATGTAGGGTATGTTGCAATTGAGCAGAATAGATCTCTACACCTGTCCTGGGTGCTTTGACACAAATCACAAATCAGATAATATGAGAAATGTGTTGTTTTGGAAGCAATGGAGTGTGCAAATTGTAGCTGTGGAACTACGTTTACATATTTAGCAGACTCTCTTATCCAGAGCGACTTACAGTAAGTACAGGGACATTCCCCCCAAGGCAAGTAGGGTGAAGTGCCTTGCCCAGGGACACAACGGCATTTCGCACGGCCAGGAATCGAACCGGTAACCTTCTGATTAATAGCCCGATTCCCTAACCCCTCAGTCATCTGACCCCCACTATAGGTGCCTCATGTTTACATGTACACGACGCATGTGTACATACATCATATCCAGGTGAGCCTTACCTTCTCTCTTCATGCCCACAGCCAGGCACTTCTGCAAGCGGCAGTAGGGGCAGCGCTTCCTCTGGGAGGGGTTCATAGGGCAACTCTGTCTCTCTGCACAGGTGTAGTGCTTGTTATTCTGCACGGAACGCTTGAAGAAGCCCTGCGAGGAGATGGACATGTGAGAGAGACAGACAGAGGATGAGAGAGGCAGAGGAATGGAGAGCGACGGAATAACGCGACGCGCATGTCATCTGTTGGGGTGTGTGCCGATGTTAGGGAAGAAGAAATATATGCTGAACATGATAACAGCTTTCTCTCTCTTTCTTTCTCTCTCTCTCTCTCTCTCTCTCTCTCTCTCTCTCTCTCTCTCTCTCTCTCTCTCTCTCTCTCTCTCTCTCTCTCCTCTCTCTCCCCTCTCTCTCCCTCTGTGCGCCCCAGCATGGCCTACCTTGCAGCTCTCACAAGTGAGCAGGCCGTAATGGTATCCCGACACTCTGTCTCCACACACAGGGCATCTCTCCTCCTGGTCTGGCCTCGTCTCAGGCTCTGTCTTCAGCTCCTGGCCTGGGAGAGGATCACATCATTCCAGGGTTGCATGGATGACCAATGACACTTTCAACACTTCCTCTCTCTCTCCCTCCCTTCTAAACCCAAGGCTCTACCCAAATGCTTTGATTGAATTTCAAAGAAATGTTGTAATTGGATTCTGGTGTACAGACACCAGTCTTAACCTAATTATGGATAGTGTTTGTTGTTTTTCGAGAGCACACATAATGTTACCATCTAGGCTAGCATTATGCTATGAACATTGAGTGCAACAACGATCAAGTCAGGAAAGTAGGTCAGCCCAAACACAATTTTCCAAAAAATAAACTCACTAGTTTGTGATACATGCTTTTGTACTGTCCTTTCATTGGATCATGTGACTTGATAGCAAGGTTTAGGACTGGTGGACAAGAAGTAGTGTGCAGGTCAGACAGGAAGTTGCGCACAAGATTTTATCACCGCGATTGATTGCCTAAACCGTAATCTGGGGCATCAGCCTTACATAATGTCACACGGTCAAGGGTCTGTCACTAGACTTTAATGTAATATGTCAATAGCATTGCACACAGACCATAAATCAATGTATCTTCTGATCAGAATTTGACACATCTCCTCAGATTCTGTATTTACTTCAGATCGATCTGTCAACCTCGTTTTGACCTCATTATCATGGTCGGTGTTCATTAAACAAAACAAATCACCTCATTCTGACGTCAAGCACACAATTCAAACATCCAGGTCTTTCGAAAATCACGGCGGCCCTCCTCCCTTTATGGCAACCGATTATTTCGGAGCGAGGCCCCCCCGCAGACAATGATCTCAAACTCGAGAGTCTAAAGGAGCAGGCACCATACCCCTGAGGTACACACAAGTTTACCACTCACCTGTGGAAGATCCCACCAAGGATAGCATGTCCTGGGAGCAATCAGCATGGTAGTGGAGCTGGGGGTGCTCTGACGGATACCCAGACAGGTCCATTCCGGGGCTAAGGGGGTGCGGGGTTGGGGGGGGGTCGGGAGCAGGAGCCTGAGCGGGAGCCTGGACAGAGACGGGGAGAGAGACAGAGGCAGACAGGAGGGCAGGCAGCCCTTGTGGACCGATGCTTTGCTGATGCGCCCAGGTGGACTTTGGTCCATTGTTAAGGTCATAAACCCACTCCTGACTGGCACTCCCACCCAGCCCAGCCAGAGGAAGACAGAGAGAGAGAGAGAGAGAGAGAGAGAGAGAGAGAGAGAGAGAGAGGGAGAGAGAGAGAGAGAGGGAGAGAGAGGGAGAGAGAGAGAGGGGGAGAGAGGGAGAGAGAGAGAGGGGGAGAGAGAGAGAGAGAGAGAGAGAGAGAGAGAGAGAGAGAGAGGGAGAGAGAGAGAGGGGGAGAGAGAGAGAGAGAGAGAGAGAGAGAGAGAGAGAGAGAGAGAGAGAGAGGGGGGGGGGGGAGAGAGGGAGAGAGGCCTGCTGGAATCCTACATAGACATACAGGCTGTGAAATCAGTACAGTAATAAGCAGTCATCCTGGAACATCACTGATAAGATAAGAGCTCACTGGAGACAGCAGTCCATTACTACAACTCCCATTCACACTCGGATCTCGTAGACCTGGAGCAAAGCAACCCAGATATTTACTTATATGTTATATGTTATAACAAATGGATTCACCTCAACAAGAATGAGTCCTACAACTATCAAATCACTGTACATTCAACCAATACTGAAAGTTATTCACTTGGTGACCAGAATACTTTTATAGATTAACAGAATATAGTGACACCACATTTGCCTTATCTTATCTTTCACTCTATGTCAACCCACAGATGGAACCAGATAATGCCACACCCATCAGCTGTCCTAAGTACAGGTAGCCTCAATTAGGAGCTCACTGACGCCAAAGCAGATAAACCAGTCCAAGGGTGATTGGTTATATCACCAGCTCGTCATCAGACTGCATGTGCATTATGGCATTCATGAACGAATAGACCGCTTCCATTCTATTGCATGTGATGATAATTACATCGAATGACATTGAAAGGAAAGGTGAAGTACTTCGGTAACTGAAAGAAAATGTGTGCAGATTTCTGGATACAATTCTTCTGAACTCACTTCAATACAGAACTCTATCACAGCACCACTTTGTTTGTGTTGGAGCGATGCCTTGTACTGCCATCTGGTGGCACAACCCAAAACTTGGCACTTGAAAAGATAACTGGAAACTGTGACAAGTATTTTTCTCCATATAGTTACATAGTACTCTGGCCACTAAGATTGTGTAAGTGGGATGAATATAACCGATAAAGATTTGGTTAATAAAAGTAATGAATAATCGCACTAAAGTGATCCCAAGTAAACAGATGACTCCCCTTTAACCACTCAACTGATTTTGAATGTTGATGTGAAGCTGAAGAACGTTTTAGTCCCTGTGTTCATTCTCTGTCTCAGAGAAAGTCTTATTTTATGGAAATATTCTATGATGAGAACATAGTCACATTAAAAGTCACATTAAAAAGACATACTAGTATTATCATCTTGCCCCTGTTCATTCAGTTCACTGTATACAGTTTAACACGTTTGGGCAATCACACATCAAAACTCCATGAAGTCATAGTAATACGTATTTTATTGGACGTAGTTGGATACATGACATTTTCGTTTTGCGCGATGTGATAAACGTGTCTTTCCCTTTCAGGTGCTTCATATTTTCACGCTGGTAACACGTTTCTAGGAAAGAATCTTGAAGCTTGAAGCTTGAATCTAGAAGCTTGATCTCTTATGAGGACTGTGTTCAAGGGGAGGTTGTGGTCTCAGGAGATGAGCAAACTGGTTCTCCTTCCGCCACATACCAGACCTCATTGTGCCTGTTCACAAATTTCCTTGGGCTGTAACACACACGCACACACACACATATGTAAACACACACACACACAAAATGTTACAGTATCAAATAGAACTAATAGGAGGACATTTTGACAAGAACATTTCCTCACCTGTCATATCCCACAGCGTAATGATAGTTTTTGTCGTAAGTGGCCCCGACATTGTCCAGCTTTGTGGACAGAAGGTGAGAGTGGAGCTTGTCGGACACGAACAACATCCACCCCCCATAGCTCCTCACGTACACTTTCATGTCCGGCATGTCTGTGAAGAACACCTGCAAAAGGAAGGATTTAAAAATCAATGGAGTCAGTCGGGGGAGAACAAATATACAAACACTGAGTGATCTCTGCTTCTACCGTTTCATCAGTTGGTTTGGGAGGAGCACTTTGGTGGGCAGATGGCAACAGGAAACTCATGGTGTAGGTGGTCGGGTCCCACAAATTGCCTGTCTCTTCTGTTTTGATAATCACTGGACCTGTCATGTCAATTTCTATACCTGTTGGGGGGAAAAAATCATCTTAAGACAAAACTTAATTAATACTTGTTAAAATTGGGTTACGTACGCACACATGCACACATGCACACACACACACCAGCCTCATTTGAGCCAGTGATGTATTTGAAGAGTCTTCCAAAGGCTGTTGTCATTGCGACTTCCATGATGTAGGATTTCTCCTCTGTTGTCACCCATTTGGCGGGTTCATAGTGACGCACCTGGAAGACAATCACAAACACTGTCCCTAGGTGATTGGTACAAATAGTGTACAGCACAAGAGAGGAAATGCCCTGAACACAATTACTTCCTAATTTCCACTGTAGCAGCAGGCTCACCTCATAGCCGTCCCTCTCACAAACCAGATCGTACAGAAGACATTCTTTAGTCTCAGTACAGAAGCTTGTCGGTAGATCTGAGTTCCTGAAAAGACATTTGCAAAACAGATTGGCATTTAAGGATTATTAATTCTCAATTGACACAAACTGTATACAATCCACACGTCTCCATATTGTTAAAGCCGGGGTCGGTAATGTTTTTGAGAAGCATTTTTTGGTTGTCATATTTGTTGAAATGAACTTCACACCCTGGTAGCAATCAATAAATCAAATGTTATGACATTCAAATAAAATAAATATGGTATATGTGGAGGTTGCAGGACTGTAATTAACACCACCAATCCTTGCGTTTGGACCAAATGCAGTGCAGCAGTGTTTTGGGGGAGTGGCTTTGAATGGAGGTGGTGAGATATTTGGGGTTGGATACTTTCAAACTCAAGCCAAATTTCTAGTTTTGCAAAACATACCTACCCTGCCTTTAAACTACACAATTTAAGTAATATAATCACAGAAAAGGTGAAGGGATACACGTCCCTTTGGTTGGGTGATATAATCACAGTGATCCTGATGTTTGCTGATGGTAAGTTATAACTTACCCAATTTTGGCTTCTACTGTCAACACCAGCAGCAAGCCAGCCAACCCTGCAAGAAAGACCCTGACACCATATACACAGGCACAGGCATATACAGGCACACGCAACACACACAAAAAACCACACACACACAATCATTCACAGAGGCAATTCACCCTTAGTACATCAACAGACTGAATCACTACCAATGCCACTCTGTATGGATATTACTATAACTAAGGCATTATTGTAACAACAAGGTTATACACTACCAAATGTAAATGTACTTATATTTCTTATTACTTCACTGTGATCACCACATGTACAAGAAAAGCACTTCAGATGTATTAACATTTATGGAGACATTATCCCTCATTTAACAATAGCTGTACAAAAACCAAAACATTTGATGCAAAGATTCAACTCCCAATTCTACTTACATTTTTAGGAAGAATGCAGTTGTGTTTGTCCAAACAGTCAAAAGTGTGCAGCAGCTCAGGAAAGTGTACAGAATGGATGGAGCAGAGCCACTATTTAAATGACTTGGGTTACAAAAGTAACACTGGTCCCTCCTCCAAACTTATAACACATGCCCTTAACAAGTGACCGCCTTTGATAAGCAGACTCAAAGGGGGATCTATTAGTTTTTTTTGTGCCAAGTTGAATGATGTGACATGGTCAGTTTTAGTAGACAATCCTGCAGAGCTGGGCGAGAGAATGTGGTACAAGTTTGGTCACATGTGTGAGACAGCTGTTTCATAAGAGAGGATTTTCACCTTTAGAACAAACCACCCGAGGGTATGTTTGCATTGTGGCTTCACTACAAAGACAACACTTTAACATTATATTAATATTTGTCTTGTCCTTCCATATCACTCAGTACCAAAAGAGAAAAGAACTTGAGGAAAGTTTAGACTGTTTAGATACTGCATAGTAATCCTTTATTGTCGGATAATGTCAAATTTAATATTTTTATTGTCATTCCAAAACATGGTACATGAGCTGGAACAAAATTAGGTAATGAGGTCCGGTTAAAACCACTCACAAATAAATAAATAAACAAACTACTCATCATAAATTAATACAATAAATACAGATAACCAATCATACACACACATAGATACATACAAAAAAAAAATAGAAATTAGCAGCATTGTAATACAATGCAATGTAACTTTTAGGACAAAAGTTCAGTTGGTCAGTTCTAAGGAAAATCTGACAGCTTCTGGGAAGAACCTGTTCTTTAACGTGGTTGTTCTGGTTCTGATGCTGCGCAGCATCCTGCCTGAGGGAGACGGACAAATAGTCTATTGGCAGGGTGGAAAAATAGTTTTTTGGGGTGTTTCCCAGTTTTGTTATAATGTTTACCCTCTTAGGCTGGCCACAAACACAGCTGGATTTGAAGTCTAACATGATAGCAAGATTCATGTTGTGTGGACAGCTGACCACCCTTTCCAGAGCTCAGTGGGAGATCAGCCTAACTTGGATGGTTGAGCTTCAGTGGAAAAACCTTGTATGATCTTTTCTCTCATGTAAACCCATGAGACCCATTCAGTGCTTTCGGCACAAATCTCGGGTCAAGATATTTCCTGTATGGTGTATGCTGCTTTAAATGACCTGTGTCCTGGGCTCACACATAGATTATTACATCACAGAAAGGTCAGCACAAACGACTGGCTTTCAGACAGCACACTGTGCAAACACAGCAGGGAAACACAATAGCTCAACCAAGGCTAATTGTAAATCCTTGAGTCTGGTAGGGTATGGCATAACTAATGCTTAAAATGAAACTCTGTGTTACAGCTGGACATAAAATGCATTCCTTGATTTACATCAGCCATATACTGCAACAACATCTTGGAGTGAGTCTTGACTCTGTCTTCCTTCTCTTTTCTCTCTCCCTTACTAGTATCAGTTGAATAAAAAAGATTCTGTTGATAATCTTCCACACCAGTTTTTGCTTGGAGACAGTGTAAAACGTCCATCCCATTTCACTGAGTGATATTTATCTTCCATGGTTTCTCCATTTTCAGTAGCAATAATGATTCACAAAAGGAGGAAATGCGTGGTGTGTGAGGTTGGCCTTGCAAGCAAAATGATGCAGGACAGCGTCGGGGATAGAAAAGAATTAGAAGAAGTGAAAACATGGAGGTCAAGGGTTGATAACACTAAAACAAACAAATAGACCAAACACAACATCTGCTTAAACTTGGCATATGTCCTTGGTATGGACCTTGCAAAAGTATTTGTTCTAGCTGCAGAGATTTGACCAGATTTACCCTGGGGAGCACCCCTTCTCCCGTAGAGTTTTCTTAAAGTGGTAGTTATTCTCAGCATAATTTAGCAAACAAAACCTAAACATTGTCCAAAATGAAAAGAACAGTAATAGCCTAGGTATTGAACAAACAAATACGACTCCAACCACATTGTTCCACATGCCCTCCCCCTCCTTAGTTTCTCTCCTGCAGCCTAGCCCATAAACTGGCTGGGAGAAGATACTGCTGTTACTAAGAGTGCTACACAATGATATACTTTTCTCTCACATGAATACTATTCATTTGCTTTTAATCAGTTGTTACCCGTGTGCATGTGAAGGTTGAGATTCCTGCTTTGTCCCCAAGTCTCACTATACTGCACACAATTGAATTAACTGGGTCCATTTGTTAATTTTACTAAAGGACGTATTAAATGTATAAACAAAAGAATGAGAAAAGAAATGAATGAATAGAAGGTGGAGTTGTGGAGAGAGGCCCAGCTGACATCCAGTCGTGGCAGAAGGTACCGTGGAAACGGGGCCCTGATTTAGAACAGTAGCCTTTTTGATCAGCTGCAAGCATGAAAGTGTGACTTTGTCTCTGTTGATAAGTTGGTCATTGTCTTGTGGTTGACCTTTTTCTGATGTGTTCATGTGTTGGTTGCAGAAATTATTGGAAGTGAGAAAGGTACAGATCATTCATTATAATAACCCTGGATTGACTGTGTATAGTTACAGGGGTATATTAGTCTACAAAGACTATAGAAGTGAATCTGACAAACAGAAGGCTTTGGTTCGCATGATAGACAGTACAGAAACAAACCTGAGCTGGGACTATCTAAATAGTTTGAAAGATTTAAAGATTTAATTTTCCTTCAGAGCAAAGTACACATAACTCCATTCTAAATTTTCAATCAGAATGCTGAAACAATTCTGGAACAATTCTGTCTTGACTGTTTAACATACAGTTGATTTGACAATACATTTTGAAGTGCTGTCGTTGTACTGTAGGCAATGACATTTACTTGTAATTCACTTGCACAACAGTGCATCTACTTTAACAGTGTAAAATAATTTTGAGATCAAATGTGCGACAATCACATTAGACAAAATGATGACTTTAAAAAAGTGTTTATCTAACATGGTCGTTTATATATTGGTTGGGTATAATATGCCACAGTATCAAGACTACTTGTCCAACACTGTTGTTGACAGTGTGTCCAAACTGACAGCTTGATCTGTTAAGAAAAAGAAGCTCAGAAGGAGGTTGGGTCCTCAGGAGCAGGGCACATTGGCTCCCCTTCAACCACATACCAGACTTCATTGTGCCTGTTCAGAATCTTCATTGGGCTGTAATACACAGACACACACACGCACAAACACGCACACGAGCGAACCCACACAAATGCATACACATACACACATACGCCTTTAGTATTTCTGTGAAATGAATTGGAGGCACACATTTGGAAAATGTTGACTTTCTCACCTGTCGTATCCCACAGCGTAGTGGAAGTCTTTGTTGTACGTGGCCCCGAGATTGTCCAGCTCTTTGGACAGGAGGTTGGATTGGATCTTGGATGACAGGGACATCATCCACCCCCCATAGCTCCTCACGTACACGTTCATGTCTGGCATGTCTGTGAAAAACACCTGGAGAGGAAAGGAGTCATCCGTATCTCAGAGTTACAACACAGACGTCAGCCATCCCCAATTAGCGGCCCGCAGGCCAGATCCGGCCCGCAAGAGCCAAATGTCTGGCCCACGCTGACAGCTTTAACTCTATTCATGCTGACAGTTTGAATGCAAACTATCTAGAAAAACATTTTTTGTTTGCTGAGAATATGCTCCAGCGGCATTTCCTAATTAAATAGTCGGTTTTGGACACATTTTGTTTCAAGAGTAAATGTTTCTCTTGTGTGACTGTAACTCCCAACACCACTACTAATAATTATAAAATCATAATAGAAGTAACATCCGCGCATAAAACTGTCTCCCCCAAAAAAAACATGTTGGCCCTTGGCTTGGCATGCCTGACCAAATTTGGCCCTTTTGGAAATCTAATTGGGGAACCCTGGTCTACAGCAAGCGGATGATACTGTATCAAACATGTCATCTACAGTCATTAAGAGGACAAAATAAATCCAAAACCTAAACTGTTCTGAGTTCGCAGGATATTCATTTATGCTATTTATTCAATGGTATTATTGTCAACACTGCCTTAGCCAGTAAACAAACCAAGGGAAAGTCTGTTACTTACATTACACTACACTTAATCTCATAATTTTCCCCTCATTCTTTTTTCAGTGTGTTTAGGATGAAAATGATCAGTGACACACAATGGAGATGAACCTGGGACCTCTGCAGTCTCTACCACTGAGTTATACCTATCCCCCTAGGATGCCACATCAGTTACCTTGTCATCAGTTGGTTTGGGAGGAGCACTCTGGTGGGCAGACGGCAGCAGGAAACTCATGGTGTAGGTGGACACTTGCCACATACTCTTCTTTTCCTGCATTGTGATTATCACAGGGGCTGTCATGTCAATTTTCACACCTGTTGGGAAAGGAATCATGTCAAGACAATGTTGAACATTTTAGGTACATGTAGATCAATATTGCATGGGAAGATTGTGTTGATTACACTCATTTCTGCACACAGAAATGCACACACGCACCAGCCTCATTGGACCCATTGATGTATTTGAAGAGTCTTCTGAAGAGGGTTCCGAGTGCCATTTCCATAAAGTAGGAATCCTGCTCTGTCGTCACCCATTTGGTGGGTTCATAGTGACGCACCTGGGAGACAATCACATACACTCAGTCGTGAGCTGTCTTTGGGTGATGGGTACAGGTCCAGCACAAGAGTGGGTTCAGTGTTTTGTTGAGTGGAAATTTACTTCCTACTTTGACTCAATGACTTCTTAATTTCTACTGTAGCTCCAGACTCACCTCATAGCCTTCATTTTCACAAACCAGGTCATACAGAAGACATTCTTTAGTCTCAGTACAGAAGCCTGACTCAGAGGAGTTCCTGAAAAAAAAGACAAAAGATCTAACTGAATGACATGAAAACTGCAAAAAAAGTGAAGAATACAATGCAGAATTAAGCAAATCATGTCAGAAGTGTGGTCCTGGGAGGTATTCCAGAAAGCAGTTTATGCGACATCACCGGGTAAATGAACTCTCCAACTGACGCACAATGTCACAGCAACTTACTGGCAATGTTGCTGCAATGCTGGGTGTCAGCTGGGGAGTTAACTTACCCAGGGTAGCCTATGTCTCATAACCTGCTTTCTGGAATACCCCCCTGGTGTGTACTTAAAGCACAAGTAAGTACCAGCTTACCCAACCCTGGCCTCTACTGTCAACACCAGCAGCAAGCCAGCCAACCCTGCAAGAAAAACCCTGACACACAAACACAATGAAGTTCAGTGTCATCACAGGAACCAGAATGAATCACCCATTTAACTCAATTCTGATGCAGAAAATAAATGCTGTTGATTGTTTTTACCAAAGGGATTGCATTTAAGATATACAGTACCGTTTGCACATTTCTAGAGACATCATCCATCTTTTAACATTGTACCAAAGTAAATTAAAACATTTCACACAAAGATAGCTTTAAAATACTTAAATCCACACTAAACTCAAGTTTCTACTTACATTTTGACGAAGATTGTTGTGTTTGTTAAAATAGTTAAATGTTTACAGAACCCTCAGAAGTGTCAGAATGGTTGGACTAGAGCCACTATTTAAATGATTTAGGTTATGAAAGTAACATTGGCCCCTCCCCAAACCTGTGAGACACACCCTGAACAAATGACTATCTTTCGAGTCTTTGTGTACCAAGTTGAAAAATGTGACATGGACAGTGTTAATAAAAGATCCTGCAGAGTTGGGAGAGAGAGAGTGTGTGAAACAAGTTTGATCACGTGTAGTTGTGAGGCTGCTGTTTTGTAAGTGAAGTTTCACCTTTAGAACAAATCAGATCTGTTTGTATTGTAAATTGACTACAGGGACAACCATTTACAATGACCATAACTGGGATTGTTCTGTTCCAGGGGAACAACGAAAGAAAATGTCTCTTATGTAAACCAACAGTTTGATGTTCAGTACGAGCACCACGAATCTTAAAGATCTTTAATTGGTCTCAACTGGTAGCCTACAAACTCCCACTCACACAACACATATCATTACAGAAATGTCAGCTTCAGAAAATTAAATCACATTCAGAAATCACACCAGGGAAACACAGCAGTTCAACCAAAGATAATTGTAATCCCCCAAATCTGGTCGGCTGTAAATTAAATCATGGTAGAAATTAAATTTTGTGTCACAGCTGGAGACAACAATGCCATGCCTTGATTTACATCAACAATTTACTGCATGTAAGTATCTTAAATAGTTCATTTTCAAAATTCATTTTTTGGAGACATTTGTCCTGTTCCTACACCACGAGAGTGTGTGAAACAAGTTTGATCACGTGTAGTTGTGAGGCTGCTGTTTTGTAAGTGAAGTTTCACCTTTAGAACAAATCAGATCTGTTTGTATTGTAAATTGACTACAGGGACAACCATTTACAATGACCATAACTGGGATTGTTCTGTTCCAGGGGAACAACGAAAGAAAATGTCTCTTATGTAAACCAACAGTTTGATGTTCAGTACGAGCACCACGAATCTTAAAGATCTTTAATTGGTCTCAACTGGTAGCCTACAAACTCCCACTCACACAACACATATCATTACAGAAATGTCAGCTTCAGAAAATTAAATCACATTCAGAAATCACACCAGGGAAACACAGCAGTTCAACCAAAGATAATTGTAATCCCCCAAATCTGGTCGGCTGTAAATTAAATCATGGTAGAAATTAAATTTTGTGTCACAGCTGGAGACAACAATGCCATGCCTTGATTTACATCAACAATTTACTGCATGTAAGTATCTTAAATAGTTCATTTTCAAAATTCATTTTTTGGAGACATTTGTCCTGTTCCTACACCACGAGAGTGTGTGAAACAAGTTTGATCACGTGTAGTTGTGAGGCTGCTGTTTTGTAAGTGAAGTTTCACCTTTAGAACAAATCAGATCTGTTTGTATTGTAAATTGACTACAGGGACAACCATTTACAATGACCATAACTGGGATTGTTCTGTTCCAGGGGAACAACGAAAGAAAATGTCTCTTATGTAAACCAACAGTTTGATGTTCAGTACGAGCACCACGAATCTTAAAGATCTTTAATTGGTCTCAACTGGTAGCCTACAAACTCCCACTCACACAACACATATCATTACAGAAATGTCAGCTTCAGAAAATTAAATCACATTCAGAAATCACACCAGGGAAACATAGCAGTTCAACCAAAGATAATTGTAATCCCCCAAATCTGGTCGGCTGTAAATTAAATCATGGTAGAAATTAAATGTTGTGTCACAGCTGGAGACAACAATGCCATGCCTTGATTTACATCAAACATTTACTGCAGGTAAGTATCTTAAATTGTTCATTTCCAAAATTCATTTTTCAGAGACATTTGTCCTGTTCCTACACCACTATGCTTCACAGTACTGACTGTAATTTAATCTTCAATGACTTCCTTGGGATTAGAGATTCTTTGTTGTCTAGCAGTAACAAAGGATTCTCCACCAAAGGAAATACAGTAAGAGGGTGTGCACGTGAAGGTTCAATTTCCTGCTTTGGATTACCACAGGTCTCACGATACATGTTCTAAAAAGTTTTTCATGCATTGTTGTGGTGGTCCCTAGATCTTAAATCCTTGTAATGAATTCTGTTGTGAATAGGGACAAAGGATCTAGACCACCACGCCTACAGGCGCCATGGAAATAGGAAACCTGATATAGAACTTCTGAGACAATCTGATCAGCTGCAGTTATGAAAGTGTGATTTTGTGTCTGTTGATGACCTGGTCATCTTCTCCTGGTTGTCCTCTTGCTGATGTGTTCATGTTTTGGTTTAATTTGGCAAAAGTGAGACACACACCTTGACCTTGACTGTTTATGTATTGTATAGCCCTTGATTGCCAGTGTTTGGTTACAGCTGCATACTCTACCATTCTATAAAGAAAATCATTGGATACTTGACACGTCATGTAATTCACAACCGAAAAGAAAGCTTTTAATGAATGTTGTTAAGCTTCAAATTAAAATGAATGTGGAAAGAAACTTGAGCAGGGCTGACAGAATACGGCTGGAACAGTTGAACATGTACTTTCTGTTAGTGCAGGACTATGGGAAAGTACAACACGATCTCACGAAAGATCAGTTCTGATTCTCTTACATGACAACGTACGAGACCATGTGTACCGAACAACACTTCTGGAACCGTAGGCACGACTGTTGGTTGAACACAACGTTGATTTTAAACTTTGGATGAGTGAGGCATTGTGAAGACATTCAGATGTACTAGTTTATAGAAGCAGCCCAATGAAAAAAGAATCACTTAAGTTAAAAGGGACGGTATTTCCCATCATTGGACAAAATTGATTGTCGCGTTTTCCTTTTGATTTGACACCAAAAGGAAAGTCAAGCAATAAAATGTTTAGGATTTTCAGCTTTTAGGTCAAAGGTTGAGAAGGAGATAGCATTGGTTTCCCCTCGAACCAATTGAAACACGGGGCACCTCTGGGATCAATAAGAGGATGTGTTTTGGAGTGCGGCGAAAAACAAACGGCTGTTTCAGCTGCTGTTGCTGCCACTGCCGTGAGAGCGGCCTCCTCGGCTCTCGTCGTCGCTCTCCTCCTTGATGTCGTCCATGATGAGGTCGTACAGGTTGTCCAGGCTGCCCTGGCTAAGACACGTATTGACCGTGGAGCCGGAGCTGTCGTGGGAAGGGCTGGGGTTCACCACCCTGGGCTTCCTGTTGACCTGGCGACTTCGTGGGTGCACACACTCTGTCCCTGGGACATGGGGTTCTGGGGGAGCAGGGATCAGGCCGTCACTGATCAGGCTGGCGGGAACGATGTCACCTCTTGGTTTGGTTTCAAACGTGTCTATGTGTGTATGTGTCTATGTGTGTATGTGTGTATGCCTGTGTATAACCTTGTCTGTTGTAGCAGTCCTCAGCAAGGCAGCTGTGTGGGTTCCGTGTCTTGCCAGGCTCTCCTGCCCCTCCCTGTAGTGGAGGCAGGATTTCAGTCGGGATCACCAGAGATCTGCACCTGTAGCACGGAGAGCCCAGATCCATGCGGCCAAATCCCCTTGGAGAGAAACAACATCTGGTCAATGAGAGATGTACATGTGTAATAACCCATGGGAACAGTCATGGGACAGCTTCTACCTGAAGACACGAGCGCAGACGAGGCAGTTGAACTGCCCAATACCCCACATTCTATTTTGAGGGACAGGGTCGTACTTCTGCTTGCACAGATGACATCGAGATACCTGGATGGATGACGAAGACCGAGATTGAAGAGTGAATCAACCGAATCATTTCCACAAATAATACCCACTCACGAAACCGATGCTATATACAGATGCATGCCGTGGAACGGGATCTGAAGTGTGAGCGTGTTACTGGGGCTGAGTGGAGGGCAGTGAACGCAAGGCGGGGTGCAATACCCTCTTCCTCAGGGGCACGCGACGCCACCAGTCCTTGTCGCAGGCCTGACAGGCAAACTGGTGCACGGCAGAGGGGGTAAGGTTCCGCTGAGCGTTGTCAAACATGCGCTTGTTCTTCTCCGTGAGAGGCAGGACCTGTAAACGCTGGCCCAGTTCCTGACAGATTCAAAAACACACACGCGGTCTCTTCAGCGGTAGTTTTTTGCGTATTTTATGGTGGTGTATTAAGGCGTTTCTCGACTGCAAAGAAAAAAACGGTGTAAATGCTTGGGATTCATGGCCATGGATGACGAACCTTTATGTCCTCGTCCTCCTTTGGTCGTCTGTCAGCTCGGGCCTGAAGTTTACATATTTAGAATGAAATACAGTAGTGAACAACATTTCCCCTACCAGAGAATCTTTTGGTATTTTAACCTTTTCCTTTCCCCCTTTCAACGATGTAATTATTGATGTGTGATTTTATTTGTATTTTATTGGTGTATTGTGAAGTATCAGGCAAAAAGTGAATTCCGATCTTGAATTATAAACACTGGGTGTCCCTGCCTGTGTTATACATTCCATATATCTGCCTATATCAGCCTGTATCCGCCTACATAATCCAACCTGTGCAGGTGGAACCAGGGGCGGGGCTTGTTGTCGTTCCTCTGCTGTGAGCCTCTCAACGACATTCTACAGAGGAGGCCAATGAGGAGTCAGGTTGTGCCCAAACTACATGACAATGTTTAAACAAATTATTTAAACAGACATTGTCCTGATGCACCTACAAGTAAGACAATACACACACTCACACACCTCAAACACACACAGACACACACACACACACACATTCACACACACACACACACATACACACACACACACACACACACACACACACACATACACACACAAAACACACACACACACATATACATATAATCAACTACCTTGACAGCCAGGTCTTTGTGTAGGCATTGTCTATCTTCATCATCCAGGTCTGCACAGACACAAAAACAAATGCAATATATCAAGAGGCTGTCGGCCCTTAAAAATTTTAAGTAAGGTTACAAACATCACTGTGTTAAAAAAAACCGAATGGAAAATTAATGGAACAATGTACCTCTATCCTTCATCAGAATCACCTCCATGGTGACCATGTGATGGTTGTTTAGATATCGCCTCATTAGTATTGTTGCCTTGTCAATGGCAACCTTGCCATGGAACTTCTCTCTGAATCGTCTGACATTTTTTTCCAGCTTTGTTAACAAAACAGACAAGTTAGTTATGATGTGGTAACCAAGTTTGAAAACAACTGAGTAACCGTTTCACTCCAAGGATTCCACACTACAGCAGCCAAATTGCGAGCGGGCATGTCCTATAGTGCTGTCTATTTATCTGCACCAGTAAAAACCAAAGACAAAAAAGGTGTATCCTATAACGATACCATATCTATAGTTTTAATTCATAAATAACAATTTGATTGATAATTAATTTGGATAGTAGGCTCACAATAACGGTACATTTATTATTTGCCCCATAACTAAATTGGCTCAAAAGACGCGTCATGCGAGCAAAGTGACAGAATAAATAGTCGGGACTATCAAACGTGATATAAACGCTAGAATAATAATTGTGTAGCCTACCTCAACCTCAACATTCATTTTATTTCCCTTTTTGAGATCGAAAGGATGCTTATCGAATGTTTCAACACTAATAGCAATATTTGCGTTTCGTGCTGTAGACTTTAGTTTGACTCCTATTTCCTGTTATTGGTGGATTATTAACTTTCGTTTTGGTATCTACGGTGGCCCTAAAGTGCACGGATTGCTCTTTGCCACTAGAGGGAAATCATAACCAGCCATGATAATTGCAGTAACGCGAGTTCACACACACACACACACACACACACACACACACACACACACACACACACACACACACACACACACACACACACACACACACACACACACACACATACACACACGTACATCTATATAGTTATTATTTCCTTGACTTACAGAGATACATTAGGTCTATTTTTCATTGTCTATATTGACAGGTTTTCTCTAAAAACGAGACCCTGCTCCGCTGCTCGCCCGGTCTACCAGCACACACAAACTGACCAGTAATCACCAGTATACGTAATCCTGTCCTTTGCGCATTTGTCGGCAAGGGACTACAACTCCCGCACCCCATTGGACACAGTGTAACTATGACCCATTTAGGTCACTGTTGGTCACTGCTCGGTGAATGTAGGGTGTATCGTGATGTGACTGATTACTTGATATTGCCTGATTTTATTTTAGATTTTTTTAAATCTATATTGACACTTATTGTTTAGCTGAAGGGACTGTGAAGAGTAAAACATTTTTACAGGTTAGTAGCTTTTTGGAATTGAATGTGTAAATAAATAAGGTTTACGTGTTGGAGTGGACGCTAAAATCGAAATGTGGGAAGTCGATGTCTAGCCTTGGGCAGCCTGCATTCTAACTAAGTAGGTACATTTTGAAACTTCTCTATTGCTCAGACACAAAACAGTTAACGTTGTTATATTAGATATAACTAGAGAGTAGGCTATAGCCTATATCCAATGCAACATTTATGTAAGATACTTGCATAATAATTCTGAGGCTGCATTGATCACAAGAGAAACTTGTTTCATAAAAAAAATCATAGCATTAATGTCAGTTGACAGTTAAATGAAGTGGGACAAGCATTGCAACCCCAGTCTGGCTGTAACCACTGCAGCCAAAGCGTTCCTGGGACAGTCAAATAGGATTATGGCCTCTTAAGCTTGAAACAAAAGCTCTGCTTCACATAGAGGCCATGGCCCTTAGACACAGTAAGTTACTGTATCAAAGTCAAAGCATACCAACTACAACATGGCCACATAGTTCATCAAAGACCACCACATCTAGGAAAAGTCTGAAAAAACAATAAGTCAGTGTTCGCAACATCTTCCTGTTGCACTCAAGATCCATCTGTGGCTGTTGTCCGGTATCCATGGGGACCAGGAAGGTTCTGGTGACAGGGTGCTCCTCTGGCATCGGCCTAGCTGTGGCTGTCCGACTGGCCAGGGATGATCTCAGGAGGTTCAAAGGTCAGACACTCCACAAACCTTGAATACTGAACAGATTCTTCGACTTTTGTGTGTAAATACACTGATCTGTGTGTAAAAACACGGATCCATGGTGGATCCGATGATCAAGTTAACCAGCTGTGGATGTGGGTCAGTGGTGGCCACCATGAGGGACCTGGGGAAGAGGGAGGCCCTGGAGCGGGCGGCCGGCCAGGCTCTGAACAGGACCCTGGAGATCAGACAACTGGACGCCTGCTGTGAAGACTCCATCAGAGAGTGCGTCAACAGCCTGCCGGACAGACTGGTGGACGTGCTCGGTAAGTAAACCCCCGTCTCTGTCGCCACACCCTCAACATCGTCACGATCTGTGTGTATGGGATGAAAAAGTCCCTCTTTAAACTCTCTCAAACGTATTCCACTCGATTATTACGTCGTCCTGTGACAGTCACGTGTTAAGGAACCTAACCTCAGAATGAATAGTGTGTGATACCGATGATGGTTTGACCTTCCCAGTGAACAATGCTGGCGTGGGGATGATCGGGCCTCTGGAGTGTCAGAGTGTGGAGTCCATGCAGGACCTCTTCAACACCAACTTCTTTGGGCTGGCGCGTCTGGTGAAGGAGGTGCTGCCCGACATGAAGAAAAGGAAGAGCGGACATATTGTTGCGATGAGCAGTGTCATGGGGATTCAGGGTGGGTCAGCCAAGCGGCGTTACCACTTAACCGTCAACAGTCATGTCACGAAACATTCAGTAGGGAATGGGATGGCTTGACGGGTTTGCCTGTCCTCATTTACACTGCATTTTTGAGAAAAGTCTAACGTGCCGCAATTTATTTGGTGTCTTACACGTAGGTCTGCTCTTCAATGACGTCTACTCGGCTTCAAAATTTGCGGTGGAGGGATTTTGTGAGAGTCTAGCTGTTCAAGTCATGAAGTTTAATATCAAGTGAGTACGCTGAGAAAGACACCTTCCCGCTAGCTGATCACTGCAGTAGGACAAAAACAGTTGAAGTACACTATATCACCATTTTAAACACAGGTGGTCTGTCTGTGTCTCCCTTCCTCTCTCGTCCCGAGAATGACTCTAGTGGAGCCGGGGCCGGTGGTGACAGAGTTTGAGAGGAAGGTGTATGAGGACGCCGAGAAGATGGACCTGTCAGGGACAGACGAGGAGACTGCCAGAATCTTCCGCCAGATATATCTACCGTACTCCAGGAAGGTCTTCGCCTCCCTAGGCCAGACCCCGGAGGACATTGCCGAGGTGAGTTTGTTTAGGAAACGCCTCATATTCATGGTCTGTAAAAAAACGGGTACCAGAGCTGAATTGCTAGACGCGTGGCTCAGCTCAGCTCATTTCTTGCAGCAAACGCTGAAAGTGATCACAGCCAAGGATCCTCCACTTCGCCACCAAACCAACCGTCTGTACATGCCCATGACTGCCCTGAAGCATGCTGACCCCACGGGCCGCCTGCCTCTGGACACCTTCTACAAGATGCTCTTCAAACATGACCGTGTGTTCAATGCCAGTCTGGGGGTGCTGCGTATGCTACAGAAGAGAATGGGGAAAGGTTCCATATGAAGGACAGTCACATTGAAACCCCTGGAGGGATGTTGTGAGTAAAGACAGAATCAATGAGCTTTTAAGATTCTGGTGGAGTGTGTGTGTGTGTGTGTGTGTGTGTGTGTGTGGGGGGGTACTCCTTACTGTTAGTCCTGGGTTCCTCTTCACTCATAATGCCTACACCAGGATTGGAGAGTACAGTAGATAGGACTGAATGATAGGCGCAAATGTCAGGGACACATGAGGTCCTATTCAGTTATGTTTTTTTGTGTGAAACCCAATCATTTGCCTTGAGCTGTTTGTACATTAAACACAGGGGTGTATGTTTCATAATATATGGGTGGAACATTGGAAATTGTAACACCCTTTTATTAGTGGGGGCTTTTATTAAGAACATTATATTTATTGGCCGCATCCTCGGTTATAAACCCACATTTAAAACAAAACCTTCACCCCTGATTAAGTGTATAAAAAGTACATTCCCAAAAGGATGTCACTCCAGACTATGCTCTAAACTGTGATGTTTTCTTCAGGTGAACCTCATTGGCAGTGCCAGTGTGTCTCTAGACTGACCAGACTGCCTGCTCTAACTGCACCTGTTCAGCCCTGTCTGTCAGAGCTGGATATGCTTACACACCTGTAATTGTACATTTCGATTTCTGAATCCCTATTATTGTGTTTGAACTGAATTACTGCATACGTTAACAATACTTGAATAAACACAAGACAAACATATTTGTTTTGTTACTTCATCAATGGATATACAATATAAATGCTGAATATTTAGACATATTTCCAAAATGTGTGCTAATCCTTTGACAAGGCACATTGGACACATAAAAGATCAAGCATCATGGTGTAAAGTAAGCAGTACTGTACATGGTGGATGATGGAAATATTCAAATAAAATGATTTCACCATGGTTATTCTGAAAGCATACCAGTATCTGCTTATAGATAGAACATACAGACTACCTATATACTGGATAATGGATATAATAGCCATCACCTATGGTAATGCAATACCAATGATAACATATTGTAACAAGCAAGATGTAATGACGAACTAAGCAATTTCATGTTGTCAGCACATCAGGGTAAGAAGAAAACGTCTAAAACGAAATTTGTCAACACGATTATATGAGTACTGATCTGTGCAAAACAATATAGACAGAAGGAGAGTGATAAGTGTCAGAGGATATTACGCCACAGTTCATATATTACACAGGTCTTATTTTCATCTCAATGGCTTTCAGTGAATATTTATATCCTTTCCAGGACACCCAGTTAATCCCTAACCCATAGATAGAGCTTCCCCACAAATACTGACCATTAGGATTCACACTGTGGCACTCCCCATACCACCATCCACCTAAATAATTTTGAGCACAGTTTGAACTGGAAGTATCTTGGTCTTTGTCAAAGGTGGAAAACTTCTTCCCGCTGTCTGCAGTCATGGAATTCCCTGAAATTTCAAACAAAAGTGGAATTGGTTTAAGATGAGATGTCCTGATCTCAAATGTAAAAACACGTGACGGGTCGAGGCGAGAAGTGCAACTCACCCGCTCCTCCGTCTGTGAAGCCACTAAGGTCCAGTTGGTATCCGTCGTTTTCCGGCCCGACAGAGAAGGAGGAGTACTGGACATGGACCTTAGCTCCCTCAAAGTCCTCCATGTCCACCCTCAGCTCGTACTTCTTCCTCAGAGTGAGGAGGTGGACGTTCTCTAGCCCTGGCGACAGACAGCGACTTGACGACAGACGCATACAGGGGTGGATATAGTTTACACACACACACACACCACTTTTAACAGCTCTCCTTCAGGAACCCAACACAGAAACTAGCCTAGCGCTTTATATTCTTACCCAACCAGTACTCTCCAGATGCTTGCCCAAACCCACTCTTGTACTGATCCCATTTTCGGTAGAAGTTAACGGTCCCATCCATTCTCCTCTGGATCACCTGGGATAGACAGACGGTCGACATAAGAGGAAGGTTTCTCCACTCTGCATCACCGTCACATATCCTGTATCAACCCTTAGAAGACATTAAGAACCACACCAGAACAACATACAATGGACCCCCAACACACACCGTCCATCTACCCCCATCTGGTTCATCCACACAGCCCATGTCACAGTAAACCTGGACAGGGGAAGTTGGTCCGGCAGGGTAGATGGTATACACTCCACTGGAGCCGAAGCCGCTGCTGTACACGTCAGCACAATCCACTGGTAGGAAAGGCGGTGAGCTCACTGCGACTGGGAGCAGTGCAACCAGGACCACAAAGACCTACAAACAAGCAAGCACAAATACTTCGCTGAAATCCTAAATCCTTCCTTGAAAATTCTCTTCTAGACTCAACCTGTCATTCACCAGCCAATCTCACCTTCATTTTTCAGCAAAACTATGAACAAGATCTAGATCCTTCTTGGCTCCGGGAAAAGACAAGTATTTGAGCGAGTGAATGATAACCTGTTAACTGGAGCTCCCAGTTTTCTGCCTTAAAAGGGCATGTTGTTCTGCAACATGGTCAACATGTTTACTGTGCAAACCCCAGAGGCAGACTGTAAAATACATCCTTGACTTTAATGGGAATAACAGAACAAAATAAATAATTTACCTAAATGTTATTAGACAAGAATAACGAACTCTTTGCAGTTAATGCAAATTCAATTGAAAATGTATAAAAAACACAAAAACACCATCATGTAGTTCCCTAAAGTTTTTATTAGAAGTAACTTATTTTACAACTTTTTCTGTAGAAAGAAACATGGTGGAAAGGTTTTTATGTACAATGATTTTAAACTACTTTTAAACAAGTATAGGAATTAATAATAATGATAGAAAATATCTATGACTGTTCTAATAATACAAGACCAATAAAATATCAGTCACATCCTCGGATTCACAAAAAAGGCTAAAAGGAAGTACATTTTGTTTTTATCCTTTTTAGTACATCATTTTAGAAACATAAGACTCATCTTAAACAAGTATATCTACCCAAAACGAACATATTTACAGGCAGAAGTCGGAATCTTAAACGGCCAGAACACTTTGTACTGTGGCCAACGTAAGAAATGAAAGGACCAGTCTGAAATCAAAACACACAAATCAAAACTGGATCTGGAACGGGAGCAGATCAGTTGAACACTGTTCTTTCTGGTCTGACATAAACATTTGCTGGAGCAAAACTAAAAGTTGAATGTGAAACAACAGAGGGTCGTGGAGCCTGGAACCCCTGGAATGTTCTGGGAGAGATGTACTGCTGCGTTAAGGCAAAGGCATGACAGTTTGGGCAGTATTATGTGGATGCAATAAGAGACAACATTTACCAAATCAAAAACACAGTTTATGTTGTTTAAGTTACTTTCCCAGCCCGACGCTCAACAGGTCTATAAAAATGGAAGCCCATCCGTGAGGCTCAATGCAGAGCATGGTCCCTATCCCATAGACTCAGATATCTAAAGTTACAGCTGGCCACACGGCAGATGGAGGCCAGTCGGATCACTAGGGACGACATCCGGGACGACAGTCAAAAGCAGAAGGCGCAGCACTACATAGTAGTGTTCTCTCCATCAGTCTTCGAGCGAGTCATCTTAGATGCCGGCCCCCGTGGCTGCCGGGGCGGATGCTGCTGAAGATGCAGGGAACGCTCCTCTGCATGCCATATAACACCTCCCTGAGGAGTGACAGAGCACCAGCAGCCCCAGCCCGGCAGCCACGCCTGCAGACCGCCAACACCGACCGAAACCGCGACCACGGCGACAGGCCCAACAGACCTGACGGTAAAACCGAAACCACGGGGCGAGAGAGAGAGACCATACCGGGCCTGGGCCGACCACAGCGCCGCAGGAAGTGGGTTCCTTTAGGCCAGACAGAAACACGAACACAGAGGTCAGGGGGAAAGAACCACGAAACCAGCTATGTTCTGGTCGCGGTCCAATCCGAGGTGGATGGTACCGGGGAAGGGGAAGAGGAGGATTCACACGACATCTACATGCTATCAGACTGACGGGAAACATGCAGGAATGTTTGCAGGAGAGTGGTTTAGAATAGCAGCCCATAAACATAGCTTAGTACATCAAGGTAATGTTCAAACAGATAACCATGGTCTCAACAAATATACAGAATATTAAACAAACAAAGGAACCAAAAGAACACAACCAAAACTAAAGGGCAGTGACAGGCTGATTTAGAAAAAGGCGAGACAATCCCCTCATCTAAAAACATTATATAATGAATGAAAACAATATTTAAAAATAGTTGTCTGAGGCCGGGTTTATAGATGCCCTCAACAGCCAGACTGGAGTCCAGGGGAGCTGAACTGGAGAGGGGGGAGGGGGGGTAACTTCAACAAAACACTGACTTTTTAGAGCTGGATCACTGATCACAGACAGCCAGTTGGATAACTCTCAGTGATGACGTAACCTCCAGATCTACAGATATCTGGAGAGTCTTACTGCAGTGTCAGAGCCCCCATCCTCCGCCCCCCCCCCCCCCCCCCCCCCACCCGCCCTGCAATGCTGGCCCCATGAAGTGCTTCAGAGACACCCGTCTACATTCTTAGACATAATACTTCTACGGAATGTAATCATTATTTGTTTTCGGAATTGTATCAGATCAAAATAAATCACTAATGCTGGCTAACTGAAGAGTACATATTTTTCAGAGCCAATTGATCATTTATATATCTAGTTGGCCTAAATAAATAACATCAGTCAAGTGAGGCGAGACCTCTTACTCTTTCTGCCTGACAACCCGGTAGAAATTCTTACAGAGTATATAACAGAGTTATATAAATGGTTGGTTATGAATGACCTAGACTATTTTCATTGTAAAATCCCATTCTTCCCCGGCCTCGGGTAAACTTGTGTCCAACGTAACAATACAACATTGTTTGACAGATCAAGACAGAAAGAGAGAGGAAACGCCTCAGAAAAGGCAGTTCAGAGAGACACAAAAACAATAAATAAAAACAGAAGGCATTCCCTTCGACATTTCGCACTTTTTTTCTTTCATCTACTTTTTAAAAAGTTTGTTAGTTTCAGGACAGCGTCTCTAAATCTTTGAAATGAAAGACTTAGTTTTCTTCATATACTTTTTTTTTATAATAAAAAAACAAGTCCATCTGTGACAGAATAAGTCTTACTTCATTAAATTGTCTGCTCTTTTTTTTTTTTTACAGACAACACACATTTCCCTTTACTCTTTCTCTGCAAACATCACTAGCAGACGATCCTCTTGATAAAACACAGTCAATCCAAATCCAATTAAAATCTTGGAAACAGGCTGACACATAAACACAGCCAGACCCTTGAGCCTGCTGCCGTCTCTCTCTCACCCCCCCTGGTCCTTTACTTAACGAGGAGCCTTGGGATCTTTATGCAAACACCTGCATCTTGCCATTGGCCTCCTGGACATGGGGGATCTGGGTCTGGGCAGGTCCAGCCACTGCCGGGCTGGGCGTGGAGTCTGACCAATCAGACACGCAGTGAGGGGAGGGGCTGGACCAGGCCTCCGGCGACTCTGGGGAGGGGGTCAGGTAGGGGTGCTCGCTGGGCATGTGGAGGTAATGCTTGGGGGTGGCATCCAGGGCAGAGGAGTAGCTGTGCTGGGAGGGCGGGGTCGGGTAATCCTCCAGCCCTGTGCTGCTGCTGGCTTGGGGCGGAGGGCCCTGAGAGGGCTGGGCTGCCGGGGCGGCTGCCTGGCTGGGCTGAGGGGCAGCCTGGGCCTGAGGAGGCTGCTGGGGAGGCTGCTGCTGCTGCTGGAAGAAGGCGGGCGGGGGCTGTGTCGTCTGGGGGGTGGGCGGGGTGGAGGCGCTCATGCGGGCTAGGCTCTGCTGGCTGGCTAGGCTGTGGTTGTGGAGCTGCTGCTGCTGCTGCTCTGCGATGGAGGCCAGCTTGACGGGGCTGAGGGAGGGCGGCGCGCCGGAGACGGGCGTGGGCTGCAGCATGGCCTGCTGGGCGTTGCGGTACATCTGCTGCTGGTGCATGAGCATGCTGTTCTGCTGCTGCTGCATGGCGGGGCTCTGGGGGTGCATGCCCGCCTGGCTGCTGTGGACCAGGTTGACCACCTGCGGGCCGCACTGGGAGGAGGGGGTCATCCGGCTGTGCCAGTCGAAGGGCACGCTGACGGGGCTGACCATGCCCATGTTGATGCCCATCTGGCCGGCGTTGAGCACGTAGCCGTGGCCCTGGTTGGCCATGGCGACGCGGGCCTGCATGGTCAGGCCTCCGTCGCCCAGGTCGTTGAGCTGGGCCAGGGACACGGCGAAAGGGCCCGCTCCCTCCATCATGCTGCCGTGCACCATGGGGGTGTTGGGCACCGACATGGAGGTGTGGAACAGGCCCGGGGAGGCCATGGCCACCGGGGAGGTGGGGTTGGTCATGTAGCCGGCGTTGCTCGCCCCGCCGCGCGGGGAGTCCAGGGAGTCGACCGGAGACAGGGTGACGGAGCTCTCCAGCAGGGCGCTCTGCATGTCCAGAGTCAGCTTCTTGTTGCGCGCCTTGGCGGACTCCTTGAGGTTGGCGGCGTGCTGGCTTCCCAGGCTGGAGCCCTTGGCCCCGGGGCGACGGCTCTTCTTCCCCTGGGGGGTGTTCTTCAGGCTGGGCAGGAAGGCGCTGGGGGGGCACATGAGGGGGGACAGGGTGTGGCCCCCTGCCAGGTGGTGCCCGGCGCCGCCGTGGCCCTGGGGGCTCCTCACCGTGTTGTACTCGTCCAGCAGCTGGACGATGTCGTGGTGCATGCGCTCCTGGGCGATGTCGCGGGGCAGGCGGTCCATGTGGTCGGTGATCTCGCGGTTGGCAAAGTGGGCCAGCAGGACCTTCACCGCCTCGCAGCTTCCCTCGCGGGCCGCCAGGAACAGGGGAGTCTCTTCCTGAAACACAGAGGGAGAGGGAGGGAGAGAGAGCGGGGGAGAGAGAGAGAGATATGGTAGGAGAGTTTGAGAGAGAGAGAGTTTGAGAGAGAGAGAGAGAGTTTGAGAGAGAGAGAGAGAGAGAGAGAGAGAGGGAGAGAGTTTGAGAGAGAGAGTTAGACTTGCTACTCTGCAGCTTCTGAGGAGGTCCTATAGACCCACAGAGCAGCATGATGGTAACTGGGAGTCAGCGCGTGTTACCTTGAGGTCCTGCATGTCCTTGTTGGCTCCGTTCTTCAGCAGGGCCAGGGTTGCCTCCACATTGTTGACAGCCGCTGCCCAGTGCAAGGCAGACTTGCCTAGAGTGAGACGGATACACACCTGCGTCACACATCGCTACCACGCCTACACAGCAAACCGCACGAGCGCCCTAATGTGTCAGAAGCCCGCAGCGCCACACACACACACACGCGCGCTTACCCAGTTCATCGACGGCATTGACGTCGGCGTGGCAGGTGATCAGCTCCTCCACCATGCCCTCCACCGCCAGGCGGGCAGCCAGGATGAGGGCGGTGGAGCCGTCGTACATGCGCGAGTCCAGGTCAGTGGCGCGGGTTCGGATCAGAATCTGGAGAGACGCCGGAGAAATACCAGTCAGCAACCAGTACACTAGACGCCGTTACCAATACGTACCAGTCAACACCGTCTCCTGCCTCCAAACAAGCTGGACACTAGACACTGTCACCAATACTGTATCGTTTGTCAAGTTTGAATGTGCTCTGTTTGCCTTTACATTAGCTTGCATGTGTGTGTGTATATATGAGTGTGTGCGTATATGTGTATATCCTGTATTTCCGTGTGCGTCGGTGTATGTCTGTACTAGTATACGCTGTATGTGTCTATACAGAATAAACACGTGTGTGTGTGTATAAATGTGTACCTGGAAGACGCCCTGCGCGTCCGCGGCCACGGCGGCGTGCAGTGGGCTGCGCCCCGTGTTGTCCTGCGAGTTGGCGTCGGCCCCCGCGTCCAGCAGCCTCTTGGCGGCGTCGGCGCGGGCGTAGCGGGCTGCCAGGTGGAGGGCCGTCTCGCCGGTGCGGTCCGTCTGGGCCGCCAGCGAGGCGCCCTGGTAGATGAGGTCGGAGATGATGTTGGCCGAGCACTCCTCCGACTCCTCCTCCTCCGCCACCTCGGGCTCCAGGCCGCCTCCGCAGAAGGACGCCAGCATGAGGGGGGTGAAGCCGTCTGGGGAGGGGGGGAGAGCGGGAAGTCGACGCACGTCAATACGAGTCGACAAGTCGGCCATTATCGTTCGTGACAGAAACCTTCGCAGGAAGCTTCCGCGGTTCCAACACCGACCTGGGCCTCGGACGTTGACGTCCATGCCGTCGCTGTCGAACTCTCCCTGGGGCGGGGTCAGGGCCATGGAGGGGGGCACGCGGATGTCTGCGGCCGCCAGGTGGTGCTGGGTCCACTGTCTGCAGTCCACCGCGTCCTCGCTGTCCGACAGCATGCTGGGTTCCTCCACCTGTGACACACACACACACACGCACACATCCAGGGTAAGGTCTGAGGCAGGGAAAAACAAACTGCGTTCAACGAAACACGTGCGGGCTCCACGTGCCGAGGGTGATATCGGTGAGGCGAGCAGGGAGAACTCACCTTGAGTCTCTTGGCCTCTGGGCAGTCTGTGTCCATCCACTGGTCACTGTGGTCTCCGAGGAGAGACTCCTCCACGGTCTTAGGTATGTGTCTGCAGGGAGAGGCAAAGGAGAAGGGTTTTAGCCAAATAACAATCCAAAAGAACACATTTCAAGTAATAGTAAGAATTCAACTCGTTAAATAATAGTATCAAAATCAGTCAGAGTCATACAGTGTGTGTGTGCGCGTGTGTATGTGTGTGTACAAGGGACTCACTTCATGCCCAGAGCATCCTGGCCCACGGGTTCTCGACGGTTCTTGTTGCTGCTGGGCTCCTTCTTGAGGAAGAAGCCCTCGGGGAACCACAGAGTGCTGTGCTCTCTCTTCCTGCGAGCGATCAGCATGCCCACCACCAGGATGACCAATAGGAAGACGGCCGCCACGCCCACCAGCATCAGCTTCCCCCACTCGGGCACGTCGGGCGAGTCGGGAATCTTCTCGCCTGAGAAGCCAAAAACGGAGAGAGAGTCTGAGGATCTGACTAGGGTCACGTGCACCGTGGGCGTCTTGTCAGGACGCACCAGGGGGGGTTCGCAGGACAAATCACAGGCGACGAGACAGCGAGGGCGGGGGCGCCCGGGAGGGTCTGAAGACCCCGTGACTTCTAAACGAAAACACCGGCGCTGAGGCCGGAAGTCGTTTTTGAACTTACTGCGGACTTCCTTGAGGGGGTAGGGGAAGCGGAGCATCTCCCTGGCCGACAGGGCTCCCAGGTAGTCGGCGGCGCTCTCGGCCGAGGGGAAGCAGTCGTCGAAGCCCTGCGAGCACAGGCGGTTGTCTATGTCCAGGTAGACGATCGACCTGCGCGGGGGGGGGGGGGGGGGGGGGGGGAGAGACGAGAGCCTGGTTAGCCGCTGAACCACGGCATCGACGACGAGCCACGGGTGCACACGCGATCCCTGACCCTAACCATAACTGAGCACTCACCCGATGACCTCCTGGTTGGGCTGGAACTCGCGCTTGATGCGCGCCTCGCGGCGGGTGTAGGGCCGGATCATGGCCTGGCCGTCGCTGTCGAGGTGGAAGCGCAGCGTGGTGCGCAGGATGGCGCTCAGCTTCTGCAGGAAGGCCGCGCTGGTGCGCATCAGCTCCTCCGGGGGCAAGAGGACCACCAGGACCAGGAGCCCGTCGGCCAGGTCCTCAGGAACCTTCCCGGCGCAGTCCAGGCCGTCCCAGCCGCACTCCTCCGTGTTGCAGCCTTGGTCGCAGCGGCCGTCGGCGTAGTGGTCGATGCAGTAGCTCTCGTAGATGGGGCTGAGGGGGTGAGACGCGGCGGCGAGGGGAGAGGTTAGCTCAAGGGGGGGTACGGCGTGGAGGGCGGTGTGTGGCGGTGCGCAGGAGAGAGCGTGCGTGTGTGTTGGAGGGGTGGGGGAGAACTCACTTGCAGACTTTCTCCTTGCTCCGGCACTCGAAGTTGTCGTAGAGGCACTCGGCGTTGTTGCACGACTCGTCGCACTGGCTGTTGTTGAAGACGCGCCAGCAGCGCGGGTCGGGGCAGCGCGCCCAGGGGTTGGCCGCCAGCGAGCAGTCGCCGCCGTCCCAGCGGCAGGCCAGCGAGTTGCACTCCTTGTCGCACACGCCGTCGTTGGACTTGGCGTGGCAGTCGGTCAGCGGGCAGGCGGGCGGGGCCGACTCGGCCGGGCCGTTGCCGCCGGCCTGCTCGCAGCGCTTACCCGTCCAGCCGCCGGTGCACTGGCAGTGGAAGAAGGGGTAGCTGGCCTCCTCGGTGCACTGGCCCCGGTTGCGGCAGGGCTGGGAGGAGCAGCCCTCGCTGCTGCGGTGCTGGCACTGGGGGCCGGCGTAGCCCGGCGGGCAGGTGCAACGGGCGCCCCGCGTGGTCTGGGCACAGCTGGCCCCGTTGAAGCAGGACAGCTCGCGGCAGGAGAGGCTCCTCTCACAGTCGGAGCCGAGATAGCCCTGAGGGGGGACGCACACGAGAGAGGTCGCACACACGAGGTTAGGGGAGCACGCTACGATTGTAGAGGAAGAACGGGCGTGACAGGGAGGTGGGAGGAGGGACGGGGGCGATGGTGGTGGGCGTACTGACCAGCTGACAGGTGCAGGTGTATCCCAGGGCGGCGCTGCCGGACACGGAGCAGGCCCCTCCGTTCTGGCAGGGCTGAGACTCGCACGCGCTGAAGCGACTCTGGCACCGGCGACCTGCCGACGACCAGGCGAGGGGAAACGTGCGTTTAGAGCGCTGCCGGCCCAGCCAATAACCCGCCCAACATCCCACACCCACCCCACCCCAACCGACCACAAACAATTAGCCGGCGAGTCCTCACCTGTGAAGCCGGGCTTGCAGACGCACAGGTAGTCGTTGGGGAGCTGGATGCAGTCCAGGGTGTTGGCCTGGCTGCAGGGGCTGGAGCGGCACTCGTTGATGTCCCCCTCGCACCGGTCCCCGGTGAAGCCCGGGGGGCAGTTGCAGCGGTGGCCGCCCACTCGGTCCACGCAGGTGCCGTTGTTCAGGCACTTGGGCGGGGCCCCGCGAGGCCTCGGGGGTGGGGCGCAGTCGTCCTCGTTGATCTCGCAGAGGACCCCTGAGGGACGGAGACGGGGAGAAAGAACACGGGACACCTCAGTCACCTGGTCAGCGGCGGCGTGGGGCGGCCGCGGACGACAGCGGACGAGGGTGGGTCTCGTGTGTTCGGCGGCGGGGGGAGGGGGGGGGGTTACGTACCCAGAGTGCCAGGCGGGCAGGAGCAGATGTAGTGGCCCACCAGATCGATGCACGTGCCTCCGTTCTGGCACGGGTGAGACTGGCACTCGTTGATCTCCATCTCGCAGTTCTCTCCCGTGTAGCCGGGCATGCACTGTCATAAGAGGAGAAACACCGTCAGCTGGGATCGCATGGAACCCGGTAGCTTTACGGGAGTCGGTTCCAAAGAAAAGGCGGTGGCGTCACTCGAGAGAGCTCCGCCGAACTCACGTCGCACTGGTAGCCTCCCACGTATCCCCTGCAGGTGGCGCCGTTGCGGCACGGCTTGTCCTCGCAGTGATCCACCTGGCTCTCGCAGTAGCTGCCCGTGTAGTCGGCGGGACACTTGCAGTAGTGCGCGCTCCCGGTGTTGACGCAGTGGCCCCCGCGGTGACACAGCTCGTCGGTCTGGAGGCCTGGGAAACGGGACGAGGAAGCGCGTCAAACCAGACCGTGTTTTTTTCTTCTTTTTTTTTCGGGTTGTTCCGTCCCGCGGGACGGACGGGCACGCGGTCGGGGCGGGGGGGAGGCGCTCACCTCTCTGGCGGGCCGCCACCTCGCAGGACACCCCGGGGATGTCGCAGTAGCGTCCGGACCAGCCGCCCGTGCAGTCGCAGGAGAAGGAGGCGTCCTTCTGCCGACAGCGCCCTCCGTTCTGGCAGGGGGAGGAGCGTCGGCACCAGTCCACCGGCATCTGCACACGGGGGGGGGAGAAAACCTGCTCAACTCACACGCTCGGTACATCCGCGTGATGCGTCTTGGCCGTCGCCGCGAAAGCAATGCCGCGCGCGTGCGCGTTTGTGGAGGCAGCGAGTGTGAGTCTGTGTGCGTGTGTTTGTGAGG
This sequence comes from Osmerus mordax, assembly GCF_038355195.1. Classification (NCBI taxonomy): domain Eukaryota; kingdom Metazoa; phylum Chordata; class Actinopteri; order Osmeriformes; family Osmeridae; genus Osmerus; species Osmerus mordax. The sequence goes on along the minus strand of NC_090052.1, from coordinate 16,658,997 downwards.
AAATGTGTGCGTGTGTACCTGGCAGCGGTTGCCCGTGTAGCCCTTGGGGCAGGAGCAGCGGAAGGACTCGAGGGCGTCCTGGCAGATGCCTCCATTGAGGCAGGGCTGCGAGTCGCACTCGTTCACCTCGTACTGGCAGTGGGAGCCGGTGAAGCCCGAGCGACACGTGCAGGAGTAGCCGTTGATCTTGTCGATGCAGGTCCCTCCGTTGAAGCAGGAGCTGGGGAGCGCCGGACACGGGTCAGAGCCCACACACACTGCCACACACACACACACGCTACCCCCCACACGCACAGTACCACACTGCGACACACACACACTCTACCGCCCACACGCATTGTACCACACACACACACTACCACACATACGCACTACCACACACACACTACCACACACACAAACTACCACCCACAAACACAAACACACACACTACCCCCCACACACACACTACCACACTCACTAACACACTTACCACCCACACATCCACTATCACACTCACTCACTAACACACTTACCCCCCCCCACACACACACACACAGACTGAGACCTACCTCTCCGTGCAGTCGTGGATGTTGGTCTCGCAGTGGATGCCGGTGAAGCCCGGCCTGCAGCCGCAGGTGTAGGAGTTGACGTAGTCGGTGCAGGTGCCGGCGTTCTTACAGGGGCCGCTCTGGCACTCGTCCACCTCCTGGGCACAGCGGGGCCCCGTGAAGCCGGGCAGGCAGCTGCAGCGGAACGAGTTGACGCTGTCCGTACAGGAGCCCCCACTCAGGCAGGGGTCTGGGGAGGGAGAGAGGGAGGGCGGGCGGCAGAGAGAGACGGAGGGAGGCAGGGAGAGAGGGAGGGAGGGCGAGGGAGAAAGGGAGACAGAGAAGGAATGCAGATGGAGAGAGAGAGAGAGAGAGAGAGAGAGAGAGAGAGAGAGAGAGAGAGAGAGAGAGAGAGAGAGAGAGAGAGAGAGAGAGAGAGAGAGAGAGAGAGAGAGAGAGAGAGAGAGAGAGAGAGAGAGAGAGAGAGAGAGAGAGAGAGAAAGAGATTAGTTACGGAGATATTCAAACTTGGTCACTGGACTGCACAGAAGAGATAGTGTTTCGGGTACTGTGGTCCAGTAAACACAGTCGGCGTGCGTGCGCGTGTGTGCGTGTCACTCACTAGGTGAACAGTCGTTGATGTCCGTCTCACAGTTGGGGCCCGTGTAGCCGGCCCTGCAGGAGCACACAAAGCCTCCCAGGTTGTTGGCACAAGTCCCCCGGTTCTTACACGGGTTCGAGACGCACTCGTTCACGTCGATGTTGCACAGCTGGCCTGCAGGGGGCGGGGGGGAAACACACAGATATCAGGAATCTATCTCTCCTCTCGCGCCGTCTTACAGATCGACCGGGCTTGAACTGGAGGATGAACAGGTCCTTGGACGCCGTGGATTGAATGACTAAATATACGAGGAAATAAATCAAGCGCGTTGCTCACCTTGCCACCCCCGTTTGGCAGTTGCACTGGTACCCCAGGTAGTCGGGCGTGTGCACGCAGAGGGCGTGGTTGGCGCAGGGGTTGGGGGAGCAGGGGGTGAGGACGTCGGCGCAGGTGGGCCCGCTGTAGGGCAGCTCGCACAGGCAGGTGAAGCTGGCCACTCCGTCCACACAGGTGCCCTGGTTCAGGCAGGGGCTGGAGCCACACTCGTTGATGTTCACCTGGCACAGGTTACCTGACAGACACGGGGGGGGGGACACGCACAGCACAGACGTGTTAGACTGGACGTTCCCTTCGTACGTCAAGGCAGGGCAGTTCCGTTTGCGTCCACTAGGGGGAGATGTGGTATAGTTGGTCGGAAGTGGAGGACTCCCTTACGATGAGAGAACTGCACAAGGCCACCGCTGAGAGGAACCAGACGTGTATATCTAACCGACTGGAACTCTTCCAGGGCTGTTGGCTGCTTTGTTTATGTTTATTTTCCAAGCCCAAGTATGTTTACAGCATGCGTTTGATGTGTGGATGACGTGTGAGAGTGTGTGCATGTGTCTGTGTGTGTGTGTGTGTGTGTGTATGTCGTCCCTGGGTCCTGAGGTGCGGAGCAGACTCACCCTTGAAGCCCTGGCGACACTTGCAGGTGAAGCCGTTGAGCTGGTCGATGCAGGTGCCCGCGTTCTGGCAGGGGCTGGGCAGACAGTCGTTCCGGTCCAGGTCACAGTTCTTCCCCACCCAGCCTGGCTCGCAGTCACAACGGTATCTGGCATGGCGACGAAAACAGACACGGTCACAAACCCGGTTCCCCCTCACACGCGGGGTTTTTCCGACCCGTCCGTTTGCCCTCCCCCCCCCGGAGGGGCGGGGGCTCGGAAGGACGACGTCTCTCACCCGTTGACGTCGTCCCTGCATGCTCCGTGGACACATGGGCTGCTGCCGCACTCGTCCACCTGGGAGTAGCAGTACGGCGGCTTGAAGCCCTCGGGACACTTGCAGTGGAAGCCGTTCTCCTCGTCCATGCAGGTCCCTCCGTTCCTGCAGGGGCTCGAGGAGCACTCGTCGATCTCCACGTTACAGTGGGGACCTGAGAGAGAGACACGCGCGCAGATGGGTCGACCGGGTTCAAACAGAGGGTTCATACCGTGGACGGATTGCTCCGGAGTTCCAAACTGCTGTGCAAGCGGTGGGGGGGGGGGCTTTACCAGTGAAGCCCGGTTTGCAGACGCAGTCGTAGCGGTTGATGCCGTCCTTGCATATGCCGTAGTCGCACGGGCCGCTGGCGCAGTCGTCGAAGTTGATCTCGCAGTTTGTGCCTGCGTGTACAGAGAGGAGAGGTGGGTCAGAGAAGGGGGTCGATCGACGTCGAACCCGCAACGGCGTCCGCGGCTGACGCGTCATGTTGGCTCGTCCGCCCAACTCACCTGACGTCCCGTGCTGACACTGGCAGATGTACTTGTTGACCTGGTCCACACACTTGCCCCCGTTCTGGCAGGGGTTGCTGTGGCACTCGTTCAGCTGGTTCTCGCAGCGGTAGCCGGTGTAGCCCGGGTCACAGTCGCAGGTGTAGCTGGCGATGCCGTCCACGCAGGTGCCGTGGTGGCACGGGTCGGGCTGGCAGTTGTTGATGTTGCTCTCGCAGAGAGTGCCTTCGTATCCTATGGGGGGGGGGGGGAGGGGGGGGGGGAGAGAAGGGGGGGGGGGGAGAGAATCACTGACTGACCACTCTTCATCTGGTCAGGTCCAGGCTTAAACATTCTCTCCCCAGCTAGAGGGACCACAGTGCGGGGCGGACTGTGGGAATGGAAAACCAACTCGATTCTTTTACGTTATTAATGGGATCGAGGGGCCAGTGTGTATGTATGTTTTTTCCCTCTCGGTTGCATAATGGCTGCCGCCTACGAACTCTCTTCATCCAAACTCACTTTATATCGCATCTCCTATTCACCTCTCTCTTTTTTTCTCTCTCTTCCCTTTATTTCATTTGACTCTTTCTCCACTTCCCTCTTCCCTTCCACTCGCTCTGTGTGTGAAAGGTTCTACAGTTTGGAGTCTAGACCCTGTGGTTTCCATGCCGACGGTGTTTGAGGCTGTCGGTGTGGTGTGTGTGAGAGAGTGTGTGTGTGTGTGTGAGAGTGTGTGTGTGCTGGGGAGGGCCTGCTGGTCTGCAGGAGCAAAGGGCCCTTCACGGGCCTCCCAGGCCTGTCTTTGTTCCCCAGCGGCAGCAGGAACAATGGCCCGCGCCACGTCTAACAGAGCCACTTCACTCAACAGAGGGGTCCCACAACACAGGGAATACCAAGCAGCTGGCCCCTGAAACAATGCAGCCGGCTGCCCATACACACGGCTCGAAACAAACACACAAACACACACACACACACACCCATCAAACAAACAAAAAACTAAAAACACACACCAGCTCAACAAACAAGCTTTCAACCACTGTAGCCGAGCGCATTCTTCTACATGAGCGGATGAGAATTCGGATGGACGTGAGCTAAGATGTGCCATAAGGTGGTGTGGTGTGTGCGTGGGGGGGGTGTATTGTGGGGTACACATGAACAGATGTCGGGGTGATGACCAAGCCCTCTAGCCCCCCCGACACCCCCCAGCAGCTGCTGGCCCTGAGTGACCTTGTGGTCCAGAGGTCCGGTCGGGAGGGGGGGATTAGAGGCCTCATGTCAGTCTGCCCCTGCAGTCTGAGCGCAGACACACAGGGAACCGTCTGACCTCGGAACCACTATCACTAAGGGCCGTCCACACCCCTTCAGGTGTGAGAGGGAGCCACATCTGCTGTGTGTGGGGCCTGGTTGGGAGCACTCATTCCTCACACGCGCGCACGCACACACACACGCGCGCACAATCAACGGGCAGTGGTTCTTACCCTCAGCGCAGCGGCACTCGTATCCATTGGGGCGGTCGAAGCACTTGGCTCCGTTCTGGCAGGGCGTGCTGGCGCACTCATCAATGTCGATCTGACACATGGTGCCCGTAAACCCTGGGACAGGCAAACACAGAGGTGAAGGGTCAGAGAGAAGCTCCAGTGGAAGTGTCCACATTAAGGGTCAGGAGGGCAGGTCGCTCTATCGGACCACTGAGGCCAGAGGTCTCTGGTTAAGCTAGGCTAGGCTAGGATAGCGCCGTCTGGGCCGGCCTGGGGAGGACGTGCTACCTGTGGGCTTGGAATAATAGACTCCAAATGCCTCAGCCCACATGCTACAGCCCGATTCAGGAATCTACACCGGAGTCGAGGTAACGACCGGCTCCTGTTCTGAGCCCTGCATTTTGGAATTCCATGACAGTGTATCCTTTAGAATGTCCGGAATATCCCGGGATCTGGAATGTCTGGGCTAAGTTGCATTTCAGAATGCCTGTCTGGACGGTGCTGGGTTCTGGAATGTCTGGAACTATCTCCAAAATCTGCAAATGGCTAATGCGAAACTGGACTGGGTAGACGAGACACTTTTACACTTACTGCACTACCATAACACCAACGCAATTTCCGCAAGCGGTTTCTCGATTTGATGAACGTGAATATATTTCATGACATTACTTAACATGAGAAAAATCACGTATTTGCTGTAAAAAAAAAAGAAGCTTGCAGAGCGAAGAACGGAAAAAAAAAAATAAGGAAAAAAAACGCTGGTCATGGGTGGTTTGGTGCGCTGGTGGAACATGTTGTGTTGGTGGGCAGTGTGAGGATGGGCTGGGGACTGCTGCCTGGGGCAGGAGGTTAGAGGGGGGGAGACAGTGGGATTGTTTTCTTTCTTGGGGAACCCCCCCCCCCCCTCCCCTCCCTGCCTCAGCTCGGCAGGCTCAATAGCTAGATAGGGGGTGAAGGGGGGGGGTTTGTCTGCCCCAGATGTAAATTGCGGACCTGGAAAAGAATCTCATTAGTAGGACTGCTGTTCCCCCTCCACCACCAGGAAGGGAGGGGGGGGGTGGGGACGGAGACTGCTGTCCCTTCCACATTCCACCAGAGAGGGGACTGGGGTGGGAGGGAGGGAGGGAGGGGGGTAGGGAGAAGTGGGGGTACAATGGTGTCTTTGTTTAGGCAGAGAGGATAGGCAGGCCGCCTCTAGGTCCTGGCTTTTATGAGCGGTGTCTCTAAACTGCAGCAGGCCCATCGGTGCTCCGACACGAAGCCTCAGATCTGACACCTGTTCCCCCCGGACACCCACACCCAGCCAGGGGGTCTAAGACGGGCTGGAGAAGGGCCCGACGTGGAGAGTCCGACGCGGGCCATACCGTACCTGGCTGGCAGGTGCACGTGAAGCCGTTGACCATGTCCCTGCAGATGCCGTCGTTCACACAGGGGTTGCTCTCGCACTCGTCCACATCCACCTCGCAGTAGGTCCCCATGTAGCCTGCAAAAGGGGGGAACGGTCACAGGCGTGAGCAAGAGATTTCCGCGCTCGCAGCGGCGCTAAAGCGCGACGAGGGAGCGATTCGACGGTTCAGCGAGCTGTCTCTCCTGGACTGAGGGGAGTTCGGCTGTGGGAAAGTTCCTCCTCGCAGTCACAGGAGGCCACAGGGCTTTCAATCACGGCCTCCCCTCCCCAAACCACAGGGGGAATGTCAAGCTTTTTTTCCCCCTCTGGGTGGGAAACGATCATAGACACATCCGAGAGTTCCCTCTGCGCTGACCTGAATCACCACACCCTACTGTCCACAGAGTATTACCGCTCCCTGGGTCAACTCCCCCATTCAGCTGATACATGTTCTGCGAATCAAAAGGAACGACACCACGGAAGAACTCCTCCCATTGAGGCGAAAGCCGAGTGCGGAGCGCTGCCGGCGCGGCGGAGCTAGCGTGGAATCGGAAAAGAACAGGGCCCGCTCCGCATGAGGCTTAGCCGGGGCCCAGCCGACGATGAGGAGGCTGGGCGAGGAAGGGCCCGTCTGTGGAAATGGAGGGGGGGGGGGGGGGGGGTCGGGGGGGGAGAAGAGGCTCTGGGAAAAAGCTCCTCTCCCTCTCCGTGTGTATGAGGGGTGCAAAGTGGAGCACAGAGGGGCCCTATTGTTCCCCTCCATTCCCACCACTCCACGGCTCATTAGTATTCGCCGCACACTCCTCCCCTCGCCGCTCGCCCTCTCTCCCACCCAGCCCTATAGACCTCACTCCCATTCCTAATTTGTATAGTCCCCCCTCGAAACCCCAGGATGCATGTAGGACCGTGTGTGAGAGTTTCAATTTGTGTTTGTGAATGAGAGTCCCGGCCACAATGCCGGGTAGCCCTCTGTTTGGCCCCGTCTGGCTGTACACTATTACCAGTACAAAAAGAACACTTCCATACCCCCCCCCCCCCCTCCCCCGCCCCCCCACAGCTCAGCCAGGGGGCTTGGATTACATAACTGAATCCACAAGTGGCCGATGGTGCTGAGGTACGACAGCGGCTCCGTGTCCGATCCGAGCGCCGTCGGCTACGCTATGTGTCGCGTCGGGCCTACGGGCGGCGGGTGCGCCGAGTTGTCTTCGGTGCGTCAGAGCTGTGAGGGGCTCCAGGAGAGAGAGAGAGAGACAGAGAGAAAGGGGGGTGGTTACCTGGCATGCAGATGCAGGTGAACTCCCCTATCCGGTCCAGACAGGTGGCGTCGTTGTGACAGGGCATGGACAGGCACTCGTTGATGTCGATCTCACAGCGGGGCCCGGCGTAGCCTCGGCCGCACTGGCACTGGAAGGAGCCCTCGGTGTTCACGCACTTCCCAAAGTGCTCGCAGGGGTTGGCACCTGGAGGCCCCACGAGAAGGAAAGAGCGTCACTTCCACACAACGCGCGCCGCGCCGGCCAGGAGAGAGGACGAGGGGGGGACGAGGGGGGGGAGGAAACAGAGGGGAGGAGGAGGAGGGGTGGGGTTTCGGGAAGGTGCCGAGCTGTCGGCAGGCTTACCGATGGAACACTCATCCATGTCCTGGTTGCAGGCTCCGCCCACAAAGCCAGCGGGGCAGGTGCAAATGGCGCGGCCGTTCAGGGGGTTGGTGTCGCAGACGGCGCCCTCGTTGCACGGGTTGCTGACGCAGGCGTCGTCCAGGTGACACAGCAGGCCTGAGGGATAGGGTGGAAGAGACGGCTGAGTCAGTCTATTCTTTGGAGGTGCGTGTGCGTGCGCGCGTGCGCCGGGTTCGAACACCGGCCGATACGCGAGGCGCCGACTCACCCGTCTTCCCCACGGGGCACTCGCAGAAGAAGGAGGCCACGCGGTCGTGGCAGGTGGCGCCGTTGAAGCACATGGCGGTGGTGCAGTCGTCGATGTTCTCGCTGCAGTCGTCGCCCGTCCAGCCGTTGACGCACACGCACGTGTGGCTGCCGATGGTGTTGAAGCACGTGCCGCCGTTGTGGCAGGCGTTGGGCTGCATGAGGCACTCGTTCACGTCCTCGGCACAGTACTGGCCTGTGGGGGAGGGGGGGGGGGGAGAGATGTTGGACTCCATGGCGCGTGATACAAACACAGGGCTTGGTGTGTGCGCTGCTTGCGCGCCTGCCGTACCTGTCCACTCAGGCGGGCACTGGCAGTTGTAGGTGTTGACCCCGTCCACACACAGGCCTCCGTTCATACACTTGTGGCCCGGGCAGTCGTCCATGTTGGTCTCGCAGTTGTGGCCATCGAACCCTGGGAGAGGCAGAAAAGTAAGGGGGGGGGGGGGGGGTTGAGCGCCGGATAATAAACATGCCCGTTTTCCAGAGCCGAGCTGTCTAACATCCACTTCCACCCGTCTCCCCGTCCCTCTCCGTTTCCCACAGTAGTGAAGGTAGCGAGGGCAGCGTGGGCAGCTAAAAGGTTCAGTGGGTGTCCAAGTGTTTACATTTTCTCATGGCGTTTTCCCACCGTGGCAGCGCCTGTTTCTGACACCACATTGCTCCAGAGGTCCCTACTCCCCGCTGTGTTTGCTTGTTTTATAATCTCTCACAGTTTCAATGACTTCCTTTCCGGCATGAGACATTTCCTGTCAGCTCCCCGGAGGAAAACCAGAAGGCCCATAAAGTAAATTCCTCCAGTAGTGAGCAGAGCAGAGCCGGGCGGTGGCCTGCTCTCTGCTCGTCAGTGGCTATTAATAGCAGACAGGAAGTGGACCTGGCACAGGGGAGATCATCCCAGCATCCCTGACAGCTACATCATCAGCCCTGGGAAAGCCTGAGATGAAATGTGTGTGTGTGTGTGTGTGTCGGGGGAAGTGCAATTTGTACCTGGCAGACAAGCACATTCGTAGGTGTGATCGCTGGTCTGGCGGCAGGTGCCCCCGTTGAGGCACTGGGAGGGGGCGCAGGGCAGGGAGGACACCTCACAGGTGCGCCCGCTGTACCCCGGGACACACTGGCAGCGGAAGGAGCCGTGCGTGTTCAGGCACAGGCCTCCGTTGAGGCACAGGCCGGGCTTGCGGCACTCGTCGATGTCGCTGCGACAGTTCTTGCCTTGGAACCCGGGCGCGCAGGAGCAGTTGTAGTGGCTGTTCCAATTGGCACAGCGGGCACCGTTGGCACAGGGGCTGGTGGCACACGCGTCTATGAGGGAGCAGTCCTGACCTGGTTTCGGTGGGAGAGGGGAAACGTTAAACGGTCAAACACACAGCCACTGGCGATTTGACGGCGTCGTCCGTTTCGACGACGCCGTCCTTCGGGTGCGCCGGATTCGTCTGTACCTCGGAACCCTCGGTGGCACACACAGGTGAACTGTGGGATGCCGTTGGCCACCTGGCTCTTGCAGGCAGCTCCGTTGAGACATGGCGACCGGAGACAGGGGTCCAGGTGCTGACAGAGAGGTCCGATGTAGCCGGGCCGGCATCTGAACAGGACGCAGACAGACAGACAGACAGGCGGTCAGACAGACAGCCCTCTCAGAATAGACAGTTGTTGGTTAGCGGGTTAAGACAAAATGACAAGTTGAGGCATTTAGGACTGAGATGTTAAACGACGTGTGTGTGTTTTCCAGCCAGAGCCCCGGGAGCCCATTCCCACCATGTTGCCCAAGGTTCTGGCAGCCTGGGTCTCCATGACACCTTGGCAGACCTCGCTGCCTCTGAGTCAGACCCTGGCAGGACATGGGCCTCTGGGCCCTGGGCTGGCCCGGCTCTCACTCAACTCCAATCCCTCACAATATCCCAAGCCTGCACTGAGTTTGTCAGTGGCAACACACACACACACACACACACGCAAGTTTTCATTCGGAAACAGATGCAGGCCTTCTCTTAAGTCTTTCTGTCTTCGCTGGAACAGACAAGAAATGCATTCCTCTCTCTTTCCCTCTGTTGTTACCGGCTGGAAAGCCTCACTTTTTCCATGCCAGTTAACATTCCTTCTCCGTTACTGCTTTTCCACACTTCAGCTCGCGTTTCGATCCTATGTTAACACAAACACGCCCCCCCAAAACCAGCAGATTAGTCACCTTGTCAGCAGCGTTAAGACAACCTGAGACCTCACTGACCCATGACATGGACTTCTAGAGTCTAAAACAGCCGACACAGCTTTGAGACTATCAGCGAAGACTAGAACTTAGACCCCCCCCCCCCTCCTTTGCAGTCGTTTCAGGAGAGCCCCCGCGCCACTGCGAGGAACGACTGCGCCTGACCTCAAAGAGCACAGGTGAGGCGAGATAAACCCCCCAAACAGGGTTTCCTGTGGCCCTCTCCAGGGAGCCCGGGCCTGCTTGGGACACTGCTCCAATTGGGGGGCTGTTTGTGAGGCTACATGCTGGGTAACCCTACACCCACACAGGGAGCCCCTGACTGGGGGGGGGGGGAGACAGGCTCCCACTTCAAACGGGGCTGTTTGAAGCTGATGACAGGGCAGTGGTGGTTGGGCTCCGACCTCCCTCGGGCCCTCGTCCCTCTTTCACTGTAAAATAACCCCTGGGCAGAAAACAACAATGACTCTTCCTCTTCTCTCTTTTATGCAGCGGGGGCCCGCGATTACACCGAGCGAGCTCATCTTGTATTTGTGTGTGCTTCTTTTGTGGCCTCTCTCTCTCTCTCTCTCTCTCTCGATCTTGCCTTTCCCTGACTTGCTTGTACTCTCTCTCCGGGCTGTAAGGAGGGCCCCAGGTACGGGGTGGGACCCCTAGGGGGCGCCGTTTCAGCCCGGACGCTTGCTGAGGCTGCCAGGTCTCTGCGTCTCCCTGGCTGCTCTGGTCTGCTTCGCAAAAACAAGACCGTTCAGTGTTCTAGTTTCTTTTTTCTTCAGAACAACAAGACAAAGGCGAGACAGGGAAGCCACAAGGCTCAGCACTGAGACAAGCCCACCCACAAAAATGCGAAACGACACACATTCACGGACCACATTCAAAGACAAAAGAGAAAATCCGGGAAGTGTTCTCGACGTATACAAAATACCTATATTTTTTCCACCATCACTCCTTTTGATAAGGGGGTAGCCCAACAAAAATAAAGATATTTGGGTATCTGGGACCATGAGACATTTACATTCACAGAAGAAGAGTCCCTTTCATGTTCCAACAGGTCTGGCTGATGTGGCTGCATCCATGGGGGTCACTGGTTTGGCTGGAAGTACGTGTTCTACGTAGTAAAAGAGCTAGAACAGCCATGTTGAGGGGACTAGATTAGTTGCCACGGCTACTCCACCATGTTCCAAAGCCCCTACAGCTAGCCTCCAGCCCAGGCCCGTCTTTCCCTACCAACCCCTCCCCACATGCTGAGAGGTCAAATGTCAGAGGTCCCCCCCGTCTGATTGTGATGATAATGTCAGTCAGCCATGGAGAGGGGGCGGGCCGGGAGGGGGAGAGAGGGGAGCGTCTGTTGAAGGGGGAATGTCTTTAGAGAGTGGTGGCTTGGTGGGGGTGTGTGTGTGTGTGGGGGGGGGTCTGGTGGTGGTGGTGGTTCGGTATGTGTGCGTGTGTGTGTGTGTGTGTGTGTGTGTGGGGGGGTGGCTGAAGAGGGGGGGGGTCTGGTCCAGAGAGAATGTCATGTCATATTTTCTGTAATCCCTCGTCTCCTGCTCTGAAAACACTCACACTCTCTCTGAATCCTAGATCCCCGTTGCCCTGGAAACCTCACAGACGAACGAGCAACCCTGACACCCCACCAATCACCCCCTACCCATGTCCCCTTGGCTATTTGTCATGGCTTGGCTGGGTTTATTTAGAAGCAAATTAACTATGTCTGGAATCTAGGGTGTCACCAAAAAAAGATATTTAACAGAGTTGCAGCACAAAGAAGGGTTTGCAGGGACTGAAGAGAGAGCTTCTTGAAGGGCTGGAAGTACAACACAGTCTGACAGTCCGACCCGTCTGAGGCCATTCTGTGCCATGGACATTTAAATAGTGAAGAAAGCCACAGAACAGCCATCTTTATGGCCCGGTCCGCTCCAAAGCCCTTCACAGCTCTTCATGGACTGGGAAAAAAACGTACAGACACTTCTAGGAAGTTCTGAATGTGAAACTGGATTTGTGTGTGTTTGTCTGACAATTTGTGTGGGAATGAATGAGCCCAGTGCAGTCACACTCGAATCTATGTGACCTCAGGTCTGTGTTTAAATGCTGAGTTAAAAGTACAGGGCGACAAAAGACGACTGTGGAGAACCTGATTATGTGTGGATATGTATGAGATTTGAGAGTTCAAAGAGTATTTATATCAAAAGTATGGCTAAACTGTCAGAATGAATAGTGTGTGTGTTTGTTTGTTTGTGTGTGTGTGTGTGTGTGTGTGTGTGTAGGTTAGCTAGCCGAGGAGCAGGAGCAGGAGGGAATGCTGGAGTGATTATTTGTCCTCATTTAAAAACACACAGCCAAGTCCGACAGTCAAAACACACATTCTTTTGTCTGGGCCTTGGCCACCGGCTGTATGCTACTCCCATAACAGTGAAGCCCGAGTGCTATCAGAGCAGCCTAATGAAGGGCGCTACATTGCCCTGCACCTGAGAGCAGAGGCCTTATCAGGAAGCAGGAGTACTTTACAGCCAAGTAGAGCTCGCCACTGTTGTGAAACCGTCTGCAGGAGGAGGGGGGAGAACCTTGGACTGGGACGGACCTGCCTGTGGTGAAAACGGAGAGCAGGTGCAGGTGGTTGCGCAACCCGCCCCAATCCTCGAGAGAGATTTACGCGGAGCCCCCCCCCGACTCCTGACCCCTGAGGAAGAGCGAGCACGAGGGGGCGGGCGGGAAGTCTGCGGGCACGGGCCTGGGGAAGGCCCTAATCTCCTCACGTCACAACACCCCAGAGAGCTCGCGCCAGCTGCAGGGCCTGCGCATCTGTCCACATCTGTCAGCAGAAGTCCGGCTGTCTGGCACTCGCCCGGATTTTTTTTTACCCTCCAACAATGGAGCTATTCTGCCCGGGAGACGGGGAGAAGCAGCCAAACGCACTCTCACACAGACGGGGTTCGTACTTTCACGAAAGCCCACATGCATTTTCAGTTACCCGTAAACACACCGTCGAGAGCGTTAACAACGAAAGGCACCACTGCAACAAAAGGAAAAGCACTCAGGTTGTATGCTTACTCATGCAGTAACCACTCCAAGACACACTCAAACACAAGCAAAAAACTTACAACCCGTCTTAGCTGTTGATGAGGGTGACTGCTTTACCCAGCAGAGTGTAGAAAGGGTCCACTGCTGTACAGAACACAGACAATAAGACACAGCTACTTTTATGTAGATATCACAACTTTACAGAAAAGGGAATCCTTCACAGAACCCACATCTGCCAAGATTGATAATGAAGTGTCAGACTGTAGTGATCTCTCCCCCGAGAGTGTGTTGTTCCCAAGATAAAGGTTTGGTGAGTTATGTAGGTGAATCCTGTCACCTTCGTTCTGCCTGTGTAACCCAATGCTAGTTTTCCGGCCTGAGGGTCATTGTGGCAGGTAACCTAAGCCCATCCTCTCCAACACAATACCCCCGAATCACCTCTGGGTCGGAGGGCGGCTCACCTGTGGCCAGCAGGCAGTAATCTCTTGACACGGTTCAATACAGACAGTCACGGCCTACAAAGCAACAAGTATGGATGAATGCCCCTTCTCCCCACTTATGGGGATCCTGTTCCCCAGGCACTGCTAGCCCTACCCTAACTCTACACAAAACAAATGAACAACAACAAGAAGGACCGTCTGCCCATCCCAGCCGAGAACAAGGAATTCAGTCGCCAACTTGTTGGTTTGCCGAGTTCCTTTGAAGGAATTTATGAAGGTATGGGAATTGGGAACTCCCAACAAAAGTCTCTGTGAGGCAGAGTGGTAGACCAAGCTTCAGCCCCCCATTCCCCAAACCCCCACAACCAGGAACCAGCTCCATTCCTTTGTGAGACTCCATACTGACACCACACTGCCAACAAGAGTCCCCCTTCCCCCAACAGCCCCTCTCCTCTGCTCTCTTCTTTCTCAGAAAGGAGCCAGATTGGGGGTAGGGGAGCGTTTTGTGGTCCAAATAAAAGAGCTAAAGTAGTCAGAACCCCATTGTGTGAGGGGGGGGGGGGGGGGTTGGAGGGAGGGGGGCAGTGACCCAAACAGCCAGGCTTTCAGGCCTGAGCTTACACGGACCAACAGGCCTCGGCTGTAGCCTGGCAACAGTAACCCATGGTTGGGGAGAGGGTGTGGGGGGGGGGGGGGGGTTTGGGGAGTCCAGGTTCTGTGAGGACAGTTTGAGAACTTCTGAGAAGTGTTCCCCTGTAGACAAAGGTAACACCGAGCACAGTTTGTCGGCAAATCAATCCGACGGACTCTGATCACATATAAAAAGGATATGTGTGTGAGTTTTTCGCCGTTTAAAGACCAAGGTTTAATTGAACAATGGTGCTTGAACAGACAATGGAGGTATTGAAATCACCAGAGGGAGCTTTCTGGTGCACCCCCCATGGCATGAATATTAACCATGTGAACATTAAGACAATTAACCTTGTCTTAAAGAAAAGCAAATATGAATCTGACCAGCAAGTCTGCCTGGAACAGAGGGCCCCGGCCTTCACAAAAGCACACATTAGTAACTGATTTTCAATCTCTTGCTCTGCCAAATGTCCTGACATTTCTTCCGCCAGGAAATTACATAGGTGTGGTCGTGTAGAGATCTGAGCATTTGGAAAGCAGTCGTAATCCTTTACACGAGTGGACTCTCCACGACACTACATAAATCAAATCTAAAACTGAAAATACATTTTAAGCTAAATGCTTAATGCTGGCAATATGCTAGTCATTTATAGGCTAATGCTATTTAGTTATCTGTATGTGTGAACATAACAGTTGACAGACTTTGGAGAGAAAACTCCAGGAGATTTTTGGAATAGCAAAGCATCAGCCATAACCTCATTGCATGTATCCTAGGGTTGAGGTCTTCCAAAGCATTCTTGAATGCTCAACCACAGAACCCCACCCCACCACCCAAACTGAACCAGACATCTGGAGATCTTTGGAAATACTGGAAAAAAGCCCCATTCTAGCATAAAATATCACAGTACTCGAGTTTCCCAATACCTTGCATTGTCCTGACCTAAATCGTTGGACAATCACACAGTTGATGAGAGGTTGCAGTGTACTCCTTCCAATAGTGAGTCATGTGTTTCACAGTGAACATTTATTGCACAATGAGAAGGCCATCCATGAACGTCCAAAACCACAAACATAATTCAACATTGTATGGTCTAACTAGGGATAAGATTGCACCCTTATTAAAAGACTTTCCCTCTTATACCCCAGCTACTTGGTAAAGTTTAAAATGCACATTTCAACAGTTGTAAACTGTTGAAATGGCACAGAAGATAGACTGTGAGATCAGAGTCCTTGGGAGATAATCCACTGTGTGTTTGTGATAACAAACTAGGGGGAATGCTAGAAAACAACTCAAGAATGTCCATTATCTCAACCACTGTCCCCAATAAACCACTCTCCAACTTGAGGATGAAGGGTGGAGATCCTCTCTTATCCTCTCCAACATCTTATAAACACAGAAACTAACAACCGCAACGTGGGAATTCACTTTTATTTGTCTGTGATACATGTCTTGTACCAACAGCGCACCTTCAAAACATCTCTCTGTGCCGGGGCTGAGAACCGATATTCCTTAGCGTAAAAGCCTCCTAGCAAAATAAACACGTTTGGGGGGGGGGAGGGGGGAGGAAGGGCAATATTTCTTTCTTCCCGTCACATTGGGAAAGAAGGACCCATCCCTTCCTTTCGCTAGCCTGAAACGAAGGGAGGAACAGGATGAGTTTCAGCTGGGCAGGGGAGGCTGACCTGGGTTATTCCAATTACATGTCTCTTTAGAAGCCGTCTCCCAGCTGAAGAGAAACAATCAGAGGAGGAGACATCTGAGGAAGGCTTATCCCTCTCTAAGCATGTGGTTCAGACATACACAGACTACAGCACAAGGACTAATAAGACGCGACTCAACCCTTTTCCTGCCTCTGCAGTCGGCACAATAATGGAAAGTCTGACCTTGATTATCTAGCCGTGTCTGTGTGTGTGTGCCACTCGGGTGCGGGACATTGATGGTCAAATTCCGCGTTTGCCGTAAGGTGGACATAAACCGGTCTCCCTTTCGACTTGGTGCGCCGTAAAAGGATGGTCGCGGACGCCACGGACCTGTCGCCGACGAGGGTTGGACGCGCTGTGGTCCGAGGAGAGATGAGAGGGAGGAGTAGAGCCTGTGGTGAGTGAGCTCCTCCACGCTGGTGAGATAGACAGGATGTGCGTCGCAGCAGGGTCAGGAGCCACCGCTTCCTGTGACGGGGCCTGGGAACCTCAACTCCCCGTCTCAAGTCACGACCCAGGAGCAGTGGGGACCCCCCCTCCCCCCCCTGAGATAGCGCTCATCTTCGACTCAAACTTCCCGTCCCCATGCCACACAGACCTGGTGTACAGGCTCTTTAGTGGCAATGGTGCTCCAGACATGACGGATGGCTCCATCTGCTTGTCAAACAAACATGAGTGATCTGGGCTACACGTTGGCTCGCAAACTGCAGAGTAACTAATTGCAAATCAAACAAGCGATTCCAAACATCCCTTCCTAAATGAGACTCGGTCGACGGCATTGTTTGAGGCATTCCTCAGATGGCGGCGGGGGTGAATGGACTGGAGGTGAGGACAATGCTCTCAAAGCAACAGGGGGAAAGGAAGACTCTTACTAAGCATTCCTTTCTAATCCACCATGAAGACACCGGAAAAATATACCCAAGGTGCTCTAGGCCAAGCCAACAATATAAACTGTGTGTGTCTGTGTAAAGTCAGCCAGGGCATTTTCTTGGGAATTTGTGTGCAAATCTCCCCTTCAAGGTAAATTGGGCTTTTAAAGAACGATGCACTGGAACGTTTTTCTCCATCCATCTTAAATGATATAAAAGAGGCTAGTGTATTTCATAGAACAACATGTACTTTCTATATGGAAAGTCTTGGCCGTTCCCCAAAGCCATCTTGTCCTCAGGTTCATCTTGAACAGGAAGTAGACCCGGTCACACAGAGGAAGATATGCCAGAGACACAACACACACACTAACTGTGTGTGTGTTGTTCCCTATCAAACTCAAAACTGTCCTCATTCATCATGCTCTAAGAGCCTGGGAGCTTCCATGGGTCATTAAAACAAAACACTCATAATTTATAGGCTACTCTTCTACGGAGGGTCAAGGCCAAGTCGTTAATAATGGCACAGAGAACCACTGTATCGTTCCGGCCGCCACACACACACTGAGAAGAGCGTCTCATTCATCCGTACGCATGGAGCGCCGAGAGTCTCAGGGCAGAGCGTCATCTGTCGATCCACCACTGTGTGCTTTCGAGACCCAAACAGCGGTTTGAGACAAAGGCGCCGTGAGACGCGGCGCATGTGCAGGGAGAGACCCGTGGGCCGCCGGGCTCCTCTCGTCCATGCCGGGGCCCGTTGCTCCCAGCATGGGGGGCAGCCAGCCGCTCAATGGGAGCACCTGGCCCTCCGCTCCCCCTTTGTTAGGATCTGACTTCACTGGATTACCATCACAACATCCACCAGCTGTCCCCTACGCAACCCCCTTCATCCCCACCCCCCCCCCACCCCCTTCCCAATTCTTCCAGCTGGATCCTCTCTGAATGACACCCTCTCAATCTGCCTAATTATCGCCCCTCCAGGCCCGCGACACTGCCCCTCACTGGAGCGGCACATTCCGCACACAGGGCGGAGCTGAGGGGCCTGGGGTTCCTCACCGGACTTCTTGACTGCTCACCTAGAGGGCTGCACTTCTGGTGACACTCTCAGCCCTTCAACTGTCAAGTGCACATGCCAGTCTTTTTTGGTAGGAATCACAGTGACAGGAAGATAGGTTGGAAGCGGAAGCAATATAAAGTGTTTTAACCAACTGGGATTTTATTCCGTTTAGAAAAGGGAGTGACTGAGTATCACTCTTCGACACAATTGGAAGCGTCACTGCCTGAAGCTAAAGGACAATGTCGTAATTCGATATTGTGAATCACAGTGGGGTGTTGATGAGTCAAAGCACAAGAACAGGTGCAGTTGCCACATCAAAGTTTAAACACGAACACTTTTCTACGAGTGACACGTGATTAACTGCCAGCAAGCTTCAGGCTTCTACAGAAATGCCCATCAAACGATGCCAATCAGGCTATTTAAGAGTGTTCAATCAGTGAAACTGTTTTACTGCTGTAATCTGGTATCAAGTACATATGCCTGGTCTTTTCTCATTAATCTCAGAGGATCCCTGGCAAGAAGCGTGGGGAAAAGGAACAAAGTTTATGGTTCTGGCATGCTTAGGACACAGATTGGTGTGACTTTCATTTTTTGCCAACGAGACAAAGGATATTTTGATATCTAGGACACTAACAATGACAATACAAAGATCTATAAAAACATATTATTGCTGTTACTTGAGAGCATACTAGCCGCGAGGTAAGCTATTGGAAATCAAATCTTACTTGCCCAACTCAAACCAGGACCAAATGTGCGCTCAACACGACATCACAAGGAAAATAATGGTTGAATTCAATCTGGAACTAAATAAATGGCTCATGTGCCCTTTAATCTTAAAATCCCACCTGACCTCTTCATTTTCTACACCCCTTTGTTTATATATTCTCTTATTTTCTCTCTCTCTCTCTCCTCCCATATCTGCCTCACTCTCCAGTGTCCTTTCTTTTCTCACCCTCTCCGCCCTGTCCTGCTGGTGCCCGGTTACACTCAGGTATCTGGGGGAAGAAAGGATCTTTTCTGCTGTTTGGGATCTCCAGTTTCTCTGTGAAGTCTCTGGGGAGCGAGCTTGGGTGGCTCTACAAGCCTCTGTCTGCCGCTGTCCCCGCTATGCTCTGCTGCCCTGCAGTAGTACTGCTACCACACTGTGTGGTATGACATTTGGTGTCCCCTTTCCATTGGAAGTCCCTCTTGTCGCACTTAAAGAAATGCCCCTTGCTGTCTTGGCACGGAACCGGGAGAGTGATTACGCATGCACGGCCCTCCACGCACTCGCATACACACACACACACACACACACCCACACACACACACAACGCAGGTGAGCTACAGAATGTAAATGACAAGCACTAACTCAGAGACATGATCACTATAGTGTACAGGTTAATGAATACTGGTCCAAGGTCAAGGGTTTACCTAGTCCAACCAACAACACATTTGAGTGGAGAGACAGTCAAGAAAGGTCTGGTTTTGTTGGAATACTGAGAAATCTGGAATACTGAAAACACATTTACCCACCGGCTACCTAATGACTCATACCCTCCTTAACTCTAGGTAATAATTAAAACCTATAGGCTTGAGCAACATTTACTAAACAGGTGTCCATAAATTAATGTGCCGCTATTGTCAGTTATAGTTTACAGCAAATTACACTGTTAGACCAAAATGTGATAATAACAAAGAATAGAGGACAAGACAAAATATTTAATGCTTTTGCTTAAATGTTTGTTGAAGAAACTGCACAGTAGGCTAACAAGGCCACTTAGCTCCAAATTGGACTTTTGTGTAAAGGTGAGGGAGTGGTAGGTCAAAACTCATAAAGTTATAAAAATACTGTAGTGGGAAGACAGCTGACCTTAGACAAAACACAAAACAAGAATACATTTTTGTTTCATTGAATTCGAAACAGTCATGTTTTGGGGTGGTAAACCTCACAATTTGAAACACAAATACATATTAGGCCTAAATGTAGGCTACACAAAAGCTCCCACCTCAAGAATGTCACTGCACGTAGCTTTACCAAAGAGATCGTTTCCCACGCTCCCATCAAGATGAAAAAAAAAAGATCCTGTAATCACCATTAACGACTGCATTCAAACTTAAATTCGTATAGGCGGGAAAGAAGAAAGCAGACAACTTTTCGCACGTTATAGCCTAATATCCATGATATTTCCCCTTTTTCAATAGAAGCCCAGCTCTGGGTAATGATAGAACAATACATTGATTTATACTGCCAACGAGGAGCACCTTAGTCTTGCTTCATAGAATATAACATCCTTTATGCCATCAAAGCTTCTCAACAGGTGCAAGTGAACATCTACTGTCAGTTAAGTGCCTTCAAGTCCAGGCAGGATGGGTGTATGCCGTCACCTTGCATTTATTAGTTTTTCAGCACACTTATCTTCCCCAATTGATGGGTTATGTTATACATGACGTTGGAAACAAAGATATGTCACGTGAAGTTTATGTGCCACTGCAACGATAAGAGTTTTGGAACTTGGCTGTATTCCAGACAATTAAGTTTCATGAGGCTGGGCTATGCATGTTATGCAACGATCTCCTCCATCGTTAATAAGTCGCTTTTTCGCTTTCAGCATGCCCGGAACCGTCAGAGCAACGTTTGTCATGAGCATTAGGGGATAGGATAAAAATCTAAGTAAACCTAAAACGATGTTGCACTTACATGCATCGACCAGGTGAGTCCATGCAAGTCCCTCCATTTTCACACGGTCTGTTTTTATTCTCGCAGCGGAATCCTGTTGAAAGGGAGGAAAATAATTAGAGACACTAATATAACCTACGACAGACCTCCAGTATTTAGTTGAGCGCACTGAAATCATTTAAAAGTAGTTGGTGAGCCTATTGGAACCATGACTGGACATAAAGTAGACTAGGCAACAATTTCCCAAACCATTTTCTGGACTTTCACTATAGATTTGCTCTAGAAGCAGTAGGGCTGTATTACCACGTCAAATGGCATTTTATGGACACGCCAGCATGCTGTGGATGTTACTGTGTTTACTCTTTGGCTAGAACTAACGGCCACCTTATTAATATCTCTGGGCCCGTGATATTGGGCACAGTCACACACACTGGCTACTAGCCTGCCATCTTCACTTCCCCCACCCAACAAAGTTCAATTGTTAAAAGCTCTTTGTTCAGATCAAGGAGGGGGATACGTTTTGTCTCATCACCCCCTTTCAATCACACAAACCACTATTTTCCCCGGGATGATTTAAGGAATTACTGGGGAGAACAAAAACTCAGTTCTCAAATTATTTTCAGTTATACGTAAGCTATAGCCTACCATGTGTACAACTTGTAGAATGCAACCCCCCCCCCCCCCCCCCCAAAAAAAAAAAAAAACCTAATGTTGTTAGTCTCACATTCTTCTCATCTATAACCCATACGCGTTAGAGTTGCTTGCTCGCGCCTCAGCGCAACGCAGAGCTTTACTTCAAGTTTCAATGATTTTCTCACGGTGGTATTAACCCCCAAGAAGCAGCCATTCCTTATGCAAGCATACCAATACCGCACAAACATGCATTCTTCTTTGTTTGTTATTTTGTGCAATCTGAAAAGAAAAACTGACCCACAGTAGAAAAGTATATAGTAGTTTGTCTCAATTACCAAAACAGGACTTAAATAGCTACTGACATATGGCACATGGGCTGCACTCTCAGTTGTAGAAACCCCCCTTTCGCATATACTGTGATTCTTGTAGTTAACAAAGCATTTCAACGATGCAGGCAATGTTAGCTTGAATCCCAGGATACAATGGTAGGCTAATCACAGACACTCGGATTTTGTACTTTGGAAGTCACCGGTATTCCTGCTTTGATTTAATGTCACGCCTGGGAATGTAGTAAATTATGAGTAGCAAGTGTAGCATTCGTGATCATAGTATGTAGAGATGCCGGTAAGTGCTGTCTAGACTACAATGTTACAGTGGAGCTGTCCCATCCGAACAGACCGTTTTATTACTTATAATGTGCAAGTGAATAAAGTTTGCCTTACCTTCACAATTATGAATAGTGAATATAATTGAAAGGAATATCCAAGGAATATTCCCCCCCATTTCGGTGGAAATCCCAACGCTTCTATTAAAATATTAGCAGTAATACATCCTTTAGAAGTTCAAACAAACATAAAAGTTCCAAGAGTGTCAGGGAATCCTCATAAAATTGACGATTTTGAAAACGTAGGTCCAATCCCTATTTCCCTCCGCAGCTCGGACACAGCTGCCGTACTTCTCGGTAAGCCTCCTGGAACTTTTGAAAAACTTTCCTCTCCTCAGCTTCAGGCCTGATCTGGGATCGAGCGGAGTGTTACTCCTCCCCCTTTTCCAACTCCTCTTGCGATTCTCTTGGGTTATTCCGCTCAAGTAGTCCACAAACCAACTGATCAATAGTTTGCGCTTTTCGTGTTGGTATTCTATTCCAACCTAATATGATCATATGGGACAATAGTGATGTTTAAGAAAACGAACTCGTCAAAATGTCAGTTCTCATTATCTTAAAAATCTAAGAATAGTTGACTAAATTCTAAATTTGATGTTTTTGTTGTCCTTTGATAAGCCCTCCATTCCTGACTGCACAAACAACATCCATCGGAATGATTCTCATCAACAGGTGTTTTAAAAAGGAAAAGTTTGTCGAGATAAACAGAGAGCAGAAATGTATACATTTGACTATCCTCACAATAACTACTCACAACAGACTACAAGACTGTAGCAACAAAACATATAGCATGCGCTTTAACAATAAGCCTCAAGTCATCGAGACAGGAGTGTGTCTGTGTGCTAATGTTTGTTTGTGTATCTACGCATGAGGTTTTGCTGATAAGAGAATGTATCTTGTTTATGTGATGGAAATGAGAGCAGACGTCCCTGTCAACTCCCCCCCACCGCCACCACCCCCACCCGCTACCACCCCCACCCGCCACCACCCCCACCCACCCGCCACCACACCCACCCACCCGCCACCACCCCCACCCCGCCTTCCATGCAGGCCTTTGCTGTACTGGGCTAGCCGGCCTGCTCTGACAGCCTGCCTCTCTCCACAGCCCATGTTGGTGGACTCCTTTTCTACAGCCGGTATATAGTGCCTCGGTTGTTCCGAGGCACAGAGCGGAGCCAGTCGCTTACAGAGACAATGGCCGTGATTTGAATGATAAAAGGAGTCCGGCATTATGACACAGTTTCTCTCTGCAGGGGATGGAGGTGGAGGGGGCAGCTCACTGACATTCAAGGACGTTGTCCCCCCCTATTTCTGGTTCGGGCCTTGAATAAATGACAAGCCCAGATAGGGCTCTGAATGTAACAGGCTAGTTTAGAATGAAGTTCGTTACAGCTAGTGACGTCATCTATAAGGGTCATTCAAAAGAGCTTGTTAGGCCCTCCAGACACCTGCTTCATTTGGCACTGGCTGATAAAAGTTGTTTGCTGTAACGATTTCAGTCAATAGCTGGATTCAGTAGCCTAAACACAATGACATGGTTAAAGAAGTCTTTGTACTTTGACACTCAAAATGAATCTCCTCCATACTGTGTTCCTTTGGATGCAGACTTTCAACTACATGTCTGTAAAGGTATTTGTGTGAGTGTGTCTGCAAATGTATGTGAAAAACAGATAGAGTGGGGCAGAGTTTGCAAGTATGTGTAATAGGGTGTGTGTGTGTGTGTGTGTGTGTGTGTCTCACCTGGCTGCAGTTTTGTGGCCACAAAACCCTGCTAAAGCTACTCCATGGAGGTTCTGGCAGGCACAATGTTTTGAATAGACTCCAGCAGGATGTCTTCCCAGAGATGGACTTCTCGGTGTGCCTAGAGATAGAGAGTTGTCTCTGTAGCTGTACTCATAACCAGCTAGGAATTCCAAGTCTGTAACCTCCTCATCCATCAGTTTCTCCTGATGACATTCACAGAGGAGGTGGGACTTTAAAATCTCACAGCTGCAGATGTAGCGTCATCTTTTAAGGCTCTCTCTTGGAAGTCGCTTTGGATAAAAGCGTCTGCTAAATGAATAAATGTAATCTATTTCAAACTTCAGCAGGAGTAGCACTCAGAGATGTAACATTTGGGACAGATGTTTGGGTTTGTGGAAGGACAGCGATTTGATTTGAGGTGTGTGTGTGTGTGTCGTTGTAACTGCAGAGTGTGTCACCCCTGTGCTTAGGACTACGAGAGTGGCTCAGTTCCACAATTTCAAGCTCTAAGCTGTTTTGACAAGGCTTTGATGACAGGGATTTGACCAATCATGTTATGACAAGAAAATGTAACATAATTAGAAGTGTATTAGATTCTAGAGTATCGTCCTGTTGCTTAGCTAGACATGGAGACCTGAAACCTTATAATTGTGAAGATGTTGATGGCATGTTTAACATCATCTAGTAGGTTATTATAATGTGGTGGGTGCAGATATTTGGATGATTACTTTAACAGGCATTAAAATCTCATCAAGAGACCTTGCATGCAATAGCACTATAGTCTTGTCCTGCAGTAATTCTTACAGAAGTACAGTGCTTACGAAACTAAAAATATACTTTATCACCATATATGTTTGTAAAATGAGAAACATGCTGGCTAGTTTTCTTTTGAGTCGGAAAAATTATTTTACATGAAACTGTTGGCCTATATCTTCTGAAACTTAAGCCAGACATTGCATCAGTCACGTGTATATCCTGCTATTGACGAAATCCAGAATCCCCCACATTGTTGGACTTGTGTGTTGAGAGATTGCTTTAGCGAACAAAACCCCAGACGCCTTCTGTGTTAAAAAACAAAGCACAAATGTTGTGAGGTAAGGTTTAATGATACCCAGAAAAGGAGCCTAATCAGAAAATTCCAGTTTGACTTCTTTTTCTCAGATCCCATTTGTGGAAGTGTCAGTACCAAGCCTTCAGCTCTTGAAATGAGACCTCTCCTTGATTGTTTGGGAGTGAAAGAGAACACCAGACTAGTTTCTGCATGAATGTACACATTACGTAGTCTCTCGTCAGTTTTTCTTTTTTTCATAACTTGTGTTTGGTCTGTATTTAATGAATTTCGAAGGCAGACATATAGAAAGAGAGAGCGAGCGAGCGAGAGAGAGAGAGAGAGAGAGAGAAAGACAGAGAGATGTTATTGTTTGTCTAGGGGATCCAGGGTGTGAGAGAGGAAAGACTGGTGACAAAATTCCCGCCAGACTCAGGGGGATCCTAAAATCAGACAAACAAGACTGCGACAGCAACAACGATTTATAGCCCTGCTCACTGATGAGACAAGGGGGTGACAGTCTCTCATGTTCTCCTTTGAACATTTTCCTCTTTAAGTGACGGTGAGCAAGGCTTACAGGTATTGGGTGTACTTTACACTGTATAATTGTGCACTTTAATGTTATTACCATCATGAACACTGTGTAATAGGACCCACATATAACGTTGTTTTGTTAAGGGATCGTACGACTATTTATAGCTTTGTGATCATGTAGGTTCAGCTGTACCAGGTTCAACTATCTGATCCCCGTAGCCGACGAGTTCTTCTGTTGTATCGTAATTCAACATTGTCGCACACAGCTTCGTTCTCCCCCTCAGTGTTGCATTGGAAAGATACGATCTGTTTACAGAGTGAAGAGGGAAAGCAGTGGGTTAACACAACTTAGGGGGGGGGGGGGACCACCCCGAGTAGAGCAAAGCTGCATAAACGTGCTATCTCTCTCTCCTCCTAACCTGGCCCCCTCGCACTCCAGCCCCAGAAGTGTTGATACACTGCAGGGGTCACTTAGGCCAACATAACAAAGACGCTGACGCTGTAAGAATCACATCTAGTGCCAGGCCATCTAACAAGCTGGACCCAGTCGGACTATTCTGAGAGTATGCCGTCGTTCAATCTTTACAGTATGTGAACTAGGATAAAGTACCTATAAATAGGAGATGGTGTAGGACGGCTCTTCAACCATATCAGATATTATTTTGCAACTATCAGACACACAATTTTTCACTTATAAGGTTGTGACCCGTAGTAGTCACATGCAGACATCGAAACTCAACCAGCCGGGTCAGACGGTAGATGTGACCCGACTGGAGAGTGCTCTCCTTAAGAGAGTGTTAGCATGCCTGAGGGTTAGCATCCTCTGTGTGGACGTGATGACTTTACCACCCAGACCAGACTGATTTATGTGGGAAAAGCTCTGGGAGTGCCTGTGGAGAGTGTGGAGAGGATTAAAAGCCTCTTTTACAAAACCCGTCACGGCCAATCAGCAACTTAGACCCCCTACAGACAGACGTCACGGCCAATCAGCACACTGCATTTAGCTCTACTGTCTTTATTGCCTATCAGTGTTTTATGAAATCAGGATGTCTTTATCAAGAGAGCTTAAAGGATGAATTGATGTTCTTTCAACTGACTGTAGAAGT
This sequence comes from Osmerus mordax, assembly GCF_038355195.1. Classification (NCBI taxonomy): domain Eukaryota; kingdom Metazoa; phylum Chordata; class Actinopteri; order Osmeriformes; family Osmeridae; genus Osmerus; species Osmerus mordax. The sequence goes on along the minus strand of NC_090052.1, from coordinate 16,633,041 downwards.
CCATGGAACTGTAAGAAGATAACAGGACATCTTAAGATAACAAGACAACAAGACATCTTTCTGGATATTGTCTGTGTAGGGTGTGAGAAGGGGTGGGAGGGTGGCGTAGACACGTGCAAGCATGCACGCACGCACACACACACACACACACACACACACACACACACACACACACACACACACACACAGGCCTGTTCCCAGGATGATAAGACATCACTTGTATCTCGACTGGAAAGTCAAGATAATATCTCAGGACTGGAACAGATCTCAGGAAAGGAACACCTCTGCTTTTTCCAGGATGATAAATAGACTGGAACAAAAAAAAATCCCCCTCCAACTTTCAAATTCTTTATAATCATTTTAGTATTTCAAGAAAATGTCTCACTCAAAAGATTGCATGGTAAAATCTGTTGAAATCAGTTTTAAAACAACATTGTGATTCTTTTTTTTTTATTGTACAATAGATAATACCATTAGCTGTGATTTTTGATTTTCACCAACAAAATTAATCTCTTCCACTTTACACAACACAACCAGACACATTCTATTTCCTTTTTTATCTCTCTCTCTCTCTCTCTCTCTCTCTCTCTCTCTCTCTCTCTCTCTCTCTCTCCCTCCCTCTCTCTCTCCCTCTCTCTCTCTCACACACACACATACACGCGCACACAAACACCAGGCTTGTTGCTTTAGGTAGGTAAATACATGTGAATGATGGATCTTCCTCTGTATTGTGGGAAAAGGAGTTTGACTTTCACACAAGCCCTCTAAACGGCTATTAAAGCCTGCGTGTCTCGGCTTCTCTCCCCCTTCCTGTGTCCATGTGAGAAACAGCGTTTTTGTTTAAGGATCAGGGAGACTTTTTCTGTATTCTGAGCTCTTCCCCCTGTACCCTTCTAGAACAATCCCTGACTGTGCACTATTTTGTGTCTGTGAATCTTGTGTTGTTGGTGGCCAGCTTTCACATGCACAGCTCTCTTGACCTAAGTGGGACTCTCTGAACAGACAATCTGTGATGTGGAAGGGAGGTAAGAATCAGAGGATTCCCCTCTTCTACCCGTACCCTTCTTGTTATGACAGGACACAAAGGGAACACCTTACAGCAGACCGTGGTGGAGCCCAGGCTTGAGATCCCGGCCCTGGTGCTGAAAGAGGAGGACATGCATAGGATGGCTCTGTGGAGGAATGTGTTTCAGATGGACCTGGAGACAAGCCAGCTGGAGGAATTCAGAGTGCCATGGCTCCGTTTCCGTGTGAAATTGCTACTTAAGACCACTGTGAACAGCTGCCGGACAGTGCCCCCCCCCCCCTCCTCTGCCCCCCTCTTCCCTTCTCAGCACCCCCAGCTCCTCTGCCCCCCTGCCCCCCCTCCCTCTCCACGGGGCTGTAAATCTCAGAGGAGGCCGGGAGGTGCTAGCGACTTGTTGAAAGGCCTCCGGAGGGGTTCCTGGGGTTTAGTGCACGGGGTCAGGTCTGTGTTAGCAGGCCCTGGTGCCGGGGTTTAAGGCTGAGAGCCACACATCACCCGGCATACGGCCTCTGCACAGGGTGCTGCTGTCCTCCCAGCCCTGAGCACCAAAGAACACCACAGGTCATCACACTTCTTCTTCTCCCTGTCTGGCCTGCGGCTTTACGGTTCTGGAGAGGAACCGTAACCGAGGAGAGGGCACCAGTGGCAGTCCAAAACAAGGGGTCTTATCTGAAGGAATGTCGGGGGTCATTTGAGACGTTCGTCAGAAACAAGTCCAGATTCTGCTTATCTGCCAAATAATCCCTAAACACATAACTTGTGGAATGTAGTATTTGAGGACAATGTTTCGAGGGGCCTTTGAAGCCTGTTTAGAGTAGCATATGTTCTCCTAAAAATGTCCAAAAAAAGACATATTGAGAAAAATGACTGAAATACAACTGCAATTGATCCCACATTTGCCTCTGAAAACCAGAGGAGAAAGAAATGGAGGGGACCTAACCTCTCTGTTCGTCCTCCTTCCCTTCTAAGTCAATTGTTGTGGAAGCATGGTGTCAACCCTGCGCCATCAATCAACCCTTTTCAGAGGAGGGCAGACAGGCCGGGGACCCGCCCCCCAGGACAGGGGGGTGGAGGTTCTCATGCCCTCCCCGCCTCCTGCAGCCCCGCGCCCCTACAGACAGAACTCCGACAGCTGGTCTGGCCATTAGGGGTAGGCCAAGACCCGAGAGCCCCCGCACAGCGGCAACAGCTGCCAGCCCACTGCCCCCCAGCACCTCGGGCAGCCTTGCTCCTCCAGCCCCGCACTATAAAACCGGTATTAGGCCTGCTTCCATTGTTACTCCCTCCTCTTCATTCTTCTAAACAGGCCATTGTCACCATTACACTTGCTTGTTTCTTGTTTATGCCTAAGAAAGTGTGCGGTGTGTACGTCTGTGTGTGTTAAGTGTTTTCAGGTTGGTGTGTGCGTCTGTTGTCTTACAGCACTTTGTTATGGATACTTTATTTACTGAGACAGGCAGCGTTCCAATTTAGGCATGGCTCTTTACTAGCAATTATCCAAGTTTGCACTCAGTGGGTGGCTTGATATAAGTTAGTAATCGTGATTTGTTTTCACAATCACATGAGCTCCAGGAGACTCCTTTTATACATCAACGGTGTCACTATTATTTCCCATACACCTTTTCCCCAGTTTAAAAATGGGCGTGTCAGTTGGCGTTTACCAGGTAGTTAGTCAACATGTGTGTTATATGTGTGTGTGTGTGTTGGGTGTAGGAGGTAGAACTCGTCTCCTCATAATTCAACTTGTGTGCTTAGGATTGTTTCCTGACACCACAGTCTGCCTCTGTCCTCAGACACTGGGTTTTGCATTTTTAGATTGGCGTTTGTGAATAGGCACTGATTCAGGTGATTGTGCGCGAGCCCATTTCCTTGAGTGTCAATGTGTGCGTCTTGAGAGAAAGAGAAAGAGAAAAGCGTTAGAGAGATTACGCCACACTCCCTCAGGAGTCTCGTTACTCATGCACTAGTGGGGGATGAGCGGTTCCCACACCTCACAGAGGTGAGAGAGACTGCGCCCTCTGCTCCACCTGTCCCTACCTGCCCCTGCAGAGCCCTCCTGAGCCTCCTCTCATTCTGTGGAGGAAAAAAAACAGGGGAAAAGGTAAATCTGGCTTGGGTTCCATTTAAACTCAGCCAGGAAGAAAACAATGCCAGAGCACCACTAGGGTATAATTACAACTAACGCAACCAAGAACAGGGTGATTACCTTAGGAATACCACACACAAACACACTGACGCGCACGCTCGCAACGCGCGTGCACGCACACACACGCAGACACTCCCACCTTCTAGCAGGGACGTCACAGCAAACACATAGAGTGTCATTCTGCCAAGTCACACGCATGGACGGGTTCAGTATTACTTCCTGCTCTCATGGGCAGACTTTGATCCCTGTTTTTCACTGTTGACTAAACCGACTCATAAAAACCTCAGGCTTGCCCACGCTTTCAGTTGTGCGTTTGATGTATATGTTTATGGCATTATGGCTTTTGTGGCTGGGCATTGGCTGCGTGGATGACTGGTGTGTGAGTCTTGCCAAGATGGGCCAGTCTTTGCTCTGCCAATGTCCACAGGCCTGTTTGTTCTGTCGGCCAAGCCGTCTCTGATCGCAGGATCCGTCATGGGGCCCCTTGTTCTTTTGTCGGAGCCCACTGAAGCGGTGTCAGATAACATCTCCGGTTATTACCGGAGTCTTCCTCCTCTTCATCAGGCATGGCGGGCAGAGTGCATGGCCAGAGCCTGTTACAGATGTTATCCTGCACCACAGCACAACAGCTGCTCCACTTCATTACAGAAGAGCCCATGACGGGAACGCACTCTTTGCCCGTCTTAAGGCACTCCGTGTGGGGATCAAGTCAAGGAAAGGCCAAGACTCATTTGGGGAATTGGAATGGGAAGGCTTTTTGCTCTTAGATTCCACCACGTTCATCCCATTTCAGGCCCGGACTGTGGCAGGTGGGGAGGTATTTAGTGAGAGGGCAGTAAAGGAATGAAGCCGATGATGGCTGACATGGTTGGAATACTTTGTGCTGGAAGGCAAACTTACTGGAACAAAGGAAACTTTGAATAGACCTTTCACCCTTATCTTGTAGCCTAATCAAACACACACACACACACACACAGACACACACACACACACACACACACGTACACACTGTTGTTAAGAAATGCAATTGTCAGCCCGTGTCATTAGTGTTTAGGGCATGTTTATATTTTTACAGATTATGGATGCCTTGCTTTCTTATTGAGGCTAGTATGAAACAGAGAGCGTGGGAATGCTAACTCAAGTTAATTGTGCTAAATTATTTTCTTTCCCATATCGGGGGTCTAGTGGGTCAAGTGTATGATTGGAGTTGAGCACGGCCTTCCTCCGAGGCTGGTGGGGGCGGGGGATCTGAGAGGAGCAGACATTCCACTCACCCCCAGGCAGGGGTGGGGGGTGGGGGTGCAGTAATACCACTTTTATTAAAATATATTGAAGAAAAACAACAAGCCGCACTGTTGTTGCAGGGGGGGAAAGAAAATCAGCGTGACCTCGTCCCCCCCCCCCCCCCCCCCCTTCGCGCCCCCCCCCCCCCCCCCCAACCCTTTCTTTCCTCTCCTCCGCCGCTTGTGCCTCATCTCTGGCCATGAACCTTTCATCCTCTCCTCCCTCCCTCCCTTGCTCTCTGTCTCCCTTTCTCTCCTCCACCCGCTCCCATCCCGTCCAAACAGCTGTCCGGCCGCTTTTCTATGCGGCCCACTCTTTTTTAATCTCCCCTCCCTCCCTCGCTCACCATCCCCCCCCCCCCCTCACTCTCTCCTCCTACCCTTTCACAACCCCCGTGCTACTCCACTTCCTCTCTCGGGTCCTGACGATGTTCGCTCCCCATGGCTCCCCGCGGGGGGGGGGGTGGGGGGGGGGGGCTCCTCACTATCACAGCAGCCTCACGGTCGGAGAGCCCGGTGGTGCTCCTCCCTCACGGCCTCTGTTGTCTTTGTGTTCCGTTGGCGTTAGGTAAAGGTTGGAGCTGTGTGGGGTGGATCTCAGAGATCTGTGTAGCGCTAATCTCCCGTGAATGGATCCAACACTGTTATTGAGGCCGACTTTATTGTCTGGCTGATTTTACAACCATGCCTCTGGCCCCGTTGACCCCCGTGACCTGGTCACTGTCTCCCTGGTTACTAATGAAGGCGCCGTGGTATTGCAGGACGGAGGTGGTCTCGGATGAGCCTCGCTGCTGGGCTACAACAACAACTAACACCATCACTCAGGCAGCTTGGGCGAGTCTCAGTGCGAGCATGTGAAACATGTATTTGTCCCCACACCAACCGCAAAACGATGGCTCCTGGTTTGACATGGTTACATTTTGTACAAAACAAACATCTGGCCACCCCCTAAACACATTTTTGGAATATCAGCCAGATAATATATGGCGCAGGCTCGATGAGCCAACATCCTGACAAACTACCGTGAGCTGCTGCCCTCTTCCCAGGACTGCGCCGAGGAAGCGGAGGGCCAGGACAGTCTTGGCATTCCTTGGCCCTGTCGTGTCCTTTCCTAGTCTCTAATTTGGGAGCAGCTGTCGCGAGCTCTGCAAACCCTCAAGCATCAAAGCCCGGCCAGTGGAGTGTTTGAAGGGGGGGGGGGTTCTGAGTGCAGCACGTCCCACCCCATGCTCACTTCCACTCCGCCAGGTCATCTGCTGACCACGTCACCTGTGGCAGGTAGGAGCTCGTGGAGATTACAGGGGGGGAGATGACGGTCGTTATTTTACAGATGGTCAGTGATAGGAGAATTGGCCCCTTGGCACTATCCACTAATTAGGGGTGCATGGCATCGGAGCAGGCCTGGAGGGGAAGGGGTCCTCCGGGGGCCTGGGGGGGGGGGGGGGGGAGGTGGGGGGGAGGCGGGGTTGTCTCTGGTGAGTTGGAGGCTGATACGTCGTTCTCACACTGGACCCCGAAGGCCCCTGCCGGTATGTTTATACAGAGGAGAACACCTGCTGCGCGACTTCCCTCTCTCTCCCTCTTTTTTTTCCGCTGTCTCTCTTGCTGAGGAGGAAAACAGACCTACGGTCACCTGTTGCTTTGTTTATTCACTCAGCTTTGCCTCGGAGATAGAGGGAGACATGACGGCAGCCCGTGGCATGAGATCCTGACTCGCAGAAGATTCTCACAGAATACCGCGGTTTTCCCGTTATAGAAAAAGCCTGGAGGAAAAAAAAGATATGCCGGTCTTCCGAAAAAGCAAGAAGCACTTGGTGTCAACAAAGACACCAGTTTTAAGATAAATGCGTTCCAATCTAATACTTTTATCGTTTCGTATCAAAACTGCTTCTCAGATGCCTGAGTTCCACAGTGTACAGTTCCACATAGAAGGTGTCTCCTGGCCAGGTTCTCACAGTTCTGTGAAGAGACCCTGGGGAACCCAGATGTGGTCTGTTCTCTGCTAAGCGCTAACCCCCTAATTATCCTATCGGCTCCATTATAGAACATAATTACTGGGAATCGCTCCGTGATTCAGGCAAGTGAATGTCGATTGATTTATCTTCTTGTTCTCATCTCCCTCACGCACACACTTACGTGTGCGTGCATGCATGCTCACTCACAACCACACGCACGCTTGTGCACCGACACACAGTGTACTCCCGTAGACCAAAAAACGTAATGACTCATTACTGCAGTAATATTTCTGGGCGTTCCACAATGTTTTCAAATAGATTTTTGGTCAGAGCCAACTGCTCAATAAGACTCTCTGAATGTCTGAAAGTGTGCAGCCAAATGAAATACTGCTGCGATTCATGACACAAAGCATCCACTCGACCAATTCATATCTACCGCTCCCCCGTTTGCCAGGCATGACTCCTAAGTCTCGAGCAGTTGTTTCTCGTAGCTTATATGAAAGGATGAGGGTTCACCCAGCCTACTTCCTGGCGCCGAATACAACCGAGTTTCCCAACACGCGCATGAGAAAGATCAGGGGCATGCAGAGGGGGCCTCTCAGTACAGCTCTCCCATGGAAGCGCTGTTTCAACAGCTTGTTCCAATTCCTGCCTCTCTCCCTGCTCCCGTTGGACAAATACGGGGGGAAGCAAAGAAGGCCCACGGCCTCCAGGGCCCGACCAGGATGAGGGTCAGTGCAATCACAAGGGGCTTGCAGCAAGGGAGGGAGGGGGTGGCAAAAGACGGAAGGGGGTCCCAACCCCCGCCCTCATATATTGGGGAATGTCTCTCCTTCACATGGGGTCCTTTGGTTTTAGTGGTTTCACACAGGCCGTCCCTCCAAACTCAGCCTGTTTGAAGTCCCTCCCCGAAACCGGTGTCTGTGTTTCGGACTCCTGTTCATCGTCGTTCCTACCAAGCCTCTCTTTGCAGAGGGGGGGTCCCCGCCACAGGTTTCTAGAGAGGCCTGGATGAGGCGGTGAGACTCGCAGTTCAAACGCAGATGGGGGGGGGGGGGGGGGGGAAGGAGCCGTCCGCGGTGGAGACGCTGATCTGATGCTCCACATCTTCTGTGGTTCTCCCCGAACAGGAAACACATTTGATTCGCCACAAGTATGTTCCGTGAGTTCTCAGTTCGGTGAGATCGAGGGGAAAACAGTGGCGAGTTATGATACTGTGGAAGGGGAGTGGGGAAGTGCCTTACCATAATCATTATGATATGAGTCAAATAGGAACCTTTTCCGACTGAGATGGGACAGGATATTTAGTCATGTATTCCCTAAACATCTTAGTTCTTTCTCGAAAGTTTAGAATAGATTAGTATTAGACTTTTACATTTTATTTATACATTCTGCTTTTTCAACAAAACAAAAAAAATGATGATCCGTATATGTTTATTGTATGCACCTTCCTGCCACAGTAAATTCGGTGTTTGTGTTACTGTAACTGACATGGCAATAAAAAACAATTCTGATTCTGATGTTCCAGTAGGTCGCGTCTCAATCCGAAGAGTGCTGAGTGGATGGTTGTCAAGGCAGGCAGGGCAACATTGAGAACGATAAATACAGTTTCTTTGGTGGGGACCGAGAAAGGTTGATTGAGACTTTTTAAACAGGTGAAGTTCAAAACATACGGGAAATCTCAGCTATTTAAATGTTTCGTCTCCAAGTTCATCTTGAACATGTGGTATTCCTATGAGGCCTTTACTCTTGTTTTAACTAGACCAAACCCTGCTAACCATGTCGTGTGATGGGCACTCTAGTCTGCACACCGGCTCCTTAAATGAGGCCACAGCTCTTAAAGTGGTGGGCCATTTGAAGCCAGAGAAGCAGCCAGGGCATACGATCCCCTTGATGAGTGAAACACATGCTCTCTGTGTGGACACGGCAGGCCTTTATAGCCTCGACTAACTCCACCAGCCTGGCTTCAACAGCTCCACAGCATCCAATCAAACACCGTCCGTCTGTTTGCTGTCTACCCTGGCTACCCAGATCCCCAGGATGTGCCCAAGCCGCTCGGTTGGCGCTCTGCTGGTGGCCGTGGATCCCACCCAGGACACGGCGAAGTCCCGAGTAGCAGCTCCCAGGGTCGGAGATTCCCCGAGGCCACGTCCATCCCCGGGCTTGAAGCTGGAGCAGAGCAGTCCCATCCCAGACCCAGATGGCAGGGCCTGCGTGTTTGTTTACGCTGAAAGGGTGAAAGGAGTCTTTGTGGGAAGCTGCACTCCACAGTGGGGATCGATGAGGGCCAGATAAGAGTGCTGCAGAGTGGCCTTGGTCAGGCATGGAGGACTGGTGTGAGAACTTCCTCCCCATGTTGTAATTTCAACATTACATGAACACCAGCAAGGTCACCCAGATAACTTTTTTTCCCCCCTCTGTCTTTTTAACCCTCATTCCCTCGCTTTCTGTCTCCTTCAAACTGTGTGACGCGGGGATAGTTTATGTGCACACCGCAAGTACTCTGGAACCTAATAGTGTCCTTCTGTTATGGAATTTTCCCATCGACCACTGGGCTTAGCGTGGGAATCAAGGGCAGAGATAGGAGGAGGACGTGGGAGAGTAAGAACGGAGCGTTTAGGGGACAGGGGCTCCAATGAGAAAACAACACCTTTGGAGATCCATAGCCTCACCCCCCTATCCTCCACAACTCCCCAATCCAAAGGGACGTGGGACTGCTGGGAACCAGTGTAGAGATGTGAGGATAACAACAGCCTGTCTCTACCTGAACTCTCTCGTCCACATCATCCTACGACACTTATCAAGCCCATCATAATCTTCACTCTCACTTGCAAAGACAGGCACGCACTCTCTCTCTCTCTCTCTCTCTCTCTCTCTCTCTCTCTCTCTCTCTCTCTCTCTCTCTCTCTCTCTCTCTCTCTCTCTCTCTCTCTCTCTCTCTCTCTCTCTCTCTCTCTCGCACACACACACACACTTCCTCAGCCCGCTGCTGCTGTCATGTTGTTGTAAGATTTACCATCCTTGAGAGAGCGAAGACTACAAACGTCTCAGGTCTCTCCCAGGCTCCAAGTGTGGGCTGTTGAATGCCTCTGGGAGTTTGTGTTCAAACTCGGTTTCCCCCTGTATCTGTGTCAGGCAGTAATGAAGCCTGTCTCTGCCTTGACTGTGAATATATATCACCTTTAACAAGAACACATTCCTGCACTGGCACCATGGGAAAAAAACAAAAAAGGAGGGAAGAAAAAGAACAGGACATTACTGTACATTTATAAAGGAGGGACTGAGAGACTAGCAGAGGACGAGCAGAACAGATAGAGATAGAATAAACAGGGCCTGGCATAGACAGAATAGGACCCTACGATATGAACAGTGTGTATAACGTAATACCGTGGCCCTTCCTTGTGGTGACTGAACACCCTGTGTGTGGTCCGACTCTCCCCAGTCCACCAATGTGTGTGTGCTTTCCCGCGCGCCTGTGGAGTGCAGTTTTCAGATCCTCCGAGCTGCAGTCTCCCCTCCGAGCTAAGATGAGAGGGGAGAATGGAAGGAGAGGTCCAATAAACAGTGCGTGTTTGATCCAGCCGCAGCTCAGCGGCCTGCCAAGTTCCTCTTTGTCTTAGAGAGGACACCGCAGCCGTTACACAGAGACCCATCTGCTCTGCCCACTGCTCTTAGATGCTGGGAGGGCCATCATTCACACCCGCTGGTGCCAAGAGTGGAGGGAGAGAGAGAGAGAGAGAGAGAGAGAGAGAGAGAGAGGGAGAGAGAGAGAGAGAGGGAGAGAGAGAGAGAGAGGGAGAGAGAGAGAGAGGGAGAGAGACAGAACGAGGGAGAGGGAGAACGAAACAGAGGGGGAGAGAGGGGAAGAGAAAGTGGGAGAGGGAGGAGAGAAGGAGATGAGAGGATAGTAGAAGAAAAGAGAAGAGAGCGCTTGGGGGTTTCAAGTGTGATGACTGTAAGCATTATGGCGGATGGTGGGGATTATTTCATTTAAAACATGAGCTCACTCTCTCTCTCTCTCTCTCTCTCTCTCTCTCTCTCTCTCTCTCTCTCTCTCTCTCTCTCTCTCTCTCTCTCTCTCTCTCTCTTAGCCTTCAAGGTCTCTCTCTGTTCTCTGTTTCTGTTTATTTACTTCATCCTCATCCCCCAACCCCACATCCCTAAACATCCTAATGAGCCTCTCTGGCCAGCCACCCAGCAAGCCAGCCAGCCAGCCAGCCAGCCACCCATCAAGCCAGCTAGCCATCCAGACACCCACCCATCAAGCCAGCCAGCCAGTCAAACATCCAGCTAGCGAGCCAGGCGTCACTCTGCAGGTGATTAGTGAGGGATGCCTCCCTAAGAGCCCACATGGTCCTCATTTCTCTCTGGCTGACTGCTCCACTCTTGGGAAGGGATGGTGAGTCCACAAATCCTTCTGAAATATGTATTTGCATCAAGACAAATCCAGTCAAGGTGATATTGTAGATACGAAACAGGTTATTGGCACTGTTACGCTTACAGGAAACAATTGTGTTCAAGCTTGTAAGTGATTCCGTATATCTATAAGGTATAAAACTGTACAACTGACAGCTATTTCAAGCAAATAGTGTATTGACAAAACTGGTTTCATATGTGCTGCTCCGCTTGTAGAAAATTGACTTTGCTTGGCAAAAGCAAGACATTGCAAAGGTAAGTTATGAATGTGGTGTATTCCCATGAAAAAGCATGATTCCTTAATAAAATGATAGCCATAAAGCACCAGAACAGAAGAGAAAAAAAGAACCGTTAAAGTTTTCCAACAGGATTTCAGAATACATTACAACCTCCCTCCTTTTCCTGGCAACACACTCTGCGGCCTCCACACCAAATGTCACTATGACACTGGAATGAGATTTGGACAGCGCAGAGCAGGGAAGGATGAGAAACGATTATTTTCGACAGCGCGAGGATGCGGGTGAAGACGGGCGACGCTGGAGTTTGCTGGAAAACGTTGCTTATCTTCATCCAAAGCCATTCTGTCGGGTTGTTGTTCTATGTCCTGTTTATTATCTGCTGCTTCTCTGTGTTCCTCCTGATGGAAACCCTAAACTGAGCCAGATATCAGGTGGACCCCGGAAGGTTTCCCACAGTCAGGCCTGGGTGGCACAGGCCAGATATCTGACACTAATCAGTCATTAAAACTGTAATGCCCTTCTGGCCATGCCAGGCCAGTAAGACAGGGGCCTGAGCCTGGGACAGCTGCTGCTATGTCTAATGGAGGGATTGCATGTACACACAGACACCACAGAGGAAGAATAGGCGATTGTACATTTCCCTTCTTTTCTCTCCCCCCTCCTCAGGCCTCTCCAGGTCTCCTGCAGAGAGGAACAGAGACGAAGGGGTGCGTAGGAGAACGGGTGAGTGACCCGACGAAGGGAAGTGAGGAGGAGGAGGGAAATATGTACCCGCGTATAAAGTCGAGGAGGTAAGGAGCTCTGTGGGTCAGGAGAGACGGGGGAGAGGGGGGAGTGGAGGGAGGAGGGGGGGAGCAGAGAGGATGCAGCCTCAGATCAAAGCTCACCTCACGACTCCTCTTTCCAGCTCGCGTTTCCTCCTGCTCAGCCCATCTTTCCGTGCGGCACGTTCTGCCTCTCCTCCTTACCCCTTCCCCCCCATCCCCCCTCCTTTCCAGATCTGACCCCGAGATGTTCAGGGTCGGGCTCCGGATCGGGCTCGGCTTCACCAGCAGGCCTGGCCCCGCGAGGAGAAGTGCCGTCACACTCTCCCCTGCATGCGAGGATCAGCATTAAGCCGTGGATCGGGCCGGAGGGGAGCCGGAGGGCCCATCTGAGGCCGCACCTGTCGGGGCTCAGCCCAGCTCGGCCCCTGGGGTCTAGTTCCGGGGTCCTGCCTGTGCAGCTGTGGGTCCAGTCTGCCAGCCAGCCAGCCAGCAGCAGCATCACCACTGGCCCTGGCCGGCTGGTCTGAGATTTCAGAACCTCTGAATGCGCCGAGTCCAGCAGGGCCGTCATCTAAGGACCCAGTGTGCGCCGGGGATCTAATGGGTCCAGGAATGCCTGTTTGTGTGTGCTTCATTTCAACCCAGTGTCCGGGTTAAGTTGAAGATAATCAACAGGAGGCTGTTGACTCAGCCAACACACAGTCTCGACAGCTAAAGCGTGCATGCGTGCATGCGCTAATGTCCACGCACACACAGACACACAAACACGCAACAGAAAAAAACCCACACAGTACAATCAGACCACGTCCCAGGGGACGTACAACTGCAAACATCTTGGGTTAAACATCTACTTAAAAACACGGCAGCGTTTTTTTTTTCCCTCTTCATATCTTGAATGGAAAAATGCTTGGCCCCCAGCACCTCCCCCCTCAGAGCTTTGGCCTCTTGAGAGGAGGCCAGAACAGAGGCTGATGTGACTGGAGGGCTCTGGTCTGGCCTCAAAGGCCTGCCCCCCCATGTGAACGTCCGTTTATAACCCGACTGGTCCAAACAAGCAGAGGAAGCAGTAGCTGGATTTTCCCACAGTTTGGGCCGTGACCGCTCCTCTCGGTGACTGGATGGAAACAGCACTCCCACCATGGAAGCATGGCCAGGACCACTGGAGCATGGCAGAGCAGCACAACCTGAACACTCCTAATCACCCCTGGACCACGTCAGCCATGCCTTTCCCACACTGGGACACTGTCGATTGGGGCGCCCGGAGACACTTCAGTACTTCGATACCTAGTTGATAGCTTCCTTTACGTGTGTACAATCGAAAGATTTATTGCCGTGTTACCTTAAGACCCATTGTATGCGACAGGGTCAACAAAGGCTGCTGTTTACCAACACTTGAATTGGAAAGTTTGAGGATAATGTTGTTACCTGTTTGGGGCCAATTCAAAGTTGACTTGGGGGTGCCTTCCAACTTTAGTTTTGGTTTATCAGTATTGTTGGACGGGAAGAAAGACAATTTCACCCGACTGCACTTTTCAAATCACAACCCCCCCCCTCCGCCCGCCTCACCTCCCCCACCTCCTCTCTCAAGTAACCCAAGCCTCCTGCCACCTGCTGCCAGTTGTACAGATCATAGCAGGTACTCTATCTCCAACAAAGCCTTCCTGACCTCCACATCAGTCTACATCGTGGCCCTTAGTCTACATGAAACCTCAGACACTCCTCATCTGCCTGCGTCCCTCCTCCGGCCCTCAGCCCTCGCTCTTTACCCCGAAGCCACTCCTTTCCGTGGATATCCTGTTTCTACGGACACAGCTTTGAGGCTCGACTGTGACATTTGCGTTCTGGTTCTTATAACTTCTGTGGATGCGGACCGCGGGGGTCGTGACCCCTGTGTGCGTGAGTGACACGAAGGAACCGAGTCCTTTAAGAGGATTTACTGTGAATTAGCACGCCGATTTCCTTCTCTTTCTCATGTGGCCGTGTTCTGACCAACGCTGGCTGCTCTGAGCCTTGTACAGATGGCAGATTGCATTTCAGCCTCTTTTTGAAAGCCGCGTGCGCGCTGGACACGTTTCAACGACGCCATTGGTCAGCTGTCACGTCTGCCCGCGACGCGCTTTTGACGTCACCTTTAACGAATCGTGAAGTACAATTCCAAGCTATGGTCCCCGACTTGTTTTTCGTCTTTCATCTCATTGATGAGAACGTTCCACATTCCCTCAGGTATGTCAAGGACAGATAAGGAGGCTGCAGCGTCAATCCTCAGAGCGAAAATAACGGGACCGAGCTTATTTGCTTGTGTTTCCTATTGAGCAGAACACAATGGTCAGGGATCGAGTGTGCCAGCTGTAATGGGCCTGGAGGGCAGCTGTGCAGGCAGGAGTCTACAGAGGTGCCTTCCAGCTGGCCCCGACTCTGGGAACCAGAGAGAAGGAGTGAGGCACCGCATGCACTGACACACAGGCGCGCATTGCAGATCTAGGCGAGTACATGGGCCGACACGCACACACGCGCACACGCATGCACCCGGACACAATCACATCGACACACACTTCCTCTCGCACACCCACACACGCTCAAGCACACGGATACAAAGAACAAAACTCCCGACAAATCTCCCGAACGCCTTACTTTTACCCCCCTGGTTAAAGTTGAATCTGTGGTTGTGTTCTAGGCTGTCCTCCAGGTTTTACGGCGTCATGCGGTTCTGGATTCCCACATTACAGAGCGCTGCATGTGGTGTGGGCCTGTTCCGTTTCCTGGAGATTAACTCTGTGTGCCTCGTCCTTTGCTCCTGACAGAATGCATCAATCTAATGTAAATAAGCATTCCCAATGTTTAACAAACCTAGGCCACCCCCCCCTCCCCCCCCCCCCCCCCTCTTCTGGTAAAAGTGAGAGAATGCCGGCATGAGATTCCTCACTTCCTTTCCCTCTCTCAGCTCCCCTGCCTCTCCGCCCACGGACGCCCCCGGCTCAATCGCTTTGACTTCCCACATTTAAGGACGACTAAAAAAAGCATCTCGAAATTGCAACCATACGTTTCGCTCTCCACCCCCCCCTCTCCCACACACACACACACTTCCAAGCCTAATGGGGGCTTTAAACACTGGGAACTGGATCAAATCCTCTTCCCCCGTAACCCTAAATCCTCTGGTGAAAAAGTCCATCTTTTTTTCCACGTTTCACCTATGAATGCAGATTCTCTCTGAGAGTGGCGAGGCCCAGTGCTCTCTGTGGGGTCCAGGGCTCTCAGCGCTGGGCCTGCCAGTGGGAAAACAAACACAGGGGAGACAAGAGAGAAGCAAGGAAGGAGAGAATGAGAAAGAGAAAAAAAGATGGGGGGAGGGGGGAAGGGTCAAGAGTGAGCGAGAGAAAGAGACTGAAAGTGAACGAGTGAGAGATAGAGAGAGAGAATAAGAGAGAGAGAGAGAGAGAGAGAGAGAGGAGGAGACTCCTGGCCCACTGCATGACAGGGTTCAGGGGCCGGCTCCCTCAGGATGTGTGAGGTTCACCTCGCCACAGAATGAAATAGATCTGCTTTCGTGAAGTCACTTCCTGCGAGAGCTCCGAGGGTGCTGAGAACCGGGGCAGCACTGTGGCAATAGCGCTGCCACAGTGCTGTGTCTCTTCAAGCGCTTGCTGCGCTTGAAGAGACTGTGAGAAGGGAGAGAGGAGAAGGAGCCAGGACCAACGCCGGAGGGGTTTGGTCTTCATTTGCATTCTGGGCTTTGAAATCAGCTGGAGGTTTGCCTGGCTTGAGTGTGACCTACGGCTCAAAGGCGAAGCGAAAGTCGGGTTGGGGTTTGACAGCTCCGACAGAGTGCGCCGTCGCATGTCGTTTCATGGCTGCAGGTAATGGATCGACAGCGCGCGTCCTGTCTTGCCTTTAGGTTTCTACAGTTGCGTTTCTCCCACATCCAATGAAGTCGGGGGGGGGGAACCTGATCTCTGTGAGACTCTTCTCCGGGCTTCATCCCGTCCCTCATTCCCCCTCGTCCCAGCCAGCCGAGAGGGAATGAGGCGTGAGGTGTGTTATTGTAGCCCTGTCACAGAAGCCCATGCAGGCCCATTCACTGACCTCCCCTCCCCCCCCCCATCAGGGCCCCCGGGGGGGGGGGAGGTGTGTGGGGCCTGTAGCTGGCTTCCATTGCCGTGCGAGAGACAGCCGCTCTCGCTTCACTCCGTCTTCCCCAGACACCGCAGTCTGGAGGAGGTCTCCACGGGCGTCCGAGAACAGAGAGCGCCGTGTCGCCGTTTGACAGTGGTTCCCTGACTCTCTGCATTGTGTCTCCGCGGCTATTCTTCATAGACGCGGCCAAGCCGCAAGCAGGGCTCCTGCACATGCTTATGGAGCCAAGACCGTACTAGTCCTCTGTGAATATGCTGAGGGCAGATATCCAGCACAGCAGACATACTACAGGCCCTGTCTGTCTCTGAGTGCTGGCAGCCAGAGCCTTGATTCACGGCGAACCACTGGTCACCCTGCAGCAGCCATGCCTGTCACACACCAGAGCTGCTGAAAGGCCCGCGGCTCATTTCGCCGGCAGCTTTGGATCTGCAGTCTTACCTTCCAACAGAAATATTTAATAATGCCTGACATGGTCCATGACTCTCAAAGGGAATGACCCGTAGTTACTCATTCATCGTCCCATGTCCAAGTTAGTGTGCTGTTAGTACGCTACAACAACACACGCTAGCTAGCTCAACATGACATGTGAGGCCATAAGAGGAAGTATAAATGACAAGGTATAGAAATGAGGTGCGGGGGAATGGGTTTTTGGCTGAAGCAGCTGGACAGATAAGAATCTACAGTCTCCTGCGTTGTCTCAGCATGCGTCCATTTGTCTTGCGTGAGTGGTGAAGGAGATTTACTTATTGTTGTGCAGCTCTGGATAGACAAATTATCACTGGATGTGTTTGTTATGGATAGGCTGCCTTGGAAGTAGGGTAGGGTAGAGTAGGGTAAAGGGAAAGACAGTTAAATACACCATCTGTAACAGCCAGCACTAATTTACAGTACATACAGTAGCTTCCACAATATGAACGAAAGATGTGAAAGATTTCACCATGCTATGTTTTGAACGAGAAATTTGCAACGCAGCCTCCATCTGCCATCAAACCACTGAATGCATTTCTTTGGCCAACTAAGACATTATAAGTCATGGTTGTCTTCCAAGCACATAAATGGTGGCAGACACACTGATAAAAACGGGAAACTACAGTAATAAATGGAGTCAGCTCTCTTACAGAACAAGAGGCCTGTGTCACAATCTCAGTGTGTATGCGCATGTGCAAAACGGGTACGTGTGTGTGTGTGTGTGTTTATGTGAAGTCCTGGTGATGGGACTGGGGAAAAGAGCAGGGTCACATCCCCTCTCTTGGGCCGGCACACAGAGGTTGTGAGAGCGCAGTCTCTGTCCCCCAGGGCCTCTCCCACGCCGGCCTCCCATTCCTCTCCCCCCTGCCTCAAACACATGAGCACCACCGTAAATCTCAGCCGCAGCCAGACTGGGCGAATCACCCCGCAGCCAGCAAGCTGGGACAAGCCACTCTTCCATCATCTCCTTCACGGTGTCGCTGGAACAGGTGTGGTGGAGACCCAGCACACCTTCTTCAGGGGAGAGTGTAGGTAAACAGAGCTCAAGGACTAATGGACTCGGGATTCGGTGGAGGACTGATGGGCCCGGACCTTCTTTGCAACGTTACATGGAACGTTGACGTAGATGGATGCAACGACAACAGTGACACACACCAACACACACACAAGTACACACACACAGACACTCCCATGCACACACACAGCTCCTCCGACCAGGGGGCCAAAAACAACTCTACACGTCCCTCTCTGGGGCTTCATTAGATGGAAAAACATTAAAGATAAATAAATGAACTCACCCCAAATTGTTGTGCTTGCGTGGGAGAGTTCGAAAAACACCCAAAATAGCCTTAAGTAAGGCTGGAGGAATGAGGGTCTGTGTCGTTTCACCATACAAGGGCCTGTCCTCGCTGCCCCAATGTATCCCATCACCCCCCCCACCCCCCCATACCAGCCACAGGGCCCAGTGTGCTGTGGCTCCGGACCTTTTCTCTCCGTGTCTCAGTTTCTTAAAACGTTTTTTTCCTGTTACACACACGACTGCATGCAGGAACTGTGGTGCATTAGGGAGAGCATAGGCAGATCTGGCAGTGTGTGTGTATGTGCGTGCGCGTGCGTGCGCGTGTTTAAACACTCATGCTTAGTTGGGTTCTTTGTTCTGGGTCCTTGTGGATGAGGTGGCTCCTGGTAGTCTGATCATCAGATGGAGCAGGGCCCTGTTTCCACATGTTCACTCTACACACACGCACAGACACAGGCAAATGAGCACTGCAACCCAGAGGAAAATACACAGGCACACAAACAGTAGCATTTACATTTACATTTAGTCATTTAGCAGACGCTCTTATCCAGAGCGACTTACAGTAAGTACAGGGACATTCCCCCGAGGCAAGTAGGGTGAAGTGCCTTGCCCAAGGACACAACGTCAGTTGGCATGACCGAGAATCGAACTGGCAACCTTCGGATTACTAGCCCGACTCCCTCACCGCTCAGCCATCTGACTCCTGGCAGTAGCAGGTTGTACTGTTTCAATGAACAACCTTTTTTCCTTGATTGTTGACTCCAGTGGTGGGGTTGTTGACTACAGAACATGAATTCAAAGCTTGGAGCTGTGACAGCATGTTTTCTGACTGAGACACGATGAGACATATCTCCCCTGTCTGATCAGAAATGGGTGACGCAGTCATACATGCACACACACAGACATCTGCATACACACACAAACACACCAGAACTACATGTCCAGGCACCCTTTCTGTCGTCCGTCGATTTGTACTTCACTGTAAACTGGCCCTGGTGTCAGTACACCCGCCAAATTAGTCAGCATTTGAAGTCCGCTCCATACACTCCAGAGGCTAATATTCACCCTGTCACACTGACACACACACACACACACACACACACACTGACACACACACACACTACGTTCAGACTCTCTCTGACGCCATCCCCTCCAAGCCGTTAGCAGACGGCTGTAACTAGCCTGTTCGTTTGTCACTGCCAAGAGCTGGACCCAAATGACACAGACAAAGACTTGGAAGTGCCAGCTGAAATACGGGTCTGACTGTTGAGAGCCAGTCGGGGATAATCCTGTGTTCCTGGCTTCTCCCAACCCTGAGATGTTTAGAAGTGCTGGCACGTAGCACCGGCTGTCAATCCCCAAATCTATGGGAGATCTGGGTTTAATTTGCCCGAGAGGTCCTTGCCAGAACAGAGAATGGGAGAGAAAGAGAGAGGGAGGGAGGGAGAGGGAGAGGGAGAGGGAGAGAGAAAGAGACAGAGAGAGAGAGAGAGAGAGAGAGAGAGGGGATGAGAAAATGAGAGAGGGAGGCGAAACGAGTGCTTTTGTCTGTGGGTTGGAGCACTGAGGGTGTCCATGTCTCTTAGCGCTGGTGTGAAGTACAAGTGCTTTAGCTGTAACAAGCCCCTGATGTGCCTCCGCGCTAACAGGTCCTGCGTGAGCTCGCTGGCTATCGAGGGAGCAGTGCAAGTGGTTAAGTGTGTGTTTGTGTGTGGGAGTAGTGGAGTATATTTACGACTGTGTAACACTGTAGTTAATGGTCTGGGCTCTCTTGCAGATTGCACTGGCATAGGCCTGGGCCCTCAGGCCTGGGAGAATCCTCCTCTCTCCAAGATTACCCAACCTGTGCCAGAGAGCACACAGGCACAAACAGCCGTGGACTCCCCCCACAGAAGGCTGGGTCTAACACAGACACATTCAGTACTTTACACAAGACAGCGTGACCTCGATGATTCTTTCAACCTGAGGCAGAAACCAAGTTGACATTCATTATTAGAATGTGTAATTTACGATGAAAGGCCACAGTGAACGGAGAGGTGAGCTGGTGTGTGCAGGGACTTGCGTGTGGGGTGTGTACAGCATGGGTGTGCTTGAGGGATGTGACCGTGACAGGTAACGGTGATCAGCCCGGTTATTCTGGTTCTGCTCAGGGAGACAGGCTGAGGCCTGCCTGCTCCTCCCTGAAGCCTGGGAACCAGAGAAGAGAGATGGGGCTCAGATCGCCTGCCTGCCTGGTGGGTTGACCGGCTGGCTGGCTGCCTGGATGGCTGCTTGCTCTGTGAGTTGTTCCCATATTGCTCATCTGTTTATTATTATTTCACTGGGAGTACTTGAGTTGCAAAAGAGAATTGGGGCGGGTGTTCTGGAGGTCAAGATAGATGGAATAGTCTCCCAAGTTTCATAAACAATTCCCGTATAGTGTGTGTTTTAAACAGAGCCAGAAATGCATGTGAAAAGGAACTGGAGAATATACATAGTTGCAGTGTGGTTCAAACACGAGCCATGTGTGGGTGTTTGCGCTGAAACAGAATAAAGCTGGACTGCTAAGCTCTCATGGCTGCCGCTGCTTCACCTGACGAGCACAACGCGACGGATAATGACCCTGGGCTACGACAGGATGGAAAAAACGAATCCTAAAAGAAAAGAACGACAAAGAGAAAAGAGACACAGGACAGAGCCAAGCACAGACAAGCACTTCTTGTCCTGTTTTGTTTGCAAACAGTTTTGTTTCAAGTCACTCGATCACTCATCTGGTATTGCACTTCCAGCGCGGCACGATAACAGATGTTCGCGTACCATGGCTGATGAGTGACAGTGACGACAAACCTCAGAGACCTCGAGTCAAGGTGTACGTGGGAAGTATGGCTGGCAAAGAGTCGAGTCCGGGGGTTACATGTTGGCTTGTGTGTCTGATTATGGAGGCTGGTTGTGAAGCCAATGTGGTGTGTCAGGCCTCTGTTAGAGTTGCTGTCTCGGCTGTGGTTTTGTGTGTTGGAGAGAGAGTGGGCGCTGTGCAGACCTGACCCCTAACCCCTGGCCCCCCACAGCCTCGGGAGGTGAGCCCTTGTGCTGAGAAAGACAGGGTCCTCGTGCCAGCACCCCCTACGCCCCTCTCACAGTCACATTCCGAGGGATGCTTTTCCCACCAAAGACCAAACACACAACTCTGTTCTTTGCTGGCGGACGTCCAGGGAAGTGGGTGATCACATGAGTGGTGTCTTGACCGGTGTAGGGTTCTGTATTGACCTCCATCTCAGGGCACAGCCCAGCCATTCCACCACCAACCCAGAAACCAGGGGACCAGGGAGCCTGGAGGCCAGGGAACTATGTGAACAGGGGACCAGGAGAGTAGGAGACCAGGAGCCTATTAGGACAGGTGAACAGGAGAAGGGGGGAACAGGAGACTAGGAGACCAGTAGGACAGGAAACTAGGAGACCAGGGGACACCAGTCTACCTGTCTGAAGTGTCTCTGGCTCACCTGAAAGATGACTTTGTTCATGCTATCTGGAAGTCTTCCATTTCCATTTCCATGTATTCATTTAGCAGACGCTTTTATCCAAAGCGACTTCCAAGAGAGAGCTTTACAAAAGTGCATAGGTTACTGATCATAACAACGAGATAGCCCCAAACATTGCGGGTAGCCAAAACATGAGCATACATTGTGAAAAACCAAAGAAGTGCCAAAGGGAAGAACCATAAGAGCATGCAGTTAAACAAGTTACAATTAAACAACATGAACCTCAAAAAGTGCAAGAGTGTACCTGTAGAAAAGCAATCAACAGTAAAATATTTCACATCGAGTACAAGAATTTTAAATCAGTTACAACTAAACCAACAAGAGCAACAAGTCTCTCAATAAGAGTCATTGTGATCCTGGAGGAAACTAGCATCAGGTCCAGCAAATCATTCCTAAGTACTGTTGTACTCCCATTAGGAATTCAAGTGTACTTCTCTCAATCAATTTTTTATACTCCTTACACACCTCAACCCCCCTTTTCTGTCTCACTCTTTTCATCTCTTTGTAGCTTTCTGTCTGACACCTACTCTTTACACACACATACAGTAAACACACACACACACACATAGAAATGAGAAAAGAAATTCTGGATGCATTAGCGGAGCACATGAGCTACCACAGGAAATGTATATATTGTCTTGCGCTTGTGCCCTAGAGCAGAAGTGCTTTGTTAAATGATACTGTCAATTTGAACATGAAATGAACCCCTCTTGTTGAGGTGGATTCACCAGATCGGGAGTCCCCTGTGGTATTGTCCCTACTTCCAGCTTCGTCCTCCAGCGCAGGGGGCCAGTCTGTGTGTCCTTGAGGGTTTAGGTTGGTTGAGGGGCAGTTCTATGGGCGTATGTGAAGCCCTCTGTGACATCCTTGCGTGTAAAAAAGGGCTATACAAATACATTTTGATTTGATTTGTGGAGGTATGTCTAATGTTCACCAATCACGTTTTAGGATCCCTGGGGGTGTGGGGCCGAGGTGGGTCATCTTAGATGAGACACACAGGAGGGACGGGGGGGGGGCAGAAAGGCAGACCTCAGGCCCGGTGGCTAATTAAAGAATGTCATTCAGAATGCCGAAGGCCAATGAGAAAAAAAAGAGATAGCCGTCGAACGCATGGGAAGACCCTGCCGGACTTGACGAGAGAAGAAGAGAGGGGGACAGCTCCTGACACGTCGCAGTGGATCCGAACGAGGGGGCGCGACAGCCACCAAACGACAGAGGCGTGTTTGTCTTCTGATTAGGCCGAGCCAAACAGAGGCAGCTCTCCATTGGAGATAACCAACAAAGACATCTCTTCCACGGGGCCCGAAAGCTGCCTCGCATCGCTCATGGTCATTAGACGTAGGCATTCTCTTTGTTTTGGGAGAATGCCGCTCTGAATGCACGAGTACAGCACGTTATCCAAAGTTTACTATGTATCAGCTGTTGAATGAGCAAGATAACCAATGCATGCAAGCGGTTGTTTGTGTATGTATTTATGTTTATGTTGCTATGTGTGTAGCTTGTCTGGAACGATATTGCATGTCTCCTAAAGTCTTTATGATTGTGCATCAGTTTACGTCATGGTTTTGATGTGTTTTTTATTAAATAACATTTGGAATGCTATTGCCTCTTAACTGGCAGCCAAAATGGGATGCACTCAAGCTGAATAAACAATGATCTGTCTTTGGTCTGGGACAGGCTTGCTGGCAAAGGCGAGAGCCCAGCACCCCACCCAGCATGGCCCACTATGGTTGGCTCTGGTGAATGGATCAGGTCTTGGCTTTGGTGACGAGGTCTCTCTCATTCTCTTGTTCTCTCCCTAACTATACATCGATCGGTCTCTTTATGTTCTTGTTTCTCTCTTTTAATCATTTCCATCTTTCTCGCTCTTTCAGTCTTTCTCTTGGAATCGTCGTCATCTTTCTCGCTCGTTCTCTCTCTATTTCTCTGGATCCTTTGGTCTCTGTCTCTGTCTTTGTCCTACTCTCTCTCTCTCTCTCTCTCTCTCTCTCTCTCTCTCTCTCTCTCTCTCTCTCTCTCTCTCTCTCTCTCTCTCTCTCTCTCTCTCTCTCTCTCTCTCTCTCTCTATCTCTCTCTCTCTCTCTCTCTCTCTCTCTCTCTCTCTCTCTCTCTCTCTCTCTCTCTCTCCTCTCTCTCTCTCTCTCTCCTCTCTCCTCTCTCTCTCTCTCTCTCTCTCTCTCTCTCTCTCTCTCTCTGGCAGAGATGAGAGTGCTTGTCTTGTTAAGACTCTAACCACAGACAGTGGAGAAGAGTGTCTGGAAAAGGGCCAGTGTTGCCTGGCGAAAACAAAAGCTCATTGCTGTTGATATGCACACTCTGCCATAAGGTTTTGTGTCTGTCACACAAGGAGAGCTCTCTCTCTGTCCTCTCTCTCTCTCTCTGTCTCTCTGTCTCTCTGTCTCTCTCTCTCTGTCTCTCTCCTCCAGTCTCACTAACCGCTCTCTGCTCTTTATCTCCGGTCTGTCTTGAGTCATGAGTGTGTCTGTCTGCTGAGGTCATAGACTGGCCCACGCTGAGGGAGACGATGGTTAAAGGCTCCTTAAGGTTGAACTTGGACTAACACACACATGCACAGGCACACACACCCACACGCACACACACCAAGACACGCACATACACTCAAAGGACAACACTGCCGCCTCAACGCGAGACAACAACTGAAACACTAGGAAATGAGCATGAAGGATAAGCATCAAGCAGACGGAAGAAATCCCTGTTCAGTCAAACAGACAGGCAGAAAGGAAAGCAGCTCGACATTCACGGAAAATGTGAAAACGTACACTCTGCCCATCTTGGATTTCCAGACATCTAATTAAAACCACAAAGTGTGATTAGCTGGGTGAAATCCAGCGACATCATCGGGGCTGAAGTGTGAGAAAAGAGAGAGTTCGAAAAATAAGAAAGAGAGGGGGAAAAAGAGAGGGCAGAAAAGAAGGTGAGCGGGAGGGGGGGGGGGGGGGGTGTGGAGCGTTGTGAAGAAGGCAGATGAGGCACGCCACAGTAACAGGCTGTTAGTAACACCCTAACAGAGTAGGTGCCTTGGCACCTAGTCACAGAGGAAGTACAGCAACAGCTGAAGTCCTCGACTGACACGACTTTGGCACGGCCACACCTCTCCCTCTACTCCGTCGAAAAACGACCATCGAACACTCCAGTGCTGCTTGTTTTTGTCGAAAAAGGCCCACACATACACACACATACACCAGCTTCTTTCATATATCACCCGGGTGTCGAGAATCATAATTGTGGGACACACACTGGATCCTGTAATCTTTGAACGAGAGGGACTCGTGGTTCTGAGAGGGTAGGGAGTGGACCAGAATTGCATGGTGGTTGACCAAGCTGGAGATTCCTGCAGGATTTTTTAAGGC
This sequence comes from Osmerus mordax, assembly GCF_038355195.1. NCBI lineage: Eukaryota > Metazoa > Chordata > Actinopteri > Osmeriformes > Osmeridae > Osmerus > Osmerus mordax. The sequence continues at coordinate 16,608,420 of NC_090052.1, read as the reverse complement.
CACAACCATATACAAGTTGTCACGGCCACAGCCGTTTTTGGTTTTGCCCTGTCCTGGTGTTTCCCTGTCATTGTCTTCACCTGTGTCTAGTTCTCGTTAGCGCCATTGTGTCCACCTGTGTGTCGTTTGGTTCTGTGTATTTAGGTTTCTGTTTTGTGTCCGGTCTTTGTCTTGTCCTTACTACCCATGTCCCAGTGAGTACCCGTTCTGTGTTCCTGGCTTTTTCGAGAATAAACCCTTTGTTTTCAGTATGGCTGCGTACTCCCTTGCATTTGGGTCCTAGCCCACCTCACACCGTGACACAAGTGGATGATACTTTCATGATGACAATGCCTGTTCTGTGGCCTGTAGAATGACTCAGACTCCATGTCTGAGAGAATGAGTGTGCGAGTGGGTTGGAGGTCACAGACTAGGGCAATGGATGGGATAGGAAGCAACGAGAGAGAGAGAGAGTGGGAGGGAGAGAGAGAGATTTAGAGACAGGGAGACTGAGGGAGAAAGAGGGAGTCGTCACCTCCAGCTTGGACAGGCAGGCCTGGGCTCTGTCGTAGTTGTGTGTCGGTGTGGCTGTTCATCACAAACAGCAGACCGGGCTAAAGAGTGATGCCACTCGTACACGCTCGGGGATCAAAGAGAATAACCTGCAGTACACAGACAACAGCTCCACTTAGTGCTGGAGTCCCACAACCTCAGTCTGCAACGCACACCTCCCTCACTCACTCACTCACTCTCTCTCTCTCTCTCTCTCTCTCTCTCTCTCTCTCTCTCTCTCTCTCTCTCTCTCTCTTTCTCTCTCTCTCTCTCTCTCTCTTCCCTGCTCTCTCTCTTCCCTGCTCTCTCTCTCTCTCTCCCTCTGAGTCTAAGGCATCGGCGACAGGTGATGATGTTGGTGGAGGGGAGGAGAGGAGGAGAGGGGGTGGAGGAGATGAGAGATCAAAACCAGCGTGGAGTCAGCCAGGGAGCGTACAGACGGAACCCTTCTGGAATGTGTCTTGACCATGAACATGCCAAAGATAACGTTTCAGCCTTAGTCTGTGCCGTTTGTGTGTGTGTCTCCGTGTTTTCTTTCGCGCGCGCGTGCGTGTGTGTGCCTGAGCCGAACGGGGACTGTTATGTCAGTGTACACGGACCTTGCGTGCAGGAGGAAGCTGTGTGCTTGCGTTGTTGCCTGTGTATTTAGTGGCTCAGTAGTTGTGACGGGGTCAAGACCAAGCCACGTCATGCTGCCCCTGATTATATAGCAATTATGTTCTTGATTTTGAAACAAAAGTGCCCAACAATGGTTTGATAAGAATAATGCTCTTGTTTAATGAGACTTGCTGTAACTCCTGTGTTCATTCAATTAGTGAACAGGTCCTCTATTCAGCCCAGGGCACCCCATCCCTCATTTTCCCAAATCAGACACACCCCCGCCTCTCACTGTCCCCCCAGCCTTCAGCGTCCCAAATCGGCCTTGGACCCCCTAAACATTCAGGACACACAGGCTCCTCCCCCCTCCCCCACCGGACTGCCCCCCCACCCCCCACCCCCCCCCCCCACCTCCCCAACCTATTTGATTGTGATTGACAGCGTCTTTGTCCCATTGTGCGGAGCTGTCGCCTCTGATGAAGACACATACACACAGGGCTGTGTGGCTCCCCTCCGCCTCCGATACCACAGGTCTGCGACCAGTTGCGCTGCCTACCGCTGACGACCCTCCACACAGCGAGGGCCTTGCTCTGAATACAGCCGAGCCCAGGCGGGTGCCTGTAGCCGGGGCATCCAGAGGACAGACGGGCAACTCCACGTCCAAGCCCCTCTCTGTCCCTCTGTGGGGACTGTGGGGTCCAGAGCAGTGGGGCTCAAGGGGGGGGGGGGGGGACAGCTGGAGAGGGTGGCTCTGGGGGTGCGGGCCGTGTCTGGGGAGGACGTCATTAACAAGGCTCACCCTTCCTCAGGGATGGGAACCGGGTCACATCCTCTCACACGGCACAAAGCGGGGTGTGTGTGTGAGAGGGGTGGGGGGCTCTGGGAGGGGCCTAGATCGGGGGCAGGCCATGACCTCTTTATATCCATCAACAGATCACTGGCTTGGTTCATATACACTCGCACATGCACACAGATGCACGCACACAGACACACACACACACACACACACAAAGGGAATATCCCTCTCTGTCTTTTATATACACATTTTCTATCTCTCTCTCCCACTCCCACTCCCAAAATGTATAATAGTTAGGCTCACGCCCGAAAGGTCTTATGTGTGTGAGTCAGAGCAAACAGGTTGAGGAGAGTTTACGGTCCAAACACGGTTACTTATTACCCAGCTGCTCTGCCATGCAGTACTGGTCCCATACCAGGAAGTCACTTCAGACAAAACAAAAATGAAAACACCCTTTTCATCATGTCTAACCACACAGATGTTCCCAAGCATATCTGGCCCACTTTCCGACTTCACTCTACGGTCAAGTCAAGTAGAGAAAGCGATGGGCTCAACTCAAGTGCAGCTCCCTCCCGTCTCCCTAACGATCAGTGTGTGTGTGTTTGGGGGGAGAGGGGAGGGGGGGATCACATGCCATCTCAGCGCAGATGGGCCCTGCTGGTGCGAAAAATCAATGTCAGTGATCTACTGCCCCCCGTTGGTGAATAGGAGATATTGTCAGCTGCGGGTGCCTGCTAGTGTGAAGTCTGATGTGTAAAAAGATGGAGTCAGATGGCTGAGCGGTTAGAGAATCGGGCTAGTAATCTGAAGGTTGCCAGTTTGATTCCCGGCCGTGCAAAATGACGTTGTGTCCTTGGGCAAGGCACTTCACCCTACTTGCCTCGGGGAGAATGTCCCTGTACTTACTGTAAGTCGCTCTGGATAAGAGCGTCTGCTAAATGACTAAATGTAAAAAGACCTGTTGAAAGATGAGGCCCAAAACGTGTTCTTATCGACGAAGTCTGAAGTAAAGGGTAAATCAATATGTTTATTTCTACATCAGTTTGTTACGTTCAAAAAATAAGATATCTATCCATTCACAAACTTTAAAAACCACACATGAAGCTTGAAAATAACTTTGATTCAACAGCAGATGAACATAAAACAACACTGCGTTCATGTTCAAATCAATTCGTTAAGGCAGTTTTCGTATTCGGGCTGACTCGAGAAACACTGCACTGTTCTGTAGGTTCTGAAAGGTCTGAGTCATTGGATTAATGGCTACTCATGTCATGATTTCCTGGGATTGTGTGACCGCTAGGTTACTCTCTGTTACTCTCTGTAAGACCCACCTGTTCTCCCTAACGATGCCGAATGAATCGGCAACCAGCAGGCAGCATACGTGGACTGAGCCACCTTGATAGGAGCAGAGGAGGGCATTTCATGGATGGCTGTGTTGGTGTATGGGAGTCAGGGAGTCAGGTGGCTGAGCGGTGAGGGAATCGGGCTAGTAATCCGAAGGTTGCCAGTTCGATTCCCGGTCAAGCAAACTGACGTTGTGTCCTTGGGCAAGGCACTTCACCCTACTTGCCTCGGGGGAATGTCCCTGTACTTACTGTAAGTCGCTCTGGATAAGAGCGTCTGCTAAATGACTAAATGTAAATGTATGTATTCACGTCTAGTGTGTGTGCGAGGTCATTCCGTGTACCTCCGCAACCGACCTGTGCAATTGTGCGTGTTGCTGGGGCTAAGCTTATCATGGTACTTTCGCTGAACTATGAAGCCTGGCTCCAGGGTGGTCCTCTCTAGTCTACCAGGTTATCCCGTTTCCCCCTGGTCAACCCCCCCCCCCCCCCCCTCCCGGCGTCGAGTCTGGGTTGTCGGGAGACCGGCCGAGCGAGCGCAGGCGTCTCGCTGGCGCCCCCCTTTCAGTTGGGGGAGATGGTGCGCCTGCGCAGGCAGCTGCAGGTCAGGCACTTGAGGATGCTCATGGTGATGTGCATGAGGGGGCCGAAGTTGAACAGCAGGTTGTAGAAGGTGTTCACCGACAGCCCCCCCGTCTCGTCCGCGTACTTCATGGCCACGATGGGGGTGTACATGCTGTTGGTCAGGTTCCTGAACCGGGGGCTGCTCGACTCGATCACCTTCTTGGTGCACTAGAGGAGAAGACGGCAAACCCTTTGAGCGCTCGACGTGCTTTTCTGGCGTTAGAGGGTGGCGAGAGGGGGGGGGGAAATGATGTGCGAATGGAGGAGCAGTCGGTGTACGGTGTGTGTGTGTGGGGGGGGGGGAGGGTTGCATAGAGAGCTCTTTAAGTACTGTGGTAGAAGGGTGAGATGTTTACTGACCTTGGCAATGTCCTCTGGGGTCTGTCCCATCGCCTCGAAGATGTCCATGGAGGACGGCAGGTAGACGTCTTTAAAGTAGCGCACCGTGTCGGCGTCGGCGCCCGGGTACTCCATCTTCGCGACGTCGTCCATCATCTTGGTCTCAAACTCGGTGTGCACCGGCCCCGGCTCAATCATGGACAGGCTGACCGATTGAGGGTGGGACAGACAGACAAACGGGCTTAGAGTAGATTTACATTACATTTAGTCATTTAGCAGACGCTCTTATCCAGAGCGACTTACAGTAAGTACAGGGACATTCCCCCGAGGCAAGTAGGGTCATGCCAACTAACGTTGGCATGACCGGGAATTGAACTGGCAACCTTCGGATTACTAGCCCGATTCCCTCACCGCTCAGCCACCTGACTCCTTAGAGTATTCACTCTCAAGAACAGCTGTACCTCAGGACTTGGGAAGCCTCAGGAGGACGTTAATAAAAAGGGCTGAAGGCAAACTCACTGAACGTTGAACTTCATCAGCTGCACAGCCATACTCTCACAGAAGCCCTCCATTGCAAACTTGGAGGCCGTGTAGATATCATTGAACACCACTCCTGTCCAACCGGATACAGAAGGCTCACGTTAAGAGATTCTTTCCTGCACTTGAACCTCACTACCTCTTATGACCAGCACGGTGCGTACACAGAACCTATGAAACAGCCAATGCAAACATTCTGACATTCAGCAATGCAAACATTCTGATAGTACGACATTAGTCAATTTCATATGGACAGATCAAGTGAATGTATATCACTCCTTCTGCACTCTCCCCCTGCACCCCCCCCCCCCCGCCCCATCCCATCTCTGTCCTACCTTGTAGCCCCATGACACTGCTCATGACCACGATGTGACCGGCACGTCGCTTCTTCATGTCGGGCATCACCTCCTTGATCATGCGCACCACGCCAAAGAAGTTGGTCTCGAACACCCTCTTCATCTCCTCAATGCTGATGCTCTCCACAGGACCGAGAAGGCCCACTCCTGCATTGTTAACTGACGCGACGACAGACACACAAACACACACAGACACACGCACACAGAAACACACACAGACTGGGAAGTTCAAACTTATTTTGATTCCAGCAATGTGGTCAAATTCTAATCTGAATTATTGTTGCTGTGGAGCTAAGCACTGCTGTGCAGTCCACTTCCAGTTCCTGTTCCAGTTGAGGCTTTTCCCACAAAGGCAGGAGAAGTACGTTATTTTCTCTTGTAATTCGTTTGATGGGGAATGTGTGACTATTGCGTGTGGAAAAAAAACTAAACTTCCTCACATTCAGACAGTATTTTTGACTGTCTCCACCAGGTGTCAGTATATGGCTAAACTAAAGTGAAAACAGAGCTGTGATGTAACTTGCTGTTTGTCTGGTCTTGTGTAATTAGGATAAATGTGTGGACACAATGGGTCTGTGCCATGAATAGCAGCTATATCCAGATCACAAAAATAATCCAGAAGGTCAAACAGGGTTCATTACATTGTCTCTTATTGAGACATGCCTTACCAAAACCAGGCTCACAGCCCAGTTGAAAGCACCCCCCCACACACACACACGCACACACGCACAAGCAACAAAACAAGCAGTGAGAAAGGCGGTTTCGTCTAAGCTGGGGATCAGGTCACGGCCAAACAACAGGACTGTTATGGCCACTTTGGGTCTACCTGTGCTACTGTACTCACTAAGGATATCCACATGGTGGTCTTTCACACTGTTGAGGCACTGCTTGACTGACTCGTCGCTACACACGTCCAGAGGCAGCAGCGTGAGAGTCTCCCCGTACGCCTCTCCCGCTGCCTCCACCAGCTTGTCCTTCTTCTTCAGGTCCCGCATGGTGGCGATGACTAAGCGGGACAGAGGAAGAAGACGACGAGTCGTGAGACGCGCAGCCCCCGAGGGAGGACACGTGTTTGTGGTAATGGTCCACTGACACAAACACGGGTGACACATTCCCGAAGACAGAGAGAACAGACACAGGCCTAATCTCTCTGTGGAAACACACACACACATTAGCAGAGATAGCAAATGAGGTCAGAAGGTTGCCACTCCCACAAAGCTTTAATCATAGACAGTTGAACTTTGAACCTGCGTTGACGTTAACCTACAAACCCCGGACGAATCTATAACTAAGAGTCTATCAACGTGGGCCTCTTTATAATCTTGTCCTTATTTGGAGTGTTGCACAGCAGTACACAAGCAATCACTTGTTGTAAACAACAGCTTAATCAGACACTAATCTACCCGGCTGCCCTCCATAGATAAATCCACCCTCTTTTCTATTACATCTGGCTGAAAAAACACCCCCCACATACACAGACCTACAGACACTGTTCATTGGTTTGTGAGGGTGATAGTAAGCCTAATATAGAAGGAGCATGGAATGGTGGAATGTGAATAGAATATGACTTAATTGTGAATTTATGGACATCTGCTCTGAGTAGAAACGTGGCACACATGTTCCTATAGAATGTAGAATTGCACGATTCAATAAGATCCGTTTAACTTACAATCTTGACAATGAGAAATGTGGGTGTCCTTTAACCATCCATATGATTTATGGATTGGAGAGAATAAGGGTTCCATTGTTCTTTTGGTCAAGCTGGAATTATTCTCGGGAAGCTTAAACTTCTTAAATGGACTACATTACCCTGAAATGGAATATTGGGGTCCTCTGAAGCTATGCTATACCACTGGTACCAATCATTGCTCAAAGCAGAGCAATATGTAATCTCTACTGGAGTTAATAGTCCCAGAGCATATACTATATGCCACAGAGCAATTGTTATAGATTTTAGAAGTGGTTTTGAAAAGCAGTTTAAAGTTTGATGAGAAAAGTTTGCTTAGGGCATAACAATTCAATGAAAACAATTATATTTAAACCAAGTAGCATAATGTTTGGGAGTATGCTTCTCAATCGCTTCTTTTCCACTACTCTACTTTCACGGTAATAAATCTCCCCCAGTATCCCTAAAGAATGAGAAAAATTAAACTTATCCTCAGACTGACATTAATGACGGGATGGCTGTAGCTAGGAAGGGGAGGAAAAACGAACAATGTCTGTCAGAGACCCCGACTCTGCTGAGCCCAGATGAAGACTTCAAACAAGCCTTGCTTAGAGTGAACCTTCGCTTGTACAGGTCTCAAACTTTGTCCCTCTTTCAACACTCGCTCCAGTGAGTGAACTATAGGCACATTAGATACGGCACTAAATCGGGGCAGCGGTCTACAATTCAGAGCGATAAAGGGGGCTTTGTACTAGAGAAGTCACTTGAAAGAGAACTGGCAGTCTCTATTATGATCCCCGCCTGCCAAGCGGCATCCTTGCAGAGCCGTACCCTGGAAACTGCGCTTTCAGATGATAATAGCGGAACCAAGGGGGAATGAAACAGTGTTCACAAAAGGAAATAGATTCGATAAGACTGGGTTTGTAGAGGGCTATATGATTTAGGATAGACAAAAAAACTCATAGAGGGAGGTAGACCTACGCGCAAAGGAGATTTGATATTAGTGTAGCCCATAGACAAACAGGCCGATTTATTTGCACGAAAAAAACTTAAACAAACACCACGAATTGCCCGACATATAATGCTATCAGAGCAAGTAGACTTTTTGGAAAAAGGTTGAAACAATGTAATGTGCATTTACCATGGTAACGCTTCTTTTCATCTTTGGCCAGCGTGACGGCGATTCGTAACCCGATTCCGGAGGAGCAACCGGTGATCAGCACTACTTTCTGTCCACTGCTCGCCATGGTTTGTCCGTTTATGTCGTGTTTTAGTGGTCTTGTACTCCGGATGGTGGTTGCTGAGCGAGTCCGACCACCGGACTTTAAAAACTAAAGCGGATCATGGAAACACACAGGCCATGTGAGCAGTAATGCAGTCACATGTCCGATGAAATCGGTTTCTAAAATACGTGGCACCTCGAATTTAAATCTGATAAATCCTGCCTGTCTCAGTTGATGTGAAATAACTTAATCGTCTGGGTGCGTGCGTACAGTACGCGCGCGCGTGTTTGTGAAATAGTGACGTTGAAAGGAGAGATTGGATTGACAGGTTTTATAAAACCTAGGCCTGTACCCTGTGTTCATTTGATGTTACTTCAGATTGTGTCTTTTCATTTATGTTTTGTTATTCCCTATATGTTCAAGATAACGTCAAATAAGTTGAACATTTAGTTTGTACAGAAGCTTAGGGGGTGTAGTTTATTAGCGTTGACTCTGACACTGAGACACTGGTGGGCAATAAACTCTTCTGAAATAGGCCCAAATAACCATAGGTTAATTTTAATCCACCTCAATAAGTGGTATCTCTATAGTATCTCAGAGCATAAATGGGATTCTGCTGCCACCTTCTGGCAGACGAACAACGTTGCATCTGACAAATCTGTTTTCACAAGAGGAAACGGAATATAATAGTTCTGTCAATAGCATAATGTAAATAGTTTTCAAAACAATCAAAAAAGGGACATGGAGTTGTGATTTAGTCAGTGTAGTTTTAATTCAGTTGTTCATTAAGCATTCAAGCACTGGCTTGGTGTGTAGCTATTGTTTGTAGACTAGGGAGAATGGGATTAAACACAGGGCTCTCAAATTTCTCAAACATTGACCATACCTGTCGACCTGACAAGTTATCCCTTACTTCTCAACGTGAGAAACACAAGGTGTTGCGTGACAGTGTGCGAAATGGTTGAAATGCTTGTCTCGTGGCCAGTGGGCCCTGATTAAACAATTAGGACAGGTGTTCTAATAGACTCTCATTCCTTGTAAGAATTTACAAAGAAACTGCAAAGTTGGATGGTTTTGGCAGTACAATGGATATGGCCATAGTGCAAAGGTCAAAAACATGTGTGGACTTGTTGGCTATTTGGCTGCGACAGCTGCACTGTTAGTAGGGCCCTCAAATCCTTCCGTTCTCCCTTTGCAAGGCAGTGACAATGAAATGCAAATCACATGCGAACAAGCAGTGAATGCATAGGCACCAGTCATACCCTATCTCGTACAAGGATCAGATTAGAGACTCTGTGTAATCATAGAGTCAGCTGGTTGACTGGATGACAAGAGAACACTGATGTCCTTCTTACCTGCAGGTAGACAGGGACAGAACAGCAACCAATCTTAGGAAGATTTCCTCGAAGTGGTGTCTCTTCTTCGGGCCAGGTTATTTATGGATAGGCCTCTATCGCCAAGAGCTTCTTTTTCGGAGGCTGTTTTTCATTTCTGTCATAACTTTGAAAGGAGAGATAACCCCTAAGGGAAGGCATATTTCAACTATGAATGGAATCTCTGCCTGATTCACAAAGGGTCAGTGTCTCACCAACAGGACGATGAAGTGGACACAAGTTTAGCCTTGCTGTGAAACATTCCCCCACGAGCACATGACACATACAAGACATATCAGAAGTAAAGGACACAAAAGAGATGTTTTAGGGCACTTGTTTTTTTTGTATGAGACCGTGAATGTTTGAATTTTTGTGCGTGCATGCTTGGCGTTGCTGACTCTTGTATCCAGAGAGTTTACCATTATAGACAGCAGATCTAGGGAAGCCAAGGCCACAGCAGATTTAGGGTGTAGAGCTAGGACTAGAGCAGGGTCTGGATCAGGGTCTAGAGCTAGGACTAGAGCAGGGTCTGGATCAGGGTCTAGAGCTAGGACTAGAGCAGGGTCTGGATCAGGGTCTAGAGCTAGGACTAGAGCAGGGTCTGGATCAGGGTCTAGAGCTAGGACTAGAGCAGGGTCTGGATCAGGGTCTGGATCAGGGTCTGGAGTTAGGACGAGAGCAGGGTCTGGATCAGGGTCTAGAGCTTGGACTAGAGCAGGGTCTGGATCATAATCTAGAGCTAGGACTAGAGCAGGGTCTGGATCAGGGTCTAGAGCTAGGACTAGAGCAGGGTCTGGATCAAGGTCTAGAGCTAGGACTAGAGCAGGGTCTGGATCAGGGTCTGGAGTTAGGACGAGAGCAGGGTCTGTATCAGGGTCTAGAGCTTGGACTAGAGCAGGGTCTGGATCAGAATCTAGAGCTAGGACTAGAGCAGGGTCTGGATCAGGGTCTAGAGCTAGGACTTGAGCAGGGTCTGGATCAAGGTCTAGAGCTAGGACTAGAGCAGGGTCTGGATCAGGGTCTGGAGTTAGGACGAGAGCAGGGTCTGTATCAGGGTCTAGAGCTAGGACTAGAGCAGGGTCTGGATCAGGATCTAGAGCTAGGACTAGAGCAGGGTCTGGATCAGGGTCTAGAGCTATGACTAGAGCAGGGTCTGGATCAGGGTCTGGAGTTAGGACGAGAGCAGGGTCTGGATCAGGGTCTATGACTAGAGCCCGGTCTGGATCAGGGTCTGGAGCTAGGAAACATGGAAAAGAGAGAGAGAGAGTGAAAGAAAAGAGAGATTAGGGACGAGTGCAAGTCCATACACGTTCTCCATCCCCACACGCTGTCCTTCTTCGGTCACGTGCAAATCCTCCCCTCAGCCTCAGATAAGCCTCCATCTCCATCATCCCAAACCGGGTTTAACCTGTCAGGCTCTTCTCCTCCAGCGACGGGTTGAGCTTCAAGCCTCATCAGCCTCTTCACCTCTCCTCTCCTTTGTCCATCCCTTCTCTTTGACCAGGAAGAGACCCCACACTGGCTCCACTCTCCTTGGCTTCCTCGGCGTCCTAATCGTCAATTTCCTGCCTGTTAAGTAGAAGGATACATCAACATATGTCCATTGAACCCTAAGTTGTATTGGGGCTGATGTTATCCCTGGCCTGACTGTCCATGTCTGGTGTCAGTCCTGCACAACAGATGGGAAAGGGTTGGCTCGCTTCTCTGTAACCCTGTTTCATGTTATTGTGATGAATCCAGGCTTATTGAAGTGCTAGGGATCGGTTCACTGTACTGTCTCATCTGGTAATTATGAAGAGAAGTTAAGGTTATTTCTGGTGCATTTATCAAAGATTGATCAACGCAAAAGCCAATCACGGATCTGGTTTTAAATGACACCTCGTAGGAGTTCTGGATCATTCACACATTGATTTAGTTGAATTAAATATATTGTTGTGTATATGAACAACTGAAAAAGAGTCCATCACGTGGGACAACCGAAAGTGAATGTTTTGAGCATGGGCCGCGGCAGATGAATGGACCTCATCTGAATGTGCCAGCCTTCCTAGTATTGTTGTCCCTGTTGGCATCCCGGTGTAGAACAGTGGGCAGCAGGCAGGATCAGCTGGATTCGGCTGGAAGGACCGTCCCTCGCGGCACAAACGCTGGCTCTGGGAAAGAACCCAGGGCACTGGAATGTTTGCTACAGGTCAGGAGTGGCCCTTTCTGCTCTTTTGTGTGCGGTCTGCTGGGGAGGTGTGGAATGCAAACTTCACATGGACAGAAGAAGAGAGAAGAAAGGAAAGCACACTAGGGGCAGAGGGACACAAAGCTTAAAGGAGCAGAGCGGAGCCACAGAGTGAGAAAAAAAAAGGGAGAGTCGGGAGAAGAGAAGAAAGGTTTTGGAGGCCTGCAGAACCACATGGATGGGGTACGGCCAGAGAGTTAATAAGAGTGTCATTTCGGAAGAAAATTGTTTGTTTAAGTCTGTTATTTAAACAACTTGATTCTACATGATAATTAGGCCGGGTCACCTCACTCTGGAAGTATTATAATTAACACCATACTGGCAACATTCACCCCAAACTGTCACATGACCCTGGTTACGTGAGAACGTATCCACCCAGTTTCCTGTCACCGTGGACCCAGTGTGCAGTCTAATAACCTGCATGGGTTCTGATTACATAGGTTAGCTGCTAGGATAGCACGATAATACTCTTAGCACTCTGATCCCACCCCTGCGATTTACTGCAGATTTGTTCCCCCTGCCATTGTCCAAGCTCTGGAGCTGAGCTGTAAGCTGTCATACCAACCCAGACGTGTGGCTGTGTGAAAAGGGGAGAGGGAGTAGGAAAGGGAGACTGAGAGAGAGAGAGAGACAGGTGGAGAGGTACAGTCGTGCAATATCAAAAGGCTGGCCTCGTTGATGTGTTTTTCTTGCCCTCTGGTACAGTAGACAATGGAGAAATGCACGGAAGAGTCTCTGACAGACAGAGAGGAATTACTGGACATCTGAAGGTGTTGTGTGAAGAGAGAGCTTGTGTATAAAACTGCTTCCTTTGAGACATGTGGAGTTAATTATGGGGGATCTCTACTTCTTCTGGTCTACAAAGCCAGCAGACAAGAGCTCAGCAAAGAGATGGATCTCCCTTCATTCTTTTCTTTCACTGTGTGTGACTGTGTGTGGGGTGAGTGTGTGTATGTCTATGTGTGTGTCTGTACATGGGAGGGAAAGGCTGTTAACCAGCGGTTACCAGTCTGGCATATTAACCTACATATTCCCACATTAGTCTTCTATTTTGCTCTTGCTCAATGTCTCTATTTTCCGACATTGACACAAACTACATTCAAAGAGCACTTTTTCACGTGCTACACACAGATGTCACCTTACGGAGAAAATACTCTCTTTTTGTATCTTACTCTTCAAACCAAGTCAATGTCTGCAGTGTTGTATTCAGCAAGCTGCCCCACCTCACACAAATTGACTCAAACACACAATTTACAATTCATACAAAGAAGCCTGTTATTATTACATGCTCAATCACCGTCATTATCACTGACCCAACCCTCACAGCGTAAGTAGATAATGCCAGGGGTAGGATGGCATGGTGTGTGATCTATTTGGTTCGGGGGAAACATTTGACACTCAAACCAATCCATTATCATGGGCAATTTCACAGTTTACACTGGAGTGGTGTACTATGCAAGATTATGTATCTTCAGTGCCCCTTAGAAAAAGTCTGTAAAGCATTTCCCCCCAAACATACATAAATCATGTTTCTGTCAAGCAGAAAGAGTCATTTGTCTCCTCACTCTGAAACTTCAGATGCATATTTTCCGCAGCGGACTGACGGCTGTCCTGTTCCGGCATGTTCTGGTCCTGGGGAAGAGGCGTGAGGCCGACTTGGCATGAGCCTCATCCTATAGTCATCTCTTATTCCCGACTCATGCCAACTCTACCACGATTATGTTCTCTTGACTTATTACCCTCGCAGAAAATGATGCCAAATGACGTCCTCTCATCTTCTACACTACTCTCAGAAACGATTCCATGATAAGACATTTCTATCGTCACTTACCCACGCATCATTTTGTACTTAGAAGAGAGATAAAGAAAGAGAGTTTTCCCACAAATGGAGATGCAGATAAAGAGAGATTCACAGAGATAAACAGAGAGAGAGATGATTAATACGACACTTAAGTGGCCACTTATAAATGTGTCTGTGAGGGACTGAAGACCATGGTAAGTTATACTTAAAATATGCAGACGGTAAGACTCAGATGCATGAGTGAAAGGGAGAGCAGCTGGTGCCGTCGCCCTGCACGGCTCCTCGTTTGAGAGAAACCTCCAGCTTCCTCCACGGGTCTGGGACAGATTCATCCCTTGCCAGCCTTGATCTCTGACATAGTTTTTTTTTACTCACCACACCAAGAGCATAATGTGTCAAAACACAGATGGCGTCTCGTGTCTTGGTGTTCCACATGATTTGTGTATTTTGCCAGTGTATCCAGATGAAAGAGGATTTGTCAAATTATGATGATTTGTGTTGGGCTGCTAAGACCTTTCGAGACTGCTAAGAACGTTTTTTAATCCGACTGAACATGTCGTCATTTCAACAAGAAAAAAATAAGAAAAAAAATCAAATAGAATTTTCATTTAAGTTGTTTTCAAATGCTGAGTCGGTGAGTGATAATATGTTACCGGCCAGTGACAAAAGATGAAAGTTCTTTTTTGTCTATTTTATCTGTAGTGTGCTTGGGTGCAGAATGTCCTGTGGTACCTTTGTGCAAAGGCACAGCATGAAAATAGTCACAGCAAGGCTGAGTCAGCACTGGCTCATGACAGGGGGGAGAAGCACAGATGACAGCGGTGATATTGGAATAGAAATGAGATCCATTTTACATTTACATTTAGTCATTTAGCAGACGCTCTTATCCAGAGCGACTTACAGTAAGTACAGGGACATTCCCCCGAGGCAAGTAGGGTGAAGTGCCTTGCCCAAGGACACAACGTCATTCGGTTGGCATAGCCGGGAATCGAACTAGCAACCTTCTGATTACTAGCCCAATTCCCTAACTGCTCAGCCATCTGAATCCATGCCAGATCCAATCATGAAATCCATGGGAAATGTATCTCCATCCTGGCATTCACTCAAAATGGCAAACAGGAGAAAATGAACGGAATATATTATTGGTAACTGGGTGTCCGCCTTGTCTTTTCTAATGCTCGAGTACCTAATCTCTGCTCCGACACGAGCTGAGGTGTTTAGACGGTCAGAGAGACCCCCGTGGATGTGTGTGGTTTCGTGTGCATGGATTGGTTTCATCCGTGCGGTTTCATGTGGTGGGCCTTGGAGAGAGGGAGCCCACTAAGGGCCCACGACGAGTAGAGGAACAGAAGAGGTTGTGTACTGTACACAACCTCCGGGTGGATGGGGTTACACAGCACATCCTCTGGAAGTATTTCTCACCCAAAGCTCAGACTACCAGCTTCCCTCTTCGTAACTATCTGCTAAAACCTGCCAGGAATGTGGCTGGGATTCGGGGCAGCTAAGCCTGTTGTTCTGGGGGAAGAGAAAGAGGGACTTGGGTCTCCTTCTGTTTACCTAGCACATCAGGCTTGGGATGTAAATATGTCTGTGTGTTCCCGGGGTTAGCTTGTCATCTCCCATATCCCTGGCAACCTTCCCAATCCACCGTCTTCACATATTGATCATTCATCTTTCCCGTATTCCCCATCTTTGAAACTAACTGAAAGTAACTGTCTCCTAGCATGTTAGTGGTGGATGACCTGCTCCTTGATTCCGGCTTCATCAAGTGTCCTGGGTTGCTTTGGACAGAATGTTTCCCATGCAAAAGTATGTTTGTGTTCCGACAGTACTTCCTGTGAGGGGTGGACGTGTAACTCCCATCCTTTCCTTACCAAAGAGCTCTGCGGAGATGGAAAAGCAGATGATCGTGAGGATCTGCATGAAAGAATTGCTTGTGAGGGTTGCTGGGCTGTCCTCCTCTTCCCCTCGCTGTGGTTATACAGTCATCCTCCCTCTGGTCTCCGTTGAGAGGAATGGTTTGGCTCATCTCCTCTACGGCATTTGGGTTTTCCAGCTCATCCTGTAAGGCCTGTTTGCAGCCTGGACTACGATGACGTCGGGTTTGTTTTGTTTTTTCAGTACCGAAAGTCTTTTAATTCCATTTCAAATTCATATGTTATGTCTTTGTTACACCCACAGACACCCCAGACTGGGTTTCTGGGGTTTCAGCTTCACCGTTCACTCTCGACATGGTCTCACAACAGGGTCCCCGTTGTCTGCATGCAAAGCTCAGCAAAGGATGAGGAAAATTGAGAAAAAACATGTTCCTTCTCGAAATAGGGAAACATTCAACTATGCGTTCTCGATATTCCGCCAAGAGCCGATCTGTACACAATTTCCTATCCACAGATCTAATCTAAAGTCAGCTGGGACCATCTCAACACTGTTAGTGTGCTCTGGGTAAGAGCATCTGATAAATGACTAGATGTTAGATGGCTATGCCATCTAACATTTGCTAACATCTGCTATTATAGACAGACATCAGCTGTGATAGGGTCATCAGGATGTGTCTCAGCAGCTCTGAACCCTTCCTTCCTGAACCTTCTTCCATTCCTGGCCTCTCACCTTGCAGGAGTGAAGGTGACATGGCCTGTGTAGTCTGGTCAAGTTGCTGCTTGTGTGAGGTAGGGAAGCAATACTGGAAGGTGATAAGAGAGATGGGAAAAAGATAAGGTCATCTGGATCACTCGGCATGAACTGGCGTCCTAGAACATTTATTACTGTGAAGTTCAAAGCACAAATGGATCCTGCGTGTCAGCCAACACTCGTGATGGTCTTATAGCAACCTTCACATTTGTAAGGGTTTTTACATCAACAATTTGTGACTTGTTGAGGTCATTTGCATTTAGTATGCATTCAATCATTTTCATCATTCAATTAAAGGAACATTACCTGCATCAACTACATTCGACAGATTACAGGGTTTTATAAAAAATAATTAGAGATTTCTCATCATTTGAAATAGAGGCTATACGCATACAAGAATGGCGCAGAGTTGCGGCGCACTAATGCTACAAGGTCGATGGGTTTAATAAGCATGAGTTGGTGTGAAGTTTGCCACTCATGACATGTGTCCTTTGTATGCACCATTCATTGTCGACCACGGTCGCGGGACTCAGTTTTTGTTTGGGAGGGAGCGGAGAGGGGGAGTGTAGTGAGAGAGAGAGAGAGAGAGAGACAGAGAGAGAGAGAGAGAGAGAGAGAGAGAGAGAGAGAGAGAGAGAAAGAGAGAGAGAGAGAGAGAGAGAGGGAGGGAGGGTGAAGAGGTGGGGGTGAAATTGAATGAGAGGGACGGAGCGAAGAGGAGAGGATTCTCCCAAAAAGTTCTAAGTAGTTGCAAAGTGAAACTTCAGACCGAGTGTGCTCAAGCGTCGCACTGGTTCTCTTTACTCCTCTACGCATGGCTGCAAAGTGTCTATACTTTTAGCCTTTCACAAACTTCTGTGGCGGAGCCAAGTGGGTCTCTGCTCTGAAAGATGGACCGCTTAAAACGGACGTCAGCGCACAGGAGATTACCGCTGTTTCTTATGGTCCTACTACACGCAACAACTTCACATGCTGGTAAAGTATCTGTCTGAATGCACCTGCTTAGAAATCAAAGGGTCACACTGTATGGCCGGTAGAATAGTGAGTTGCATTTGATTGAAATCAAATGCAAACTCAAGTTAATGTTCAGTATTGCGCGTTGAAATAAATCAACGGTCATATACAACGTACTAACTAGGGTAATCCAGGCCTTTAATATTTTATTTTTATTTGTAAATATAACCCGTTCCGCGCATATTTGTGCACTTAGTCGAGACCATGATCTTTGAGGTTGATATCTGTATTTTTGATCTGTGTGGATGCTGCTGGTTAAAACTTGTCCACTGAACGACCGTCTGGAGTTACTTTCTAGCGGGCGTTAACGCTTAATCACTTTAGAAGCTAAAGTCATTCCTTCCTCTAACTAACATTGATCATTTGAAGGGTAAAACATTTCTGATAAGATGGGCTTCTTATCAATTCGTTCAGTACGTCTTTGCACGACATGCGCTTGATATGTTGCCTCAACTTGTCCTGCCCTTCTCATTGAATTTCCAAGCAGGATGATATTTCACTGTTTGTTCGTGCCATGAATAAACTCTCCAAATTTGGATCATCAGATGTAATTGGAGTCCCTCTGTAAAGCCAGCATCCATATTCCAATGGGCCTGTGATGTCATGTTTGAGTTTGCTCGTGACCACTGTCGGTTTACTGTGAAACGATTTAACGTTGGCTTGAGAAAGAGGGGAATGGCTGAAGACTGACCTAACACAGTAGATTAAAATTCCTGTCATGGAGTTGTTTAATGTTCTCACACAAGTCCCAGGAGAAGTAACTTGGCTGCTTATTCAAAGTTATGGTCCCCAAGAAATTTAGTGCTTTTACAAATATTTGCCTTGATGTATTTATGTTGTTAATGTGTAATTCGTAATTGCAGAAGATGGTTGGTGCAGTAATGATTTATTCGGACACAATTTCTTATGGTTTGGCTACAGGAGAATGCTGTTGTCCATCATGCCATGGCCTGGTCAATGTGGTGATCATGGGTTGCTTACAAGCCACCACAGCTAGACACATCTGACCATTGTCTATCCTGAGATGACCATTAAAATGACCATATATGGTCTACAGAGGGTCAGTAAAACAACAGTCCTGGGATATGAAGCCTTTGTATCAGGGTGGAAAAGATGCCCTCTGGCCGTGTCTTGAGTGTCTTGGACAGCGCTGGTTTCTTGCAGGTGCTCTCCCCTGTGAGACAGGCTGATGAGGAGACATGCCTCAACAGCTGAAGTTAACCCTCTGCTCACCAGAACGGTTTTTAAAGCACATCCCATTTTCACTTGAGAATTTGACAAACAACCAAAAAGGATGGGAATTGCCGGAATGGGTTGCCTGAAATACAAAAGTCACATTCGAGGACTAAACCTTGAAAACATCAGACTCACTGACTGTGTTGCCTGGGCTGGGAGAGTGTGTGCATAGAGGAGCAATGGTGTGAGGGATGTATGTGCTGCTGCTGACATGGCAGTCCTGAAGCTGTTTGATGGTGGGTAAGGCTGTTTTTCCCATGTGTTCACTGTGTGTTTTAGAGAGCCGGGGACAGAACTCCGTCGTCATGTTTGATGACAGGAAGAGAGACATTCTTGCACACGTCCGCAGTTTGTCCTCTGTTCCTGTGCCTCTGCACATATTTTCGATTCCCTTTTTTCTTTCGCTGTTCAAAGGCTCCGGATGGTGGGGGTTTGTTTCTTTTTCAGATGCTGAATCTCCTCATTTACATCCCTCCCTCCCTCCCTCCCTCCCTCCCTCCCTCCCTCCCTCCCTCCCTCCCTCCCTCCCTCCCTCCCTCCCTCCCTCCCTCCCTCCCTCCCTCCCTCCCTCCCTCCCTCCCTCCCTCCCTCCCTCCCTCCCTCCCTCCCTCCCTCAGGGAGTATGACACTGGGGGGGTGGGGGAATTCACGCGTGCAGCCCCCTCTGTGGGTCCTATTTGATCCCCCTCCGTCCTGATCCTGCAGAAGACTCCCAGAGGAGAGCAGGAGGCGTCGTGCTCCTTTTGATCCCCAGACAGAATCAGTAGCAAAGCAGCACGTTTTTGTCAGCAGCAAAGAAAAGAGGGCCAAGTAACCGTGCACACAAGTCATTGCCGCTAGAAACTCAGCTTGGAGTTCTCGTCACGGAGCAATCGAACCTGACGCTCTGCGTGAGGTTCTCCTCTTCACCCGGTACACAATCAGACTCGTGTCCCAAATGTTAGGATGAATTTGCCTGTAATTCTGCTAGTTTATGCCAACTGTTTGGAATGATATAACAGCCAATACATGGAGATATTACTTAACGTCGTGTGGCGCCAGTCTTAAATCTATGGTGAGCAAGAAACATCTGGCCTCCAGAAAGCCAACAGCCCCTTCCCCCAGGCTCTGTCCCCATGCTGAAGAGAACGATGGCTCATGCTGCTTTTTGAGGACAGGAGATGAGGCCCCTTTCTGTTCCAGCCGTCCTCTCATGTGAGTGGACCTCTTTGTGGTGTCCTTTTACCTGTCATCCATTGAACAGGGACCAGACATACACTTTGATCTGACATGTACACCAGACCATAGATAACTTTGATCAACGTTGTGCACGATCCTCTTCGGAGTGCACAACAGTAGCACGCTACTTGACTAAAATCATCTGTAGCCACATCTTATACATTAAACCCTCACACACACACACACATGCACATAGAGCCACACTTCCGCATGCATGCACACCCCGCACACACACGCCCAAACACCCAAACGCACACACAACCTTTTGACTAAGGAACTGGTGATCCTTTTTTAGTGATCAGTTTTCACGACGGCGAAAGGCTCCTCTGTGCTATTCTGTGTACATTATCCCTGACACCTGGACAGGTGTTCTAATACGTCTCGAGGCCAAATAGGCCCACAGCGAGCAAAGAAGGGCTGAAAGGAGAAAGGCATTCCGTTTCTCTCAACTACTGCAGGTCCAGAGCCTCAAAGAGAGAGGGCCCGCTGATGACATGTGGATGCGGCATGGCGTGTCGTGTTTTGCTTGGTGCGGCTCTGATCCTGCACACCACGATAGCCGCCTCGGTGTTATGATATCCCAGAAAGGGATTGATGGCGGACAGTCGACAGGAAATAGGCTGTTTATATGTGGGTGCGTGGGTTTGCGTGCGCTGTTCCCTCTTTGTGTGTGGGCATGTGTGTGTGTGTCTCCGTGGGTGCGTATCCCGCGAGGGGACAGAGCGGACACGGGCAGGTGTTTCCTCTTCGGGCCCAGTAGGGCCTGGCCTGTCTGCTGTTCACGCGGTGAGCAAACATTAGCAGAACAAACCGTCGAGATGGAAGAATGTCAGAGTGACGCGAGTTAGAGGGCGGTGTGCAACCAAACCAGATCTGTCCAGACAGCACTCAGCTCCATCCATACAGTAGAGTCACTCGCATTGAACCAAAAGGAAAATCCCCCATTCAGAACTCCCAACATCACAGTCCGACAATCACCACCTTTGTCTTGTCGGATTAAAGACAGCACGCCGGAGACAGGCAGTGAGAGGGTGGGGGTTTGGACCGTGAACAGGAGGGCCCAGCCGTGTCAGCGAGACACCCACACATACGTGTGCGGCGTGTGTGCTTAGACATGCCAGGTTCACACATGTACCGCATAGCCCGCATCCCTGAGTCGTTGGACCATGAAAGACCGTGCTGGGAGAGAAATTGAGAGAGATAGAGAGAGAGAGAGAGAGAGAGAGAGAGAGAGAGAGAGAGAGAGAGAGAGAGAGAGAGAGAGAGAGAGAGAGAGAGAGAGAGAGAGAGAGAGAGAAAGAAAGAAAGGATAACAGAGGGGAAAGAAAGAGGGAGCAAGAGGAAGAGCAAGGGAGACGAAGAGCGCAAACAAGACACTCGGGGAGAGAGCAGAGGCAGCAAGAAGAGGAGGGACCAAAGTCCGATAGAAAGAGAGGGAAATGGACGGAGAGAGGGAGAGAGAGTGATAGAGAGAGGGCAGGGCCAAAGAGGTGCGACGGGTGGATTCCCAGCGGTCTCCCACACAACCATGCACTTGAATGGCTCCCAAACTCCCGGTGATAACTCAAAGCAGACCCAGCCCTGAAGCCCAATCAACATGATAAATATTGCAGTCTGCTGGCCCACATTCCTCCTACACCACACATTCCTCCATCTCCATGTAAACTTGCCCTGCTATATGGTGGACAACTCTGATTATCCCCTCTTGCATGTCCTCCACTGTTTAGAAAGTGGGCGAGCCGTGTGTTTGACATACTAATGATGGACAGGATTCTGAAAGAGAACAAAGGGATTGTTGAGAGGTGGAATATACAGTACTGCTATTTGGTACACAGGTGGGGCTTTTAACTTTTGTAATCAATTGTGGTTAATGTCATTAGGTGTTATTATATTTAATTGGCTCTGTTTGCTTTGTTTTACGCTAAAGTGTGTCCAAATGTTAGTGGTAATACATTGGAACAGGAGGCGTGTTTAGAGGTCCTGGCCCCATGCCTGTGAGGGCCACATAGCAGTGACCCCGACCCCTGGGTCAGAGGTCTGCTTCTGGGTAAATTAGACCAACTGAAGCCCTCATGTTAGTGCCTTTTTATTCAAGAGGGTATTTCATCTCCACATATATCCTTGACTCCCCATTTTAGGAACATAAGCCAGTTGATGTCATTCATCAATACCATATTCCAAAGAAATACTGCCTCAGAGAAATGTGAATAGAAAGCGACATTTCCTAAAGTTCAAACGGAATATGAAGGATTTGAGACGCTGACATTCACATGCCTGACAGACACATGGCTGACATCTGCTGATATGTCGACAGCTCGAGAATATCAAGAAAGGATATCGCCAGACACCGAGCAGAGCACCAATCACAGCTGAGTCGATCTGACTCCTCTGCTCTGCCGGGCTCTGGGTGGGATGGGGAAGACGCTGTCTCTGCCCAGTCTCATTCCTGGCGGGATGTTGGAGAAATCCCCTGATCGCCATGATCATATTCAACAATGGGTGGTACTGTAGGTTAGGCCCGGGAGTGGTGAGAGACAGAGAGCGAGAAAGTGAGAGTGAGAGAGAGCATCTGCAAGATGCGGCTTGTGTAACTGGAGAAGGGAAAAGAGAGTTGAGAATGTACTCGCTGTATGTCCGTTGTCGTGTGAAATCGACGACCAACGTTCTCTCTGTGTCAGAGGGCCAATCGAGCGCTCAGATTTCAAAAAGCCCAGGGGCCAGAAGTGCCATAAGACAGACACACATAGGCACAGGACAGACTCGCTGTCTTATCAGACACAAAGTTTCCACGGAAGCACTGAGGACCAAAAAGATCCAGAAGAACCCTATTCTCCTCACGTAATGTTGATCTGAATGCAGAACAGTCTCCTGGCACTGACTCAGTGACGGTAGCCGTTGATGAGATTCCAAAATGCTGCTTTGATGAAGATTAAGTGTGTGGGGCCACTGTGTGGACATGTAGAAGAGTATATAGACAGGTAAGGTGAGGTGAGGATATCAGCTCCAGTCAGATGATGTACAGGTAAAGCTGGCTGAGGAGACAGTGCCGCGAGACAACTAGATTGGCTGATAGATTGTTGGCCCCGAATCAGACGATGGAGACAGATCCAATTGTTAGGAGTTAGCGAGATCGTTTTGATCCTGGGCTGGCTCCAGATCTTTAGAACATAGCCACCTGCCTCATGGCTGAAGCTCCACATGTCGGTTACAAGCGGTGCAGTATTTCTCGAAGAATTTGCTGTGCAGCTTGTTTTCACATGCAATGTCACAGAGGAATTTAGAACAACCGAGAGAAAACAAAGCCGGACTATATGTTCTGAATAACTCTCTTAGGGGATAGAGAAAACAGAAAGCTTGGCAAAAGCAAATCACAGAAATATTCTCTCCTCTCCTCCAAAGAAGGTTGAATAAGCACTATATGCAGTTCACAGATAGGAAACAAATCCCTATAGGGCTTTAGGGTTACTTCTGTAGAGGTTTAAATCATGTTAGCATACTTCAGTGTCAGTAAAGTAATTTAAATCTTACATTGTAATGTTAAATAAAGTCTGAATAGATAACAAGTGTCAAACAAGTGAAAGACAAATGTCCACCAGGCATCGGGTCCATCCATATCGTTTTTATGCAGATCTATGTTGGAATAAATATTTTTTAGAACAGGTTATATTATGCAAACATATTTGATATGACAATTACATATTTGTATGCTTTTCAAAGTCGTTACTGTGTTTTTTGGTCCTTTATAAATCTTCTTTTTGCAAACATTGGTCTTTCAGTTTGTATCTGGCAGATAAAGGGTCCTGGAGGAATGTTCTGGTGCTCCTCCCATTGTTTGGCCCCAAGGCGTTGCACAATTGCTCTTCTGTATTTCTCCCTTTGTACTGTAATGGAAAAACTGCAGGGGTCAAAGGTGAGGCTTAAGCCTTTCTGTCAGTTTTTACAAGAGACTTGCCTGTACCGTTTGTACCATTGGACTGGGACACTGGTGATTGAGGGAGCAAGTAGGGACATCGATGATGTGCAGCACTTCTGCGTGTCTTTACAAACAGAGCGGTCATGAAGTGACAGTGTCTGTCAGGGTGTTAAGTTAAAACACCTGATCAGACATGCTACAATGTAGAATAGTTGGGACAGGATAGCACGTTGGGAATGAAAATGTGGACTGAAAGCTGAATGAGGGTTTTTCAGTTGTCAGACGCTCTGTGTAAGGCAGCATCACGAAGACACATCCTAATTGTGTCCAAGCTGCTTCAGATTAAAACTGTGTTCGGCTTCATCCAAACATCATCACCCTCTGACCTGTTCTTCTCTCTTTCTCGTTTTTTGTGTGTTTGCATGCTTGTATGTGTGTGTGTGTGTGTGTATGTGTGTGTGTGTATGTGTGTAAACGCACATTAAGGGTCTGTGAACGGATGAATTATTCATCGACATTTACTTAGACCACAGTAATGCCGGGCAATTAGGCTGGGTTTGAAAAGCATCGTCTGTGTGTGGGCTAATGTGTTCAAGCATGAGCAGTTGGGTTGCATGTGTGGCAGCTTTGTTTGTTGGGGGGGGGGGGGCAAAAACTCCCGCAATTATTCCATTTACAGAGATTGTTAATAACTCAGTATCAAAGTCAAATGTAAGTTCCTTTGTCTGAGGTACTTTTAAGTCATCACCTGATGGTCTCCTCTGTGTCGGGGGCCACGCTGTAATTCACAGCTTAACCTATTTACAGTTCTGTTGCTGTGCTATAGGACTTTGTCTGTGAGACTGGAGCTGTTCCCAATAAAAAGTCCAAGGCTATGCAAATAAACAGTGCTATAAAATGTTACACAGTGTTTTCCGCAAGCATTGTCTGGGCACCGGTAAACTCTCACCACATGTTTAATTAACAGAGAATAAAAGGCAAGCGACGGTGTAAGGGGGGAGGGGGGGGCGGAGAGGGAGAGGGAGGGGGAGCTATTTGAATTCATGCCTGGAATGCTAAGTGCTGCGTTGCCCTTAACAGTCTCACTCAGCCAGCTGGTGGGATACGAAGGAAGCAAAGCTCTGAACTCACCGAAGCTCAGGGCTGAACTTTATCAACACAAAATCTAATAACACACCCAGCCAGCCAACTGTTAAATAAACCAAAGTCACACTGTAATTAGATCTTTTTCAGGGGAGCTCTTTCCCACACGTTCTTCCCATCTTTCATACATTGAGGAAATGGCCTTTGTGTGGAGAATACAAATAATACCACTAAAAGAATCATGCATTATTCACGCCAGTGAATGATAGAGAGGGATGGTGTTTCCTGTAGTGACAGGCTGAGGGCAGGTGTCAGCTGTCAGGTGGGCTCGAGGTTCAGCAGGATTACGGCGGAGGCTGGGCCACAACTCTATCCCATAATAACAGCCACAGCAGGCCACCTGCAGCCGAGCTCTTCTTGGAGCTGTCTCCATCCCCAGGCGCAGGAAGCTCCCATTCTGCACTGTTTATCGATCCCTCCACTAAGGCAGGCAGACCCGTCTCCCACCAAGAGACCTGCACCATAGCACACAGAAACATACAAGCTGTTATTTCTCGTTTTTGTTCCAAAAAAACATCCCGCTTGTTTTTCCTCTAAAAAATCAGGTTGGAATAGCGGAAAGCTTACGTTACAGTGGCACATTTCAAGTTACTGAATGCACCCATGACTATGAATGCATGAAATGGAATCCTGGGTTTGTTCTGAGTGTTGGGCTGGACTTGTGCTGACCTCCTCTCTCTCCCCCGTGTCCAGCCGAGCCCATCGACGTGCTCCGGGTGCTGGAGCTGTCGGAGGACATGGAGGGCGTTTCCATGGAGGCCGGTCTCTGCACGGCCAGGAAGGACACGGAGGAGGCCGACCTGGCCTTCAGGATCGACAAGAAGATCCAGCTCAGCGCTCCCACCAAGCAGCTCTACCCAGGTAGCCCTCGTCCAACGGACGTGGTCAATGGCTGCCCTTCCCCAGGGTTTAGTCACAAGGCCCGGGCTACCCCCAGCTGGTCTCCACCTCCAGCCAGACTGACCTCAATGTCTTCCCCTTCTCCCCAGACTCACCTTTCCCGGCGGATTTCTCCCTGATGGCCACGGTGCGAGCCAAGAAGGGCACCCAGTTCTTCCTGCTGTCGGTGTATGACGAGCAGGGCGTGCAGCAGCTGGGGCTGGAGGTGGGGCGCTCGCCGGTGTTCCTGTACGAGGACCACCAGGGACAGCCCTCTCCGGACCTCTACCCAATCTTTAAGAAGATCTCCTTGGCTGATGGAAAGTGGGTAGACGGGATGAGCCACCCAGGCTAGATTTTTGGCGTTATTGTGATTGACCCCTGTAACCTGGAAGCAGACAGGAGGGAAATAGACTAGCTCATCCTGAGGGTTGTGGTCTGTGTGTTACCATGATCCTCAACAGCACTGTTACCTGCCATTACCTTGATTTATATATTTTTTTACAATCGACAAGGATTCATCTGTTAGTTTTCTGCTTTCATCAATTCACATGAACCTACTGTGCTTCACTTAGCTCTGCTACATCTGAACGTTTGGCGTGTGCTCTGCATCTCCAGGTGGCACAGGATCGCTTACAGCGTACAGGGCAAGTCTGTCACCCTCTACCTGGACTGCGAGAAGGTGCAAACACTGGACCTTCTGAGAGGAGATGACCCCGTGGTCAGCACCGAGGGGGTGACCGTGTTCGGCACGCGCCTGCTGGATGAAGAGGTTTTCGAGGTAGAGACACTGCGTTCATATGTTTGCTTGTTGGCAGTTAACTGCCTCCACAGAGGAGGCTATTAGACGAGAATATGTCGTGTGCTGCAGCAACCTCATCCATCAAGTCATGTTATTCATGTCAAATCAGTGGAGACCTGTTTCATCATCCTATTACTACCCATTCGTTATTCGTCGTATACCCCACAGTGTGAGACTGTGGCAGCTGAATGTTCGGACAGCAATCCCTTGGAAGGTCCCTCTTACTTTCCAAACGCAATTCCTTCAGTTCTTCATATAGATAATAGGAAATGATAGATTAGGCAGGGTGGTGGCGCAGCGTGTGACTGGCCGGCCTGGGTAAGCCAGGGTTAATGCAGTATGGGTCGGAAGGCGTTGAGAGCAGCACTGCTGGACCGAGTCTGCAGAGTCTGTTGTTTCGTGAGGAGGAGAAGGACACGGTAGCCTGGGGAAGAGGAGGAGACGGGAGGAGCAGTGCTGTTCAGACATGCTCTGGCCTCGCCGCGCACACTTTGTTCACGCTTTGTATATTTAAGTGTGTACGTGTGTGTTAGTGTGTGTGTGTGTGTGAGCAAAGACCCGCGGACTGGCTGTGAATCTGTGCCGGTGAATGAGGACGGATTCTCCTGGAGGAGGAATGTCTCATGGGGTTCTCATTCCTCCTGCGTCACCTGTCAGCGCTTCTGTCCTCACTATCCCAGAGTAGCAAGGAAGGTCAGAGGTCATGGCAAAAACGAATTTGTCTGATCTAGGAATAGGTACTGTGCAAAGTGACACTTCGGGAGCCTGGAGGAAAAAATTGAATATGAAAAGGATTGGAAACCGGAGCAAACTGTGAATTTTGGTAGTGGTTCCAACGCCTCTACTATGACCTTTTGTGACCTTTTGTCAAAGTGTAAGTCATTCTCAGTGTGTCCCTGCTCATGTCACAGTCCCTACTACTCCATTGTCATTCCCAGTGCAGCTCCCGCCTAAATCACTGGGCTTGAACATAAAGGGGAGCTCAGTGCAAGTCCCGTCGCTCATCTATCTTCAACACATGTCCTCAGGCCATGGGACTATTCAGTTCAGAGAGACATAAAGAGAGAGAGAGAGCGAGAGAGAGAGAGAGGAAGAGAGAGAGAGGGCAAAACAAGGGAGGGAAGTGCACATAAGATGACCGCCTCTCTCCCTCAGGGCACCATGCTAACCTTGTGGCCCACCATACCCACATACTTCAGCCTTCTGAAGAGGACAGAGGACGAGCTATTATCAGTGCTTGATGACTTAATGGACGCACACTTCAGCACTCTCGGCTTTCACTCCGAGGAAACCAGATGTCCTTGTACTCGCAGTATAGCCACAGTCTCTCCTAATGGACAGGAACTCCATCGGTTTAGCCACGCCCACACAATGCCTTGCCCCTCCGTAACTCCTTCCATGTTCCTCATTCCCCTCTCACATGTCGTAACTCCCCCTGCCGCTGCCCCCTGCCATAATGAGACAGGCGACGCACTATTTATGAAACATAACTCTTACCCTCTTATCTTTCATCCCTCATTTTTTCATAACTTTTAGGATTCATTCGCAAAACAGCCCAGCCTATTACCCCTCCCTTGAACGAGCTTTCCAGCTAGCCGTCTCCTGGCTGTAAAAGATCCCGTGGTGATGACTAATGCTCCTCTTCAATTATCAATGTTCTCTCTTTAGTCTCTGCTCTCTATGTGGGAAGTAAGAGGCCTGTGCATGTTTTCCAGTTGAACTTTGTGTGTGTGGGTGTGTGTGCTTGTGCGTGTATGTGTGTGTATGTGTGTTAGTAAGTGAGTTTCTGGGTCATTGCAAAGTGACTCGGGTTAGGTTGGTACTGGGGTAGGGTTAGGTTAGAGTGCAGCCCATTCTCCGGCCTACAGACTGTTCCCAGGCTTTGGTTCCGGGGGGATCTGGGTGGGAGGCTGGGGGGTTTGGGGATGGGAGAAGGGGGGGGTGTAGCTGTGTTCCGGTCCAGTTCTCCCAGCGTGGGAGCCCAGCCTAGGAGCCAGGGGTCTGTGGTCAGTCTCTAAAGCCTCTATTGCTTCCAGATTGCCTACAAATGACCAACAAGCGAGTGAAAAGATTGTATTATCTAAATACTCTCTCTCTCTCACACAAAAACAAACCTTTCTGAAGGTTCTCTCCCGGCCTCTGTGTGCTTTGGTGGAGTTTTAACACACTCATTTCTCAGATATGATCCAGGAAAAGAAAAACAAAACAACGTTTGGTGGTAAAGAACCCAGAACTGTGGCGTTGGCACAAGTTCCATGAGTCTCTGTGTTGTCAAGCATGTCTCGCAAGGCCTTTGTTATCATTTCAACTGCCGGATTCAATTGAGGAATCTCATGGTTAAGTGGGTAGATGCGAGAGGCACATTGGCTGGGTCAGGGTCTGCCGTTTTGCCTTTTCCTTTTCTGAAAAGGATTCTGATTGTATTCAGATGTTCAGACTTAGTCATGAGCATCTGTTGCACTTTAGGCCCTAAAGGAGAAACCATTGACTGTTTACTGCTATGCGCATGTAAAACCTACATGCGCTCTCCTTCACCCATGGAGGCAAATCTCCGGTGACTCACTGAACTGCCAGTTGTTGTTAAGGAGTGTCATTGTGAACGCCTGGCTGGTGGGATAACTTCCCGAACGGTTAGATGGCTGGTTGGCTGGCTCTTGGACCCAGCTCTGTGTGACCGTCTCCTGGGTGGAACTGTAACGAGTGAAGGGCTGACAGGAATGTATGGCTGTAGTGAATGGAGTCCACGCTGGGGTTTGTGTCGGTGGCGGTGTGAGCGGGAGAGTGTTGATTTATCTCACCTGTTTAACCAGATTACAGAGGTAGATGTGGGCCTGTCACTACTGAACCCTGGCCTCATCTGTCTTCATTGATCTCAAATGGCTGCTTAGCAGTTCCTGTTATGATTCGCTCCAAACCAGCTAGTTTATGCAGTGTGCTGTCACGCTCAGATTGAGCTATTTACTCGACCAACACCATGGCATACACACAGTATGGGCCAGGACAGATGTAGGTGTGGTTGTCTGTGCTGGTGCAAAGTGGGATCCATCCAGACCAGACAGCTAGGTGACGTTGTGAGGGGCGAGTCTGGCCCCTCTGGGTGTTTATGTGCACACACACACACCCTGTAGCCTGCCCGGGGAGGGACAGGAAGTGAAGGGTCCTGAAGGGTGGGGGGGGGGGGAGGGGGGATGAGAGGGAAGGGTTCCTTGCTTGTGTGTTTACACACTCCGCCACTGGGATCAGAGAGAGAGCCTGAAGTGGCGATGGCAGCAGGAGTATTATTAGCCACTCCAGACAGACGATGACCTACATGGGTCCGCACGGCTGATTGACCTCCACTCATCCTTTGTGTGCCCCTCTCCCTGCTCTCTCTCCAACCTCGTCCGACCCCCTTTACCCTCAGATTTCCTACCCAGACTCTCAGACCTTTGAGAGTTTGTCAAAGGTCAAAGCGGTCATTCCGTCAGAGTGACGGAACGGTTCTGTCTGCTCACTCACAGAGTGTGGCGCAAAGAGTTATATGACACGATGCTTGTCTGCGTGTGTGTGTGTGTGTGTGCCTGTGTATGTGTGTGTGTTACAGGGAGACATCCAACAGCTGCTGATTGTGGAGGACCCCCAGGCTGCAGCTGATTACTGCCTGCACTACATCCCAGACTGTGACTCTCCGCTGCTCTACAACACCCAGGCCCAGGACACCCAGGAGGTGAGTACTCCCACCACCAGGGGGAGACACACCCAGCACCAATCACACACAAACACGCACACATACACTCCAAGAAGGAGAGAGAGAGGGTGTGTGTTAGAGAACAGAAGACCGAAAGGGACTTTCAGTACGTACTGTAAGATTTGGCTTGATAACCGTTTTCCCTTGATAATCGTTTGACAGATAATTAACAGATTTTTTTGCAGCAACAGCTAGTCAGGACTTTATGATGAATGCTACAGTGACATAGTTGAAAGATTTCTCTGGATAAGCACCATGACTCAATCTGCCTTCAAGATTCCCTCGAGACAGTTTCATGTTTAGGCGTAAGCAAGTCCTGCTGCTGCCAGGCGTCTCTCCCAGAAGCCCTTGTTTCTCAGCCAACCAATAAAAACGGAACAAGCATGCATGTGCCTCTAGAGCTACTACCACAGGTTTCCCCGGCCCACATATCACATGATTTATTGCAAATCGATTGCCTCAGCCAGTGGGTCCTGAGCACATCTAGCGCTAACTCAGTTAGCAGCGAGCACGAGGCCAGAGTGAGACATCACGCAGAGCTGCAGCACGCAGAGGAGGAAGAGGAAGACGACAAGAAGGACCTCCTCTTATCTGATATGTAGCCAGTAGCAGAGCATCCCTGCCAGGGCAATGTCAGGTGTTCCTTTGGCAGCATCCCCATTCAGTTTGGTAGCCTAAGCACGCCCGCACAGACACACAGAGTCACACGCAGTCACAAACGGACGCACATCCCCAGTACACAGCCAAAGGCACTGTACATCTCACAGGATATCACAGCTTATCCAATCCATGGGCCTGCATGGGCAATGGGAGCATTCCTGGTGATACAGTATATTTGTGTGTGTGTGTGTGTGTTTGTGGTTTGTGCGGTAACGTGTGTGTGTGTGTGTGTGTGCGTACGGTTGTGAGTGAGAGTGCATCTGTGGTGGAGATTAAGGGGAAGATAAAGTCAAAACTAATGGACGATGGAGGACAGATAGATAGAGAGAGAGTGAGACAGACAGTCTAATAGAGGCAGATAAAGATATGAGTGGGAAAGAGAAATACAAAGAGAATATATATATATATATAAATGTGAGTGTGCGAGTGTGTGTGCGTGTAATGGTAGAAAGTGTTGATAATTAATTTGGCAGAACGTGAGGTCCTGTCAGGGTCTCTAGCAGGAACATCGAGTTCTATCCCTACAGTACTCCCTGCTGTGTGTATAGTGGTGTGTGTGTGTGTGTGTGTGTCCTGCTATGATGCCCGAGGGACTGTCCGCCAGTGTTTATTTGAGGCCCTTCTGGCTGTGGCTGGACTGCAGCTGAGGAACAGGCTGTGTGTCCAGATATTTTCTACATCGCTCAGCACGCAAGCGAGCCCATTTCCATCACTCTCCCACAGACCTTGTTAACACATTAAACAACACGGAC
This sequence comes from Osmerus mordax, assembly GCF_038355195.1. NCBI lineage: Eukaryota > Metazoa > Chordata > Actinopteri > Osmeriformes > Osmeridae > Osmerus > Osmerus mordax. The sequence goes on along the minus strand of NC_090052.1, from coordinate 16,577,035 downwards.
CCCATCAATGACTCTCACACACACTCTCTCAGATGCCGAGACTCAACAATGTCAACGACAAGCCACCCTCACGTTTACAGAAGCACGGTCTTGCGAGCGAAATTGAATTCAACTTGTTATCAACGCCTCAGTAAGCCCATGGGAATGACCAACCTGTGACCTCAGCGCCGAACGCGTCCTCTCCCATGGTCGCGTTGAAGACACGCAGTACTCTCCTCCCGCCCACCTGCGAGTCTGTCGTCGCTTCCTGTGGGTTCAGACGCCGGGGAGGATGAGTGAGCCTGCTCTGGCCCTGACCTCGCCTCGGCGCTTCCAAGTGTGTTGCCTCTGCCTCCTTCGCAGTCTATTTGCGACGCTGTGTTTCACCATGTTGTTGTTTTTCTTGCCCGTACCCCCTCCTCCTCCCCCCCTCCCCCCCCACCACCCCTCCCCCCCCTCATAAAAGATCCCCCCGCCTCGATCTGCTCCCGCGATGCAAAGCGACGAGCCGGAGGAGCCAAAGAAGTCCCGCAAAAAAGACAGGAAGGGCAAAAAGGATAAATCCAAAAAGAAGAGGGACAAGTCATCCAGGAAGAAGGGCAAGAAGGAGCCCAGGAAGAAGAGGAAGGAGGAGGAGGGGCCTTCGGAAGATGGCTTCCTCGGTGTGTCCACCGCATTGCCCGAGTACCTCTCCCAAGAGCCCTACCAGGCCACTGTGCTGCCCGACGTGGAACAGTCCACCGCCAGCGCTGTCATCCGGAGCGAGGACATTGACCACGCCGTCGCAGAAATGACCACACACAAGCCCGACGTCAGTGTTGAGGTCTCCTTCGATGGGCCCAGTGCATTGCCTGAACCAGTGGTCGCTAAGGAGGTAGACTGAAACTGACCGTGTAACCCCCCCCTTACTCCATCTCATCCAAACTCATCTAACTCAGCACACCCCCACTACCTCCTAACCCCAGAGATCGCCCTCCCACCACCCGTTGTACCTCCTACCATCCCGCTCACCCCAACCACTAACCAGCACATCTCTAACCAGCACCTCCAGCAGCACTGAGCCTGTGGACTCGAATGGAGACGACCTAATAGATCACCTAACCTAGGCTAACATAGTTATACATGTTTTAGAACACATAGACAGATATAACTCAAGTTACAGTGGTTGTACGGTGTATGTGTTATAAGACATGCTAAAAGAACTAGAGTCGTAGAGAACTAGTTGTGTGCGGGGAAAAAAGTGACCGGGTGCTGTTTTCTCATGATATTTAGTCATATATACATACATCACATTCGAATGTGTGATGATATATATTAAGTATCCCAAGTTTCCAATAAATATGATGTCTTTTGTGTGTTTATACTGTAGCAAGTAACGTACCGTAACATACTGTATAACCATTTAATCATCTGCTTCTCCTCACCCGGTACTGGCTGTCACCCACCATGGCACAATGTCATCTCCTCCTGGTTGTAAAGTGTCTCACCTCTTTCATATTAACACCCCATCTCAGCCTTGCTCCATGTCTACCCGGCACATCCCTCTAACCTGCACCAGCCCAACAGGGTGCGCTCTCCTTCCCCCCTGTACCCCGGGGACACTGGGGCCAGGAGGCTCCAGGATGGCCTCACCCACAGGACTGCCCAGTGTCTCCAGGGCTACAGTCGCCATGGCGGTGGGGTGACTCTGTGCCCTGCGTTGCAGGCGGAGCGGCCGGTGAAGGAGCCTGAGGTGGAGGAGTACGGAGACGACTTCTACGGCAACGTGTACGACGACCTCTCCGTTTCCACGGTGGCGGTGGGCCCCAATGTCACCGAGTACGACGTGAGTTGTTTTGACTTCCGTTACCATACAGTAGCTCAGCCATCTTGGACAACCTCTGTTTTCTGAGTCTAGTGAGACATCCTCTTATGGCCTCCCAGGTTATCGAGTATGATGACATCAGAAACGAGACGGATCTGGAGGAATACGAGGAGTACGAGATCTACGACGACGGCTACAGCTTCGCCGAGAGAGAAAGTGCCGGAACCTGGGATGGAGAGGTACTGTCCGCCACGCACCCTTGTCTGTCCAAAACCCACGCACTGACCCTCGCGAGCGCTGTTCCAACGTGCGTCTTGTGTCTACCCATCTGTTCCTCAGGCAAGTCTCAGAGCAGAGAAGGGCCAAAAGGGAGATCCTGCTATCATTGAGCCGGTATGTCATTTCCTGAACAGCTCATTGCAATGTACAGTGCCAGTTGGTTCCCTGCTACCGTGTGGTGCAGAGTGTCTCATCTGGGTCTGTGTTGTCACAGGGCACACGAGCCGAGGGACCGCCCGGACCCCCGGGACCAGAGGTGAGGCGCGTCCTCTCGGATTCCGGAACTCCTAGCCTCAGCACCTCCTCCCCATCATGCTGCCACCATACTAATATCATACCATATAAAAAAACTGCTGACTGGGTATGTGTGTGTGTCCTCCACAGGGACTCCCAGGAACGCCAGGCCCCCCCGGCCCTTCAGGACCCATGGGAGACGCCGGAGACTTGGTGAGTTGCTCCCTTCCACCCCAGTCCCCATTGTGGGACGGCTAGATACCTGTAGAAGGAGGTCGACAGGGCCAGTCGGGATGTCCAAGGCGTTGCCCAGGACCTATAGAGGAGCAATGAGAGGCCCAAAGTAATTTAGTGACCTGGTTATGGCCCTGACGGCTTACATGCTCCAGGGACTGATGGTGACTCATTTGAATTTGACCTCATTTTTGCTGTTGGTCAAAGTGTGTGTGCGTGAGTATGTGTGTGGGTGTGTTTGTTTGTCCTTCCTAGACTAACTCTTTCCAGCAGACTGAATCAGCTTAGTCATTCTCAGTGATGTTCAGGTTTTTAAATCCTGTCGTTCGTTCTGGGGGAAAGAGCTATTAACCTGCAGAGCCTCACCACTCGAAACCCTTCAGATCAGATCATTACGCCAGCCTTCTGACAGCCCTAAAAACATACAGCACCAGGCTGAGGTTCAGCATTTATACGCAAGCTTTGGAGTCAATCACTCAACATAACACACTGATTAGTTTCAAGTGCAGTGGATAGTTTATGACTCCTTTAGCTGCGGTGCTGGTACGGTCCTGTTTGGACAGGCAGGGGGGGAGGAATAGAGAGAGGGATTAGTGGATGACTTTAATGCCTTGTGTTGTGCTTATAGGCATACTATCAAGGCAGCTAGCGCAACATCATAAGCTTTTGGTGTGTTCCCAGGAGACAGGCTAATTGATAGTGAGAGTGAGTGACATGCCCTCGGGAAATGGAGCAGAGCTTGTTTTCACAGTGATTAGATAGCAGGGATCTTTCACCCCTCTGTTCAGCCTCACATACATTCTTTAACACTCTTACTTACTTAACATGCAGGCCGGAACACACATGCATATGCATGCACACACACACACACGTTACCTAAGCACTCCCCTCTCTCTTCTTATCAGGGTCCTCCAGGAAGACCTGGTCTGGCTGGGGCTGATGGGATACCGGGTCCTCCGGGCACGATGCTGATGCTACCAGTAAGAATGGGATTGATTCCATCTTTTCACTTCTTAATTGATACCCTTTCCCTGTTTACCAAAACTTCAGAGAGCAATGCCTCTTGAACAGCAATACCAGCTCAGTGCCACAAGGGGGAGCTGTGTGATAGAGGTTCAGTCCTGGTAATGAGTGGAGAGTGAATATGTGAATCTGCAGTGTAGTCCCTCCTTTCTCCTCCCTCCAGTTCCAGTCTGGTGGGGACTCCCAGAAGGGGCCAGTGGTGTCGGCCCAGGAGGCCCAAGCTCAGGCCATCTTGCAGCAGACCAAGGTATGGTGGCCAATCGACACAGCTGAGCAGCTGGCAGCCTCACCCAGAAGGGTGACGTCACTGTAATACTGGAACTGTATGTTCAGGTTGCTGATGCGTTCTCATGTCTGCTTTGAAAATCACATGAATATACTGTTGGCTTCCTTTTTTTATTTTGTACATAAAGTGTGTGCTCTTTCATGCCCAATGCCATGTGACATCTCATCTGTTTTTGAATTGGAATCTTTTATTCATGAAGCTGTTGTCTGTTTCAGCTGTCGTTGAAGGGCCCTCCAGGTCCGCTTGGCCTTACAGGGCGTCCAGGGCCGATAGTAAGATACTACTGACACAGTCTGAACCACCATAAGATACTACTGACACAGTCTGAACCACCATAAGATACTACTGACACAGTCTCAACCACCATAAGATACTACTGACAGTCTGAACCACCATAAGATACTACTGACACAGTCTCAACCACCATAAGATACTACTGACACAGTCTGAACCACCATAAGATACTACTGACACAGTCTCAACCACTATAAGATACTACTGACACAGTCTCAACCACCATAAGATACTACTAACACAGTCTTAACTACCATAATACACTACTCACACAGTCTGAACTACCAAAAGATACTACTGACACAGTCTCAACCACCATAAGATACTACTGACACAGTCTGAACCACCATAAGATACTACTGGCACAGTCTCAACCACCATAAGATACTACTAACACAGTCTTAACTACCATAATACACTACTCACACAGTCTGAACTACCAAAAGATACTACTGACACAGTCTCAACCACCATAAGATACTACTGACACAGTCTGAACCACCATAAGATACTACTGACACAGTCTGAACCACCATAAGATACTACTGACACAGTCTCAACCACCATAAGATACTACTGACACAGTCTGAACCACCATAAGATACTACTGACACAGTCTCAATCACTATAAGATACTACTGACACAGTCTCAACCACCATAATACACTACTCACACAGTCTGAACTACCAAAAGATACTACTGACACAGTCTCAACCACCATAAGATACTACTGACACAGTCTCAACCACCATAAGATACTACTGACACAGTCTGAACCACCATAAGATACTACTGACACAGTCTGAACCACCATAAGATACTACTGACACAGTCTGAACCACCATAAGATACTACTAACACAGTCTTAACTACCATAATACACTACTCACACAGTCTGAACTACCAAAAGATACTACTGCCACAGTCTGAACCACCATTAGACACTTCTTAAATAGCCAGAACCATCATAAGATACTATTAACACAGTTTTAACTACCATAATACACTACTTACACAGTCTTAACTACCATAATACACTACTTACACAGTCTGAACTACCATAAGATACTACTGACACAGTCGGAACTACCATAAGATACTACCGACAGTCTCAACTACCATAATACACTACTGACACAGTTGGAACCACCATACGACACTACTGACACAGTCTCCACAATCCCTCTGGCCTCCACATTCTTTCAAACGAAACCCAACCAGGTCAGGTTGGTCCCAGACCGTGCCTCTCTGTTCTGACTCCCCTGTGCGTGTGTTCAAGGGTCTCCCTGGATCCAGCGGACTGAAAGGAGACGGCGGAGACAACGGCCCAGCCGTAAGAATGACACCGTTCTTATTGCATTCTGGTATCCCCCAACTCAACAGTGTGAGCTTGCATCACGGTCCTCTGGTCATCCCTCTGTCCCTCTGTCTGTGTCCAGGGTCCTCGTGGGTTGCCAGGTTCTCCTGGACTCAGCGGAAGATCAGGAAAACGGGTGAACCCTTTTTTTAGCAGTTTGACGACCCATACTCGATACCGCATTTGTGACCTCCCTCTTTATTTCTTTACTGGCAGAGGTAGTATTGGTTTGCTCTTTTCTGATTACATTACCATATTGTATCTCTGTTTATTTGTGTGTGTGTCTCAGGGACGGGCAGGATCAGATGGTGCCCGTGGTGCACCAGGGGAAACAGGGTCCAAGGTAAGGTGTCCGTATTATACGAGGCAGAATGGAAAATACGGTTTGAGTGTATGCCTGCAACACACTCGGTCCTAATAAATCGGTGTATTTGCATACTAATGCGCAGGTTTCCTTTTCAAGGTCTTCTCGGTGTGTGCACAACGAGTGCTCATATGGGAAATAGTTGAATTACTGTAAAGTCTAATCATGTTTTCCTGCAGAGTAAGCCTGCAAATATCCAGGGCCTAACTTTATTACATGTATTGACAGCGCCAGCAACTCAATACTTAGCAGCTATAGGAAGAGCTTAGTAAATAAATAAGGTTCCCCTGATAGCAAAACTGACAGAACAGCCACGTCTTTATCTCTCAGAGCAGTGCTGTAGCACAGGGAGGGACCTCCAGCTAATCTTCCCCCCCCTCCCCCCATCCCCACAACCCCCCCACGCAGCCCCCCCCCCCACCCCCAGACAGACACTCAGACTCACAACAGATGTGAGGGTCTTCTGGGAGTGAAACGCAATCTTACGGCACCTCGCTGTCACCGACACTGTGTTTGTATGCGGGCATGTGTGTGCATTTCTGTTTGTGTGTGTGTGTAGGTGTGCTCTGTGTGTGTCTCTGTGTGTGGGTGTGTGTGTGTGTGCTGCAAGGGAAGTGTATGGCCGTGGAAAAGGTGATGTAAAAGTGAGAGATAGAGGATGATTAGGAGGTAGGTTCCTGTGAAGTGTTCATTAGTGTGTGTATTGTACAGTATTGTTGGGTGTAATGCTCTTGGGGGTCTCTCTCTCTCTTTCAGGGTGACAGGGGCTTTGACGGTCTGCCTGGTCTCCCGGGTAACAAGGGACACAGAGTGAGTTAGAGATGACAGCCCAAAACCCTGCAGTACCATACCCAGGAGAACGTGTTTTTACTTGTGTGTCTTGCAGCTCTTTTAACTTCACAGCTTGTTTGGAGTTTGAGTGTGTGTGCGTGCGTGTGCGTGCGTGTGTGTGCGAGTGTATGTTTGTAAGCCTTATTGTACCAACACCATTTTACAGTTTGATTGCTCAATTAGTCTTTCTTACGTCAATGTTCTGTCCGGGAGACATTTCTCATGGTGTATTGACTTCCTAGGGGGACAGAGGAAAGCCTGGTCCCCATGGACCTTCTGGGGAGTCAGGAGAGAAGGTATGTGCTTCTCATGCTACCCTGGAACACCATCAACTAGGACCTAGGACAGGAGCACTGCACGGCCCAGGACCCATACCCAACATCTAGTTTCAAATAAAAACTCCAAAAAACAGTCAAACCTTGCCGCCCAAATAGCACTTCAGTGGCCCTGATAGGTGAATTCAATGTACTTATCTTCAATGAAATAAGCTAACTGAACTTAGTATTAGCATCGTAGATGGATTTGTCGGTATTTTGAATGCACCTCTGTGGAATTAGCACGTCTGGAGGTCGAGTGTTTTTGTTGACTGTTCTGGTGTCTTGTTGTAGGGTTCAGATGGACCAGTTGGACCTGGAGGGCAACCAGGTGAACCTGTGAGTACCCACGATAACATCCACACACACACACACAAGCTGGCAACAGTCGCACACTCGCACACACACAAGCGTACACAACCTATTTATAATCCCCCACGGGCAGATCTATGTCTGTCCAGTGCCCGGGCTGATTGGTTATGACTCACACTCCATCTTTATCCCAGCAGGTGAGGATGAGACTCAGTGGGGCTCAGCCTCTCTAAATGGATCACCCGGTACATTGAGAGAGAGAGAGAGAGAGAGAGAGAGAGAGAGAGAGAGAGAGAGAGAGAGAGAGAGAGAGAGAGAGAGAGAGAAAGGGAGGGAGGGAGGGAGGTAGGGAGAGAGAGAGCTGTCATAGAGTACAGTGGAAGGGCTGTGTTAAACCACAAAGAACCGGGAAGAGAGAGGAACTTTCTAATTTGATGAGGGAAATGGCTAGATAGAGCGATGGCAGGGAGATGGGCGAAAAGGAGACAAGAGATCATTGTGAGATATAAATTCAGTGGGTGGCGACAAAGATAAGAGAGATGGATAGAAGGGAGAAGGGGGGGGGGATGGAGATGGAGATGAAATCCTGGCCTGAATGATTATATTTCCATATCAATCACTTCCCGGGAGATCACAGATGTGGCTTAGGAACAGGTGGCTTGGCCAGCGTACAGAGAGTGAAACAAAAAAACAGCACACACATGCACACACACACACACACACACACACATGCACACACTCCCCCACATCATCATCAACTCTCACATACTGACTCCTTCAAAATACACTTGCTCTCATGAGCATATTCCTGAGCTCTCTTAGAAACACACACCTAATGCACACACATACACACACACACACACACAGAATCGAATTCACGTTGCAGTGTATAATGACAGCTGTGTGTATGGTTTAATTCCAGGGATCGAGAGGGCTTGTCGGATCAAGAGGTCCACCTGGACCTTCTGGACAACCGGTGAGTCAGCCTCAGTGGCCTGGATCGGTCAGACACACCATCCCTCAACAGGCTCTCTGGAGGAAAAGAGATAGTATTATTATTATATTAATATTAGGTACCAATGGTCACTGTTTTTTGATGCAATCTACTGGAGCCTAACAGGTTACATTTTTTCGGTCACAATTGGTTTGCGGGGAGGGATCATACTGTGAATTTGTTCAGTTTTCCTATACAGACTGCTCTAACCCCTCTGTATGTCTGTGTGTCTGTGTGTCTGTCTGTGTGTCTGTCTGTGTGTCTGTCTGTGTGTCTGTCTGTGTGTCTGTATGTTTGTCTGTCTGTCAGGGTATCACTGGTATAGATGGAGTTCAAGGATCAAAGGGAAACCTGGTCAGTATTTTAACCCAGCAAAGCAAGCACGGTCATACGAATGTCTTGATATGTGTGATATAGAGGAGATAAACTACCCACAGCAATGAAAGTGTGAGAGTGAACCATCTCTCTCCCATGATAATGAGGTCATGTGACCAGGGTTTTGTACATAGTGAGTGTGTGAGAAGGTATCTCGTGGTGAAAATAGTGTTGCTGTTCTTTCCAGGGGCCATCTGGAGAGATAGGACCCCCAGGCCAACAAGGAAATCCTGGTTTACAGGTACCCTACGGCTGCTTTCTGACACTATAAAGGACAAGAAGACATAATCCACATGCATACTCCTGTGTCTTTCTCTTAGTCTCTCTCTATCTGACACACATACGCACACACTCACGCACACTCACACACACTCACACACAAACAAACACCCTCACACACAGACGGACACAAACAAGCACACTCTTAAGCCTCCCTTCCCTTCCCATGCCGTTACTTAACCTAATTGATGCTTTGTTGTGGTACAGGGTTTGCCTGGTGCCCAAGGTCCCATTGGATTACCGGGAGAAAAGGTAGGCGCTGTGTCTCTCTCTTCATTTCCGAATTAAAGCCATGACCTTGTGACCCCTGTCGGCAGGTCCTTAGGGGCTCCACCCGAGCAGAACAGAGTGACCCAGCCTCTCTTGGCTGCAGTTCAGGCTGGAGAGTGGGTCTGACAGGAAATCAATAGCCAGGAAACACACACTGGAGCACACACACACGCTCAGTCCCTCCACACACCACGAACGACGCATTGTACTGATGTAGAGAGTAAAACCGAATACACACATGGATATGCTTAGAGGGGAAACAAAGGAAATATTTTTCAGTGTATAGGTCTCCAACCCTGTTTTTGCAGAGCCACCTTCCCGTCGTTTTTTGCTCCAACCCCAGTTGTAGCTAACCTCATTCAACACTCGGATAATCATTTGAATCAGGTGTGCGAGATTAGGGTTGGAGACCACAGTGGTTTATATCGTGTTTGTATACCTATGATGGCCTGTGGGGCCCCTTTGGTGTGTGGCTTCCAGGGCTTCAGTCACACTCGGGGACAATACGAGACACTCTGTCCTCAGTGGCCCCTCACATGTCTGTCTCTGGTCCTCACAGGGTCCCCAGGGGAAGGGGGGGATGCAGGGACTCCCAGGCATCGACGGCCCTTCTGTGAGTACAGCACGCGCTCCCTCTGCCTCCTCCCCAGGGCTGAGGGGAGCTGGTCGGGGCCGAGTAACCTGCTCCAGCTCTCCTCCAGCCGCCTTGGGGAGTGTGCTCCACTGCAGTGCTCTTCCTGCTGCTAAACGCGAGATCCTATCTCATGCACTCTATTCGGAATTGTGTTATTGTAGGTAGGCCCGCAGGCGTGTTTATAAAATGTATTTAGATACAGAGCAAATTAGTCTCTACACCGTGTCCTTGTGTTGGGTTACATCTTTTGAGTATCTTCCGGGCAGAATTCTCAGTAGTGTACGGTATCGCGTTTTTTAAAGATGTGTATTTATAGACTCATTTGAATGATTCGCGGATTGTCCAACAGTAATGTTACTTTTTTCCCCTGTGTGTTCTGTGTCAAGGGCCATCCAGGGAGAGAGGGTCAGTCCGGGGAGAAAGGCGGTCAAGTGAGTTCTGGCTTACGTGACGTGGCCTCACTGTTCCTATTATAACACCTTGCCAGACGACCATTACGTCCAGCCACGCAGCATCTTTGCCGGACCCCATTTTTGAATTCCAATTGTGTGCTAACATAACATCAATATCCTGTTCGCCCATGTTAGCGTCACTCCAGTTGTCGTCGTATTTCCACTATGCCATTGTACACTCACGTCAGCCCATTAGAGTCAAGCAGTATGTCATCATTGAGTCCTCATCAAGCACTCTAATCCTCACAATGGGAGCTTTTGTACTACACTACCCATAAGCAATAGCGCCCGTTCTCTCTGAGCAGAGCTGATGTTGTTGTTTTTATACAGGGTTTACCCGGAGCTCAGGGGCCTATTGGGTATCCAGGAACTCGCGGTGTAAAGGTGAGGCTTGTTATTATTATTCCTGTCTACAAAGGTTCGTTCAGATGTTCCTTCCCTCAGACGTTTCTATCAGTTTCCTATGTGATGGACAAGCTCTGTGCTCCCGGGATCCACAGTTGACAGGTGAAGGGAGAGAGCTCTCGTTCTCAGAGGAAAAGCCAATGACAGAAGGAGTCCCATTTGACAGACAATAGATAATCAGTGTCAGTCAAGACTGGCGTAAGGGTGTGTGTATGGTGTGTGTATGCGTGCGTGTTTGGTCAGCGTTGGGTATTCTTTCTCGGCTAGTCTGTATACTTCCTCGATGATTTTTCTGGCTTGTTGAGACTCCTAGAATTGCATTGGCTGGCATATATCATTAGGATGTAATGTGCCTCGGCTCGAGTCGTTAGTATCTGAGGAGTTTAAGTGTAATAGCTGGTCAATAACCGAGCAAAACAAAATCAATGCAAATGTAGGAGTCATGCTACAGGGGAGAAATGAGAGGGTTCTTTTCCGCCACTGCCTATTTGTCATAACATGCAACTAGGTATTGACTTTGCCAGTCCTCACAACATGTGTTTTCGCTCTCTCCCAGGGAGCGGATGGAGTGAGAGGTCTGAAAGGAAATAAAGGAGAGAAGGTGAGGAAACCAGACCAGCTCCACTCCTTCTGAACTTCAACTCTTCCGTTGAAAAGTTATTTCCGCCTGTCAGGATTCCCTGTCTGTAGATCCAATACGCCACCTCCTCAGCTTACCCTCTGGATTGTCACCCTCCCTGGTGAAATGATAGATCTCACACCTGCCTCATGGTACGAGGGAGAGTAATGAATCACCGGCAAAGCTGTCATTAATGCTCACTCAGGACTCCTCTATTCATTACAGGGTGAAGATGGTTTCCCAGGGTCTAAAGGTGACATGGGCCTCAAAGGAGACAGGGTGAGAATTACCTCATAGCAGCGTCATTTCACAGAGGGCTGGACAGGCTCAGTGTATTCTCTACTAACTATTATGAAGCATGAGATAGACAAAGGCATCTCGTCTGACCTTGCTCTCTCTCTCTCTCTCTCTCTCTCTCTCTCTCTCTCTCTCTCTCTCTCTCTCCGTGCTGTCTCTCCATCTCTCCGCAGGGTGATAATGGGGCTGGCGGGACACGGGGTGAGGATGGACCCGAGGGGCCAAAGGGCCAGTCAGGACCCCTGGGAGAAGGTGGAGGTCTTGGCATCGCTGGGGAAAAGGTACAGTGCTGTCCCAGCAACTGTCCATCCCTTTTAGTGAACTTGGCTTGGAGGGGTTCTGACCCCTGTCTTGTCTGTGTCCCCAGGGCAAACTTGGTGTTCCAGGGTTGCCAGGATACCCTGGAAGACTAGGGCCCAAGGTAAGAGATGATGATGATTGTACAGTCAACGGATAATGTATCCTCTGTCTGATCAGAAGTTTTATGTGTCTTCGGCTCTGATTATTGATGTCATATTAAAAAGAAAGAATTATGAATTGCCGTTTGTTGTTACCAGTCTTTAAGGCACAACAATGCATTAACAGTGGATTAATGGTGTATTTAAGACTCACCTATTAGATCTAGGATAATTCGATACAGTGGTTCATTATTAGCTACTGAACGACTGGGGCCGAGATGGGATTCGTGCCAGACTTTTAGCTGATGAACCTCTGTGTCGGCCCCCAGGGATCACTTGGGTTCCCTGGTTCTGCTGGCGTGCTGGGAGAGAAAGGACGAAGGGTGAGCAAAACACGCCGCTGGTCATCGAGCACGAATACTGCTACTTAGCATGTGCCGCGCACGTTCTGCGCGGGCGTCTGTGTGTGTGTGCTTGTGTTTGTGATAACCCATGCTGTGTTCCTCCGTTGCAGGGACCAGCTGGCCAGCCAGGGGCTGGTGGACAGAGGGGCCCTAATGTGAGCATGCAGTAAACCGTTGCTTCCATCTCCACTCGCTTTCCTCAGCGAGAACGCCCCACTCCCTCGCCAGACGACAGACTGTAGTCTGTCATCTGTAGTCCTGAGGCTGATGTGTGTGCTTTTTCCACAGGGTGCCAGAGGAGGGAGAGGTGCCAGAGGCCCCACGGGGAAGCCTGGAGACAAGGTGAGTTTTGGCCGGCGCGAGCCCGTCTCTCATCCAGAATGAATGAGCTCCCTGGCCCACTTTGGAGCCGCAGCGGTTCATTTGAATACGACAGCCCATCTGGTGTGCTGGAACAAGAGCTGTCGGTTGGAGGCGTCGCGGCGCACACGGCGCGAGCCCCGTCGCGGGGAAGATAAACATGTGTCACAGGGTGGGACACAGACTGTGTTCGACGATGAATGAGTGAACGACCCGGTGCGGATTTGATAACAGTCTGTTTCATGTCCTCTCCTGTCTCGTCCATCCGGCAGGGTGCCTCCGGACACGATGGACCCCCAGGTCCGACCGGAGAACGGGTACGCTCCAGTCTGTCCGCAGCGCACACCGCACGTACACTCAAGTTATTCAAGCGAGCCTCATTAGCCATTCGCTTAGGAGAAATTATGCATTTTGCCGATTCTCTAGTGTGTCTGGTATCATGTAGATTGCACACGCTCCCAGCAGTTCGTAGTATTTCGGTCTCTGGTTCAAATTAGGCTTGAGATGGACTTTGTACTGATTCCCTGTCTGGTTCTCTCCACAGGGCCCACAAGGGCCACAGGGAAGGAATGGAGAGACAGGACCAAAGGGCCCAAATGTAAGAGTGTCCCAGATCAGTACTGTGCTGTACAGAGACACATGGGTTTACCTCACAGCTGCCATGTCCAGTGTCTGTTTAAACTGTGAAGGTATTCTGTCCCGATTGTTCCATTTTCTCTGCACTTTCTTTGTCTTATTAAAAATCCAACTAACCTTGCTCTCCAGGGGCCGGCAGGAAAAGATGGACTACCAGGTCATCCAGGCCAGCGGGGGGAGCCTGTAAGTACAGCTGACCAAGCACATGCTGTGGCGGTTATGCTGAGCAATTGAAATGCAGAGTCTGTAGTTAGGCCTACTTAATTGTCTAACCGCAAAGAAATATGTGTATAAAATGTTGGCCCTTACTCAGCTCTTGGCTGTTGACCATCACCTTACTTGTCCTGTTTCACCTTTCAGGGCTTCCAAGGGAAGACTGGGCCACCTGGGCCCACAGGAGTGGTTGGACCCCAGGTGAGACAGCCAATCATGGAGTGGAGAACCAACAGCACACACTGTTTCATGAAATATCTTTCGACCATCAAGGGTTTCATGATGATCGAGCGGAAGACACAGGTAGCATGGCGGTGTAGATCTCAATGTTTTGCTGTGTGACCTGTGTCAGGGTAAATCCGGAGAGACCGGGCCAATGGGAGACAGAGGACACCCGGGGTCCCCGGGACCACCCGGTGAGCAGGGTCTACCAGGAGCTGCAGGCAAAGAAGGCGCCAAGGTGACCTCACTTCATTACCCTCCTCATCATTCTAAAACTCCAAATGTATTTATAATCCTAGATATACGGTCTTGATGGATTGGGAATACCTAGAACGCTAGATATCTCATCTTCAGAAGGTCTTTTCCTTTTAGCATACCCTAATAGATAACAGGAGATCCTCATTCCATACCTCACTGTGCTCTGTGTATTATGGCTCATAAAATATGAATAGGCCGTCTCAGTGTGACGGCTTCACCATGTGATTTATCACTTCATAAGGGGCCTGCTGTCTGCTCAGCGCTACCGTCTGATCTAATCCTCTGGCGCTGTGTGTGCGTGTGCTCGCGTGTGTGTGTCTGTGTGTTTCCAGGGAGATCCAGGACCTTTGGGGGCTCTCGGGAAGAGTGGCCCTCCTGGGCTGAGGGGCTTCAGAGGGGGCAGGGGCAGTCCCGGCGCCATGGTAACGCTCTTTCCATCTCCCCCACCTTCCTCTTCAGTCCACGTACCGCTCCGCCAAGGCGGCCACCTTTAGAAAACCGGCGGGGCGGGGGCGGGGGGGGGGGGAGCTTTGAGTGGTAGCTTGAGCTCAGATCTGACGGGGACAATTATGTCGAGTCCTGACACCTGACCACGGCCGGCCTGATGCTACTGGTGTGGGAGTGATTGGAGGTTGTGTGGCTGTGAAGTCTGTGATTGGCTCAGTCCTGTATCCCCCCGCCTGTGTCTCCCCAGGGTCCGGCTGGACTGAAGGGAGGAGAGGGACCGCCTGGCGTGGCCGGGGCCAACGTGAGTATGCATTCATCAGGTTGATTGTGTTATTCCTGGAATGTGATTCTTTTCTCCCTCTACCCAGCCCTCCCCTCCAACCCCAACCCCGCATTCACCCCCACCCCTGCAAGTGACATGTAGGATACAAGAACATATGCGGGGGAAAAGGGGGGGGGGGGGTTGGTTTCCATGGAGATCGTGATCACGTCACTTCATCAAAAAGTGAATCGTGTTGCTTGCCTACCTTTCCAGGGAGCCGGTGGGGAGAGGGGGCCTTCTGGAACGGCTGGTGCCATTGGTCAGCCTGGACGTGCGGGTGGTGTGGGCCCCGCAGGGCCAATGGGAGAGAAGGGCGAGCCGGTGAGCGTCCTATAGGATTAGGATTCCTTATGTAATGCCGTCGTCTGCTTTTAGGCATGCGATCAAGCACCATCACCTTTCATCGGTGGGAAATAAACACGCGTGGGTTCCAGTACATGTGTCATCGCTCCTTGAGCGAGAGTGTGAATGTACACGTATGTGTGTTGGCCCCCGTCCTCACACTCTGCGGTATCTATGCATCAACATATCGTGGTGCAACGTGGGAATATTTGGAGTGTTGGGCAGCTGTCAGGTTGATTGACGTGTTCCTGTCTGCCCCCCCCAGGGAGAGAAAGGCCCCATCGGGCCGGCGGGCAAGGACGGGGAGCAGGGGCCCCTGGGTCTGCCGGGGGCGGCTGGCCCCGCCGGACCTCCAGGCGAGGATGGAGACAAGGTAGTTGCACTGGAGAGGCACGGCTTGCTCCACGGGGACGTGTGTGTGTGTGTTTCCGCATCTCTGTAACCGTCTTGTGTGTGTCCGCAGGGGGAGACGGGAGGACCAGGCCAGAAGGGAAGCAAAGGAGACAAAGGAGAATCAGTGAGTCGGAACACAACACAGCACTGACACCAGGGCACCAGCAGCCAAGATGGCTCCTAATTGGTTGAAAATGGTTGTGCCCTAACTGTCCTTACAGTACACTGTAAACACAATACAATAAGAACACTCACAGCACTGTAAACTCCCACGAGGGGTTCACCCTTAACGTTTGTGAAAACTGCTTCCATCAAACTGTTTAAGTGGTCTAAGCCATTTCTTTTAGTAAATAAATCATACCGCCTATTCATTGATTCAATTTGTATTTACTTAGGAGATTAGATTACTTAAATTGCTCGATGCAAGCCGTTTCTACAACAGTTCTGAGTGAACCCCTCATCGGTTCACAGTGTAGGCTTGCTGGTAAATGGAGCTTTGGGCATGAAGCTTGTGAGATTTACAGTTGTGAACGTCCCCTCCGTTCCACCCCCCCCCCCCCCCCCCCCCCCCCCCCCCCCCCACTGCAGGGCCCCTCAGGACCCACAGGGGGCCAGGGCCCCGTCGGTCAGCCTGGTTTACCGGTATGTACAAACCCTTAGTGTGTGGGGGCCATGTTGGTGTATGGGTGTTTGTGTACCTGTATTTACGGGGCTGACCTGTGTGTGTGTGTCAGGGTGTGGATGGAGAGTCAGGGCCTCGTGCCAGCAGGGAATGTATGGAGCAAAGGGAGATGAGGGAGCCAGGGGCTTCAAGGGAGCTACCGGGTCCTACTGGACTACAGGTTTGGAGACCACACTACCACCACACAGACACACACACTCAACCACTCACACACACACACACACTAGGCTAACTTGACCTATTCCAAATCAACATAAAGGTCTGATGTAATTCCTCTCCTCCTCTGTGGTTTCATAGGGGAATGCCAGGGGCCCCCAGGGGAGAAGGGGGAAAGTGGACACGTCGGTCTGATGGTGAGTCCTGGACAGTGCCAACAACACACCGTCACCCTTCCTCACACAGTCCAAGTACTTGTACAGTACTTTGCTCACAGCAAGTCACTCCTGACACGCTCGAAATGTCCAACAAGGATGTCCTTGCATCCATGTGAGAAGGCCTTCTGCATTCCACTTGTATGGTGGCTGCCTGCCAGGGCTTATGCAGAGGACATGGAGCATGGCATGACCACTATGGCTGCTGTACAGGGAGCTCGCGTACAGAGAGAAGGATAGAGCGAAAGAGAGAGAAGGAAAGACAGGGGATAGACAGAGAGAGAGAGAGAGAGAGAGAGAGAGAGAGAGAGAGAGAGAGAGAGAGAGAGAGAGAGAGAGAGAGAGAGAGAGAGAGAGAGAGAGTGACAGGGAGGACGCAGTGAAGCGAGAGTGAGGCTTTGCTTCTGAGGAGTCTGGAAGACAGCGTGACAGCTGCTAATCAGATTAGCCCCAGCCTTGGCTGTCTAATGAGCATCCTCCTTTGTGACAGTCATCTCAGAAGGCCGCCAACCATGAAGGCACGCGCAACAAGATTCTCTACAGCCCCTCGCACCGCCAGATTAGGAGGGAAAGCGTCAAAACGGAACAAAAACAAGACAGGAAGGAGTGGGAGAGAGAGAGAGAGAGAGAGAGAGAGAGAGAGAGAGAGAGAGAGGTTGAGAAGAAGAAGAAAAAAAAAACGAGACAGTATGCAAATGTAATAGACAGACACAGAAGAGAGAAACAAAGCAAGAACAATCTCTGAAACAGACGAGAGGGGGAAAAAAGGAGAGAATCGGCAATGCCAAGAGGAGCTCGTGGTCTCTCTGTCCTGGCTCTTTGGGCTGTCTCTCTGTCCTGGCTCTTTGGCTGTCTCTGCGCAGTGTGTCTCCTACCCCACAGAGCACTCACCGGGACATGGGAGCTGTCGAGCTCAGCTGCTAATTCAGACCAAAGCACAGCCGGTGTTTGGATTAATTGCCGCTTCCTCATCACAAGGTTCACAGAGGAGCGCAATCACGCCGGAACATTTCTCGTTTTCCCTGTGGTCGGGCCAATGTGTGCTCCTCTATCTGTGCGGCTTCCGGGCTTCTCATTAATAAGAAGGCAGGGAGGGAGACCGAGAGAGACTCGCAGAGAAAGGGAGGTGGAGAGAGACGGGGAGAGAGGGGGAAATTGAGAAAATCTTTGTCCGTATCATTTCAAGGGTAATGGCCTGTCACAAATGTCTCATCACGTCAATGTAGGAATGATCAGAGACATTCGGCCCCCACGTCCTGATGTACAGTATGACTCGCACTCACCGAAGGAGGTGTTCACGGATCAGCCGTTCTACCTCAAGTGAAGGGTGTGTGTACAGTAGTGCGTATGTGGGGGGTCCAGATGTTGAGCGGTTAGGGAATCGGGCTATTAATCCGAAGGTTGACAGTTCGAATCTGGCTGTGAAAAAATTACGTTGTGTCCTTGGGCAAGGCACTTCACCCTACTTGCCTCGGGGGGAATGTCCCTGTACTTACTGTGAGTCGCTCTGGATAAGAGCGTCTGCTAAATGACTAAATGTAAATGTAAAGGAAACGTATGTCTACTGAATGTCTGTGTGAGAGAGAACATCGAAATAGACACAGTGTCGACAGTCTTCTCAGTGTAAACGAGTGATTAATCCGGTCCTGTCTTTCTAGGGTCCTCCAGGACAGCACGGCCCCCGAGGCCCCCTGGGCCCCAACGGTGGAGAGGTATTCTGAATACACGTCTCCGACGCTACGCAACATAGCACACACACCCCTGAAACGTTGAACACGCCATAGTGTTGCCATATGCTGTTCTACATGCCCCACACCACACACACACACACAACCCCATCCGCCTACATGTCACCTACCCTTTTCTCTCAGCCCCTCTGCTGCTTTTCAGACCTGAATTATTAAGTAGTATTAGAATATAATCCCTCAGAGAGGGTTATATTTACCGCTTTATGAATCATTAAGGCGCAGACTATCATCCCTGAGAGAGAGTTATATTTACCTCTCCTAATGGGCACCTCTCAACATCTCCCACCACTGAATAATTCACCAGCACCACGACAGACAAAGTGGAGATTCGCAACGGGGCCGTGGAAGATCGAGGGCCCCCCGAAGATGGAAGGATCCATAAATGGATTGATACAGGGATGGAGCGAGAGCGGGAAGTGGAGAGGAAAAGGCCCCTGAGTGGATGGGGGGAAAACCCGAGGGGCAGGAGAGGAGAGGAGACGGTTGGACAGCAGTAGTAGAACTCCTCTCCTCTCCACTCACATCTGTTTTGCACTCTGCTCAGGACAGCACTTTCACTGGCTCGCTTATCAACTCGCCGACTGGCATTCACGAAGGACCACAGACACACTCTGTCAACAGAGCAGCTGCTCGACACGACCTCAAAGGGACTGTGAAAGAGCAGTTTGGAAAATCATAACAGACCCACTTTGAGTTTTCTGCCGTCAGAAACAAACCCATAAACCACTTCAGCATGAAAGCCCTTGCTCCTCCTGTTAGAAAGCACTGGGTCAACCTGACATGTTATCTACATTTACAGGGTCCAGCCGGGGTGCCTGGGGGAGTAGGTCAGCCTGGACTCGTTGGTGAAAAGGTAAGGGACTGAGGGAATGTTTACGTCTGTGTTTGTGTGCGTGTGGTTGTGTGTGTGTGTGTGTGGTTGTTTGAGTGTGTGTGTGTTGTGTGTGTGCGTGCGGTGGGAGAAATCTCATATTCTTTGTCCATCGACTCTGTCAGGGTGAGGGATGGAGAGGCTGGTGACCCTGGGCCCGTGGGAGAGTCTGGCAGTGCTGTGAGTCTCCCTGATATATATTTTCTCTCTTAATCTCTCTCTTTCTCTCTCTCTCTCTCTCTCTCTCTCCTCTCTCTCTCTCTCTCTCTCTCTCTCTCTCTCTCTCTCTCTCTCTCTCTCTCTCTCTCTCTCTCTCTCTCTCTCTCTGTCTCTCTCTCGCTCCCTTTCTTGCTCATTGTTTCTCTACCCCCTCTCCACTCTTCCTTTTTCACGATTCGTTGCTACCTCCCTAAACACAGCTCTGGTCCCCCCCCCCCCCTCCCCCCCCCCCCCCCCCCCCGCAGGGTACCAAAGGAGAGCTGGAGAGAAGGGCGACTCCGGCCCTCCTGGGGCGGCCGGGCCCCCAGGAATGAGAGGAATACCAGGGGAGGACGGCGGCAAAGGAAACCTTGTGAGTTGCTCCCTCTCCAGCCATTTGTCCTTGACCTGTTCCTCTGGTGCCCCTGGGGCTCGGTTCTGAACCCCCTCCCCCTGTCCTCCACAGGGCCCTATCGGATTCCCCGGAGACTCGGGACCCCCCGGGAGAAGGCCGGCATCAATGTAAGTTCGTTCAGCCCAGAAATGAGACCCAATTTGTGCTTCAGTGCAGTGCGGAGGTTCCCTAATGCCGCTCGTCCTTCGGTGGCCTTTTCTAACGTCTCTGGTCTTCCCAGGGAGTGACGGTGGACCCCGGCGCTAAGGGAGACAACGGAGATCCGGGGAAAGCAGTGAGTAGGATACAGCACCGGTCCCACTTAACAACCAAATGCAGCAGTTCTTTACCGAGGCAGAGAATGTGAGTGTGAGCGCAGCAACTAGCGTTCTCCAGGCTCCCTCTACAGAGACGCATGCTCAGCCTTTGTTCTTTTGTCACGAGCTAGAGGCTTTACTTATTCATCAATACCGTTGAGCCTCCTTCTCGGTGTCTCTGGGACGGGGGGGGGTGGGGGGGTGGGCGGGGGGGGTTCATTTCCACCTCGTTAACCCTTCTCCTCTCCTCTTCTCCAGGGCCCTCCAAGGAGCCTCTGGAGAACCCGGCCCCCCAGGGCCTCCAGGGCGAAGGGTGAGTCTGATTATCACTTTCTGCGTGTGTGCGTTTGTGTGTGTGTGTGCGGGCAAGTCTGTGTGTGTGTGTATCCGCGAGTGTGCGTCTGGGTGTGCGAGCGGGGCAGGTCTGTGTGTGTGCATACGCTTACGCAGACTCGGATATCTTCAGGGGTTTGATCGACCTCTATTTGTGTAAGCGGGAGAGGAGCAGCATAATGTTTGAAGCAACACACCATTATCACCCCCCCCCCCCCCCGCGCCCCCCCCGGCCACCCCTCCCTCTCACTCTCTTTCTCTCTCACCTTTCCCAGGGTCACCTGGGAGCTGCGGGAAAAGAAGGGAAACAGGGGATGAAGGGAGCGAAGGTAAAGTATAGATTCAATCCGCTTCCCGCATCGGTTTTCCTCTCTGCCCGTTTCCTCTCCCCACCGTTCGATCCTCTGCCCTCCAGGGGGCGATAGGCGCAGAGGGGCTGGTGGGAAAGACGGGCCCAGTGGCCCCCAGGGACAGTCAGGGAAGCCTGGACCAGAGGGCCTTCGAGGGATCCCGGGACCAGCGGTTAGTCCCTCATACTAATGTCAGCAGACAGCTGTGGGCAGCCTGGGGCTGGCTATTACTTACTGGGCCCATCTCTTCATGGCGGCTGATTAGCATGCAATGTACAGTGCAGCTGTTGGTGGTCTGGACCTTCACACGCTGTGTGTTGTATTTACTGTGTTCCATGTCTAGGTGTGAACAAGGGTTAAACGGCCCCCGGGACAGACCGGACCGCCTGGCCCCATGGTACGAACCTGGCACTCATGACATGCACAACTACCCATTACCAAGCAGTCCAATCTGTGACATGTGACAGAGCCCAATGTAACCCGCCCTTGCGTAACCTTTGCCGTGGGGGGGGGGGGGAGTGGGATGTACTGTTGTGAACTGTGAGCATCTCTGTCACACTCAGGGACCCCCAGGATTGCCCGGACTGAAAGGAGACCCTGGAAGGAAAGGCGACAGGTGAGTCACAGCTTCATTTCGACCGTTATTGTGCCAGAGGATTTGTAAGACAGCTCATGGTGGTCTTTAACCCCCCCCCCCCTCACTCTCTCTCTCTCTCTCTCTCTCCTCTCTCTCTCTCTCTCTCTCTCTCTCTCTCTCTCTCTCTCTCCCTCTCGCTCTCTCCCTCTCTCCTATACCCACACTCTTACTCCCCTTCCTTCCTCTTTCTCTTAACCCCACTTTTCTCTCACCCCCCCTCCATCTCTCTCTCTCACCTCCCCTCCATCTCTCTCTCTCACCTCCCCCCTCCATCTCTCTCTCACCCCCCCTCCATCTCTCTCTCTCGCCCCACTCCATCTCTCTCTCTCACCTCCCCCCTCCATCTGTCTCTCTCACCCCCACTCCACTCTCTCTCTCACCCCCCATCCATCTCTCTCTCTCTCACCCCCCCCTCCACCTCTCTCTCTCGCCCCCCCTCCATCTCTCTCTCTCACCTCCCCCCTCCATCTCTCTCTCTCACCTCCCCCCAACTCTCTCTCTCACCCCCCCCCCTCCATCTCTCTTTCTCACCCCCCCCCTCCATCTCTCTCTGACCCCCCCCCCTCCATCTCTCTCTCTCTCCTGACCCCTCTCCGGCTGACTCCACCTCCCTCAGGGGACATGGAGGGCTGATTGGTCTGATTGGGCCTCCAGGAGAGTTTGGAGAGAGGGAGACCGAGGCCTCCCAGGAAACCAGGGCACTCAGGGACCCAAAGGAGACGGGGTACGTACAGCCCACCCAGTGACCTCACATCGACACAAGTTGCATTCAATGTCAACTCAAGTCACGCACGTCGACGCTTCTGTTGACGACTGCGTCTATATCCGTATTCACGTTGGTAGATACTGTACTATCAAGATAGCATGATCTTGTTATTGTCTTGTAGGGTGACGGTGGCCCCCCCGGTCCAATCGGGCCCCGGGACCCCCTGGACTGTCTGTAAGTTGGCCATTCCCCTC
Organism: Osmerus mordax; assembly: GCF_038355195.1. Classification (NCBI taxonomy): domain Eukaryota; kingdom Metazoa; phylum Chordata; class Actinopteri; order Osmeriformes; family Osmeridae; genus Osmerus; species Osmerus mordax. The sequence continues at coordinate 16,554,542 of NC_090052.1, read as the reverse complement.
ATGCTTCCTCTGAGCCTCTGGTTCCATTGTACTTAAGGTTCTGATTACCTATTATCACTCTCATCTCTTCTCTCCTCCCCTTATCCTCTCCTAGGGTTCGGTTGGTCAGAAGGGATCTAAGGGAGATTCGGTAAATCCAGTAATCCTTTTGTAATCCATTGTAATCCATTGTCATTCTGTACTTGCATACACGCACACACAAACACACACACCTGACTACAGCACAACAGCAGCTGTCAGGAACATATGCTGGATGATGGTGTGGTGTATCCCATACATTAGGATAGGCGTAAAATGTTAATCTGTGCGCACAGTATTCAATCTCCTTTGTACAAATCATGCAACTTCAGCATTATACTTGAGCTGTGTCTTTTCCATTGGTATTGTAAGAGGATTTGGTTCCAGTGTGTCAGATTATGAAAACTGCTGGTTTGAGGACTACTGGGTTTGACCAGAGAGTGCTGATGCGGACAACTGCATAATCCTATAAAGTTGAATCCGGATCTGCCAGGTAAAGTGATGTTTGACAAAAGGCTTACCCCTTCTCTGCTCCCCCAGGGTACGATCGGTCTTCGAGGAGACACAGGCCCCATCGGTCCCCCCTGGACCCCCTGTAAGTCCCCCACACCCCTCCAGCCCCCCTATTTTGACGATCTGAAACGCAAGTACCAAACCGCAAAGCGCAAGTAACTTTGTGGGTGGGACTCCGGCTCGGTTGCTATTTTGCCGGCGGATAAATGACTGCGCCTGGCGCAAATATAAAATGGTAGGTCTGAAGTAGCTACATTACTAATGGGTGTGGTTTGGGCGTAACGTGCAATAAACCAATCAGAGCGTCATCTCACATTCCCTTTAAGAGCAGCGCTTGTTCCATGGCGGTTCACAGCCAAGGAGACCGAAGTTCTAGTCAGGGCCGTAACAGATAGACAAGTGACATTGTATGGGAAGGCAGAGCAGTTTTCTCATTGCAACTAAATTGCCCGCTCATGCTGCTCATTCAAATTATTATTCTTATTTTTATATAGCCTACCCTATATTTTATTTTTTAAATTGTTTGGTTCTAGGAATTAGTTTTTACTTAATTTAAGACCCGTATATGTTTATTGTTTGCTCCTTCCTGCCACAGTAAATTCCGTGTTTGTGTAACATAGGCTACATGGCGAATAAACCGAATTCTGATTCTGATGGAGATGGGAGAAGAAACCCGGTTAAACAGGAGTGGGAGAAAATTGGCACAATTGTTACAAATCATGTTCACATACATAGAGATTTCTCATGAAAATCTTTTTATATTCATTGAAGAAATGTAACACGCCATAAATCAAACAATGTAACGTAGCTTCGCAGAAAGAAGACCCTGGCCATTGACTTTAGACCACGTTTTTCCTGGTCAGTGGTGGAATTGTTTTTTGGAAACCGCAAAATAGCACCAGGGAACGTTTGCGGCGGAATACGCCTCCCTTTTTCGCTGAACCGCCCACGGGAGCGCAAGGTCATTTCGACGTGCGTCTGTGGAGGGAAAAGTCAGCTTTGCGTCGAGTGCAAACTAGGAATGATACTTGCGTCGTTGACAAAGTCAATTGCCGCTGGGTGCAAGATCGGGCCCCAGATCTCTCTGTCTCCCCTTCCCCCTCCTGCTCCTCTGCCCTGGGTAACCCCTGTGCTCCCCATCCCCTCCCTCCCCCCTCCCTACCCCCACTCCCTCCCCCCCAGGGCAATGCTGCTTCCATGGTGCAGCCCTACCCATCCGGGAGGGCAGGAGGCAGAGGAGAAGGCACTCGGGCCGCTCCAGAGGAGGAGCGGCGCCCGCGGAGGAGGAGGAGGGGGCCCGGAGGTAGCAGGAGGAGCCCATTGCAGGGAGACCAGCCCCTGGAGGACGCCGAGGGCATGGAGGAGGTTCTTCGCCTCCCTCACCTCCATGAAGAACGAGGTGGATCAGATGAGGAAGCCCCTGGGCACCTTCGAGAGCCCCGCCCGCACCTGCAAGGAGCTCATGATGGTCCAGCCGGACTTCAAAGACGGTCAGCGGCAACTTAACCGCATCAAACCTTTGGGATATTGCCATTTTAGGATTTGATCTTGAGGACTCCGTATATTCGATCATATTTATGCCTCTTTCAACCAGGCGGCTTTTCCACTGAATCCTCCTGTCATTGCAATCTCATCGCCTGTAGGGTAATGTCTGTTGTCACTCGATATCTCGTCCCTGATAGGCCATTCTCCTCTGTCTGCCCTTCTCCAGGTGAGTATTGGATCGACCCAAACCAAGGCTGTCACAGGGACTCATCAAGGTTTACTGTAACTTCACTGCCGAGGGTGAGACCTGTATCTACCCAGACAAGAGGATTGAAACGGTGAGTCTCCTGCCTGTCAGCTCCCGTCAAGCTGCACGTTCCGACCCCCCCTGACCTCCCCAGAGCCCAGCGCTCATGCCAGTGTCGGAAAGAGGGACTGACTCCTTTTCCCCCTCGTGTTCAGGTCAAACTGGCAGCCTGGAACAAAGAGAAGCCAGGAAGCTGGTACAGCCAGTACAGAAAAGGAAAACAGGTAACAGCCTTGGGGGTGGTGTGTGTGTGGGTGGGGGGCGGGGAGGGGGGGGGGGGGGGCGTGGGGGGGATCGGCCCCCTGCCATTAATCTCAAGGTCCTCCAAATGTCAGACGGCCTTTTTCAGCTAGATTACTCATCTTAATTGAGTGCCTTTGGATAATGTTCAGGCGTATGATTGAGTAGGGGTGCACAGTGGCAGCGCATGTGTGTGTGTGCGTACGTGGGTGCGTGCGTGTTTGCTCAGTTACGTTATGAAGTTAGTCATTCTGCCAACAGGGTAATTAAGCACTAATATATGTCCTCATGTATGAGCTCTGAGATTGTGTGTGGTGTGTGCTGTCATGGTGAAGATGAGTCATCCAAAGCCATTGGCAGTGGGGTGTCATTGGCTGTCATTCACATCAGCTAAATAGGAGCAGGGCCCTTTCATGTGCACCTGATCAGACAGGACTGACAATCACACAGAGCAGCCGACACAATAGCGACAGACTCGCTCACTTAGACTTAAGAATTTGTATTCTTCTCTCAACTTTTCTCCCTCCGTTTCTCTCCCTCTCTCTCCTCCTCCCTCCCTCTATCTCCCTCTCCCTCTGTGTTCTCTCCCTCTCTCTCTCTGTCTCTCTCTCTCTCTCTCTCTCCCCTCCGTTTCCCTCTCTCTCTCTCTCTCTCTCTCTCTCTCTCTCTCTCTCTCTCTCTCTCTCTCTCTCTCTCTCGCTCTCTCCTGCTCCCACCCTCTCTCTCCCTCTCCCTCCGTTTCTCTCTCTCTCTCCCTCCCTCTCGCTATCTCCCCCTCCCTCCCTCTCCCTCCGTTTCTCTCCCTCTCTCTCGTGCTCTCCCCCTCCCTCCCTCTCTCTCCTCCTCCCTCCCCTGCTCCCTTGTCCACACTCTCTGGGCGAATTAGAGTAACCTTAACTGTCCTCCCCTCCCTCCTACATATATTCATGGAACACGGACAGTGAAATTCGGAGACAAGAGAGGAGCTTCATAAAAGTACAATAGGTGTAAGCCTGCTCCTCGTCCCCTTATCAGCTTCATAACTCAGTCCCAGGCCGCATCACCATTCTCCCTCCGTCCGCTGTGTTCAGCTCTCAAGTCATCCCTCCTGATTGGAGCCGTCGCAGTCCGCGCATCGAGGTCGAAGTTCGCGCGTCCGGTGCCGGCTGCACTGTACGTCACTGAGAGGAACTTTGCCGTCTGTGTCTTTGTGCCGTCTCAGTTCTCCTACAGTGACTCCGATGGGAACCCCGTCCACGTGGTGCAGCTGACCTTCCTGAAGCTGCTGAGTGCCCCCCTGCCCCCCACTGCCAAGCAGACCTTCACTTACACCTGCCAGAACTCTGCCGGCTGGTTCGACAGCACCACCCGCAGTCACCAGCGTGCTCTCCGTTTCCGGGGGGGCAACGACGAGGAGATGACCCAGGCCAAGACGCCCTTCATCCAGCCGCTGCATGACGGCTGCCAGGTGAGTGACAGGCAGGAGCTGGGGGCTCCGAGAGGAATTAGCCTTAAGGAGGCCGAGGTGCTTCAACTGTTGTCGGCTGCTGCAGCAGCGAGACCTAGCAGATGGTATCGGTCAGATCAGTGACCTACTCACATCTAAATGTGCATTACAGCTCAGGAGGAGAGTTAACATCTGTGCTGTGTGTGTCCCCTCTCTCTCTCTCTCTCTCTCTCTCTCTCTCTCTCTCTGTCTCTCTCTCTCTCTGTCTCTCTCAGTATCGCAAGGGTCAGGAGAGGACAGTCCTGGAGATCAGCTCGCCCTCAGCAGAGCTGCTCCCCATCAAAGATGTTGCCCCCGTCAGACTTTGGAAATAGCAACCAGAAGTTTGGCTTTGAAGTCGGCCGAGTCTGTTTCAGCGGTTAACACGGTCGTACCCACAAAGACATGGCCCGCACGACAAGGTTACCAACCAATGAGACTGGACTTCACCGTTGCCACAAGCAATATTTATTATATATGTTCGTCGTGTATGTGGTGGGTTTGTGGTATTTTTCGTGAGACTCTCATGCAGCCGATTGGATGGGAGTGTCCATGACATTGAGAACAATGTCAAGCACAGGACAAAAGCCAAGAGGAACAAAACAAGCTGTTCAAAAAGGGAAATCTTCCGAAAAGATATATTCCAATCTTTTTCCATCCTTTTCTTTTCGCCACTTTTAAATCCCGTTGTTCAGTTCACTAGAAGTAGGAACTAGCACCACATGAACATGACCAACAACAACAAAAAGAAGATTGAACCCCTCCCATTTGGGGCGTGGCTTGTCTTTCATCTGTGGTGTCAGTCACCTGAACAGTCGGATCCCAGCTCTTCCATTCAAACTCGGCGCAACCTGGGGGATCGACATAAAATGGAGAGATTTGCAGGAAGCACTCTCACGCTCATTTGCATATTCCAGTTTGAGCAGAATGACAAGAGCCGGGCTGCGTTGCTATCTGCTTTAGCATGTTAATTCTGTATCTGAAGATGTATCTCATTTCAACGGTGCCGCATGTTCCATTTTTTTGCTCGCCTCTACCCTTCAGCTGCAGTTTTAATACTAATTACCTCGATTGGTATTCTGTACACGTGTTCCCATGTATTGAGCCTTACAGTTGCTTGAATGAATGGGGTTGTTTTCTTCATCCGACTGGTTTAATCCACAGGCAGGACTGCATGCATTTTATCCCTCCCTTTTTTTTTCTCACCCGCGGTGTGCGTCCACCTCGCAGCTTTGTTGTCCTTGTGCCCCGGCCTCAGTAGCGGGGCCGGGGCTCTTAAAGACTAAATGAGATTCAGACCATGTTCTGAACCGAATGACCGCAACGTGTTTACGGTTACGGTGATCCGTTAGACTGTGCCAAGGCACGCTTCTACTTTAATCGCTTTTAAGTATCTTTTCGAACATTAGAATCTCGATCTCCACCTCAGCCCTACATCCGTACAGTCCCAGTACAGTTCTTGTTGTGGATGTGTTTGTCATTTTGATCATGTCATGTTTGTTTTCCGATGTATGTTTTGCTCGTCGGTGGTGCTAAAGAACGTGTTATGTCCGCGTGTCCAAAGAAGCATGATGAGGGACACGTGAGTTATTGGTGCTTAAAACAGCAGTGCATGCTGAGACAGGGGTGCGTGTTGCGCGCACGCTCTAAGCTGCAGAACGGCCTTCCTGCCTGCAGCACCCCTGGGATGGTTTGTGGAGGTGTTTGGGTCGAAAGAAACGCCATTGGCCTTTACTGTTCCTAGTAGTAGCGCCTTCACACACTGTCTTCATGGGATCTCGACAACCTACGCAACCACCTCATCCCCCAGTCTGCGTCACTTAGCAATGTACTCCTCTCACTCTTTTCAGTAGTATTTAAACAATTCAGTTATTAAAAATCCTCCACCCCCAGTCCCGCCATTCCCCGTGTATAGTGTAACGTCATACTGATTTTTATATACTGTACAGATATAAGTACTTGAGTCGGAGTGATAACAGTCTGTGGCCTTCCATGAAAAAACAATGTGGTTGTGAAAAGTGAATAAAGACGATGAAAAACCGGTTGGGTTGGTCTGCCAGGCTGTGCTTTGGAGCTGAGGTGCTCTGAGAGCAGCCTGTCTGTTAGGTCCACTCTGGCCCTAATGGACAAACAAGCCTCTTCATTATCAGCGGTGCTGCGACATTCACTCACAGAGGAGAGGACGCAATCAACATCCCCGCACGGACGATGTAATCAACTCTCATCCGTTCCCCAGTTCATTTGTTTCAATTAGCTAGTGTTTCCCTCCTCGAGGGGGGGGGGGAGGGAAGGGAAGGGAAGGGAGGGAGGGAAGTGGGGGGGAGGGGGATATGTTTAGGATAAGGAACACTGCCGCAGGAAAGGTGGCTCGTTCTCCGGAGATGGACGGACCGCCAGACGAAGCCGACGGCGTGAGAGATGGAGGGACGGTGGAGCGGCGTGCTCGTCCTTCGAGACGTGCCGACGAACACGGCTGCTTCTTCCGGCTCCTGTCGTCTGGTCCCGTGACCACAGCCCCCCCCCCCCCCTCTCTTTACACCTTCTCCCTCTTTATGCCGTCACTAAAACGCCTTTTCCCCGCTTGTCCTCCATCACCACACCTGTCTCACCCCCCCTCCCCCCCTCCCCCCCTCCCCCCCTTGTTCTGCCCCCCTCTCCCTCTACAGCATCTCTCGCTATTTCTCTCTCTCTTTTGCTCCCTCCCCCACAACAAACATCTACGTGTCATTCGCACAACGCACGAGCGCGCCGCTGCGCGCACACCCACACACTCATTCGGTCTCGCGTCAAAGTCCAGTCCGATAGGTTCCCCCGTGGGAGATATTCCTCAAGGTTAGCGTCAATAGCAGAATAACGGTTGTGTATTTGTCGCCTTTGTGCTCTCTTCCGACTCGATGGAACTTGAACCGACGCGTCAGCTCTTGACGAGGAAAGGTCATCCCTCGCCGCTGCCTCGGCATAGTGATCGAGTGAAAAGTGCGGCGTGGCCGTCGATATCCCCACAGCACCAGGCACCTCTCTCCTGAGCACATATCCGTCGGTTCAAACCGCCGCCTGCCGTTGCGCCCGGGTGCCTTTGAGACCTCGCTCGGCGTGTCCTTTGTTAAGATGGCGGCGAAACCTTCGCACGTTCGCTCTCTCTCTATCTCTCTATCTCATCTGTGCCGCCCCGTGTTCCTGATAACCTCTTATCCGCCGCTCTGTGGTCCTCTGATCCAGGAGATCTATACCGCTCACAGATGGAGGGATTCCAGCTGATGTTGTGATCTCTGCTATTGTTCAGGGAGAGCAGTATGTATCTATGTGATGTTCATTCTACACTGCCCTTTTTCTGTTTGGGTTCAAGGGGGGAGCCATGTCCCCTCTCGGCAGTCACTGTGATCCTAAGTTTCAGTGCACAGGGATGAGAAGCTCTCTCTCTCTCTCTCTCTCTCTCTCTCTCTCTCTCTCTCTCTCTCTCTCTCTCTCTCTCTCTCTCTCTCTCTGTCTCTCTCTCTCTCTGTCTCTCTATCTCTCTCACTCTCCTCTCTTCAGTGTTTTCTCATTTCTTTTGTTCTGGTTTCCCTTCTTATTCCATCCCATCTTTGCGTCTCATTACTTTTTAGCAGGATATCTTCGTCTCTCCCTCCGCACCCCTCTCCTTCCCTGCCCCCTCCCCCCCCCCCCCCCCCCCCCCACTCCCCCCCTCCCCCCCCCCGGCTCAGTGACAGTGATTCTAACTAGGCCGACCATGTCACCAAGTCACTGGGAGAAACGAACAAATTAAACAGACGTTCAAATTAACAAGAGAGTGAAGTGAGATCATCTACTGCACATTTCCGGGTGAACGGCCGAACCTGACTTTCTGAAACGGCTCCCTTCCTCCATCTAAATTGGGCTGTTTGCGTCGCGATCAATAACAACTCTAATTACTTTCCAAACCAGGGTTGCGTGAAACGTGTGTGTTTTTTTCCTTCATCGTAGATCAGCAGAAACTGTTCACGTTGGACTCTTTTTTGAGAACATACAGTTTGTGAGCACATACAGTATATGTTTATGTCCATGCGTGTGGGTGCGCGCGCACTCCGTGTGTGCGTACAGTACGGATGTTAGAGGATGAGGATGGAGAATGAAGATTTGGGAACATCGTGCCGTGTTAGTGTGCTGCCATGAGTGTGTGCGCGTGAGGATCTCAGCTGCCTGCAGTGCCTCCGTGCCCTGCCTCTTTGTCTCAGGAAGAGGGGAAAACGTGCTCCGCAGATCCTCCTCTCCAGCCGAAGCAGTTATCGACAAGGTTAACATTAGCAAAATGGTTATAAAAAAGGACATGAAGGGGAAGACGAGAAAAATATTTTCTCGATGGGCGATGGTGGGGGGGGGGGGGGGGAGGGGGGGGGGTCTGAGACAGTCCAATGATTATCTGGCAGACTGAGAGAGGGAGATCAAGGAATGGAGAAAGAGAGAGAGAGAGAGAGAGAGAGAGAGAGAAAAAGAGAGAGAAAGACAGGGAGAGAGATACAGAGAGAGACAGAGAGAGAGAGCGTGAGTGCGAGCAGGCAGGCTCGTCCTCAGATTGCACCGCTTCCCCTTCCGTTCCTGCTCTCCCAGCCCGCACAGCCGACGGTGCCGTGTCATACTCGCTTAATTTAGTCCTTAGTGTGGAGGACAGAGTCGTCTGAGCGCTCCCTCGGAGAGGGGGTCATCAACGGGCCCATATTAACCAGCCATGCAGGGAGACGCGGAGAGAGAGAGAGAGCTCACACCTCGAATCACTCAGGGCAATTTAAACATGAACGTCGTCTTTCAGAGCAGCGAGACGTATTCATCTAGTGGTAATGATCAAATCTGCCCCGATCAGGAACTGAAACAAATCACTGGAAATTGACGCCAGCACTTGGTGTGTGTGTGTGTGTGTGCGGAACAGAGAGAAACAGACAGAGAGAGAGAGAGCGAGCGAGAGACAGAGAGAGACAGAGACAAAGAGGGGGGAAGGCGAGAGAAAGTGCCTGACTCTACCGCTCAATAGAGATGATTTGCACATATAAATCATGGGAGTCAGTGAAGGGGAGAGGAGGACCGTGTAATAACGATGGGAGCAGCGTACTGGGTCAGACAGACTCACTTAAGACTCAAGCTTTAAGATTCCTATGTGTTTAATGTATGCACTTTTCCTGCCTAAATAAATTCCTTGTTTGAGCAAACTTTCATGGCGATTAAAACCCTTTCTGATTCTGATTACATGGATGCTACTTGGATGCTAGCATCTCCATTCAGCCCTCCAACAGACCAGCTCTCTCCTGTGAGTTGAGTGAACCGTATTTCGCACGGACCTTTATATTCCATCAGCCCTTCCCTCCCTCCCTCCCCTCCTCCATTGCCTTCTCCTCCATCCCCCTCTCCCGTCATCTCCCACCCGCTCACTCGGAGGATGATCAATGCACCTTGTCCTGCGAGGGCCTCAGGACAAACGCTGACACGGTTGTTATTCTATCAGAGGGAATCGGACATGGCAGCTATTTATGAAGGCCTGGACGCTTTCCGTAAATCTTGCAGTACAGTGCAGAGGTGAAGGGCACGAGGAGAAGGCGCCATGATAGCAGGCCTGCAGGAAACAGAGGGATTGGGGTGGGGGTGGGGGGGGGACCTGGGAGACACAGGACCGTGAGGCTGCTGAATTTACTACCGTCGACTACATAAGTTGCATTCATGAGGATGCCGACGGCTGTAACCAGTAGTGGTAAATCAAGATAGCATCGTGTTCTTTCCTGGCGTTACATGGTACGTGGTTTTCATTGCGAGCTGGTAAGTACGGTAAAGTCCTGAACATTGACACATTCAACAACAAACCTGAGAAATTGAGCAATACACAGTGTAAGATGCAATATCAGATAGGGTACACAGAAAGGTTGATAGAAGGCGACGTAACATAAGCTGTACAGCAACAACTCTCTCTCTATTCCCCTGGCTCATGTTTCACCCATGGAACATGCTAGTACATCCAAGGCATACAAGCGCAAACCGACGCGAGCATCTTGCTCAACACAAACACAGGTGTTGAGGTAAACAAACGCACGGTTCATGTAGCCACGCAGCAGTGCTGGGAAACTGTCCCAGAGGACAGTAGAGGACTGTTGCCAGTGGACTTCTTCATGTAGCGGCTAGGCACCAGACTCTAACCTGCAAGGGTCTTCTGGATTTCCCTTTGAGCAGCAGTCTATATTGGATGTGTGTTTGGTATCAAAGGTGCAGGTTTTGTTTCCTGGATGTTTTTGTTGCGTTTGTGATTGAGTGTGTGTGTGTGTGTGTGTGGGTGTGTGGGGGGGGGGGGTGCGTGGAGCTAATGAGAGGCTGGGGCTTTCAGGTGGAGGAGCTCTGAGAGAGGAGGTGAGTGACAGGTCTCATGAATAGTGATGGTCGACAGCTGCTCATTAATCAAGAGACTGTCAGGCAGCAGGCTGGAAGAGCAGACCTGCCCCCCCATGTACGCACACACGCCGACACACACGCCGACACACACGCCGACACACACGCCGACACACACGTCAAACACACCCTTCACACGTCTACACCTCATGCACACACACACACACAGACACACAGACGCGCACGCATCTGACACACACACCTGTTCACATCCCCTTCATCTCTCATCTCCCCTGTGCCGGCTCAGAGCTTGGGCCAATCCCGTCCTGTCCCCTGATGGCAGGAGCCCAGCGCACCAGGCCTCACCTGCGCTCCGAGCCCTCTCTGTCGACGGCAGCTCTCTCATTGAATATGGAAAGGTCCAGCCAGATGGGAGCCTTCACCAGTCTTGCGGTATAAAAGGTGGCGTTCCACAGGGGTCGGTAATTGGCAGAGACAATCCAGTCACAGGCAAAGAGGTACCCAGCCATGCCCATTGTGGTCAGCCTCTCACCGGGAATAGCGTGTTAGCGAGCTCGAGCTGCCAAAGTGTTCGGCGGGCTCCTCCAGTTAACTGCTGCTGGTAGGAATGTTCCTTTTGTTTGGGATCGATCGAGGAGGAGAAGCTTCCACCTTGTCATTATAGTCCCATTTGATCTCTAATAAAGCATGCTATCCTAGCCAGGGGAGAGCCCAGGCCAAGGTAAGCTGGAAGTCCCTTCATTTCCCCTCGACACACTGCCGTACCGCGACGTCCTGCTCTGACCGCCACGGGCACGTCTGCTTCCAAGAAGAGCGTGCGTGCTCGCACACACCTGCCAGCGCCCACAAGCCGCACGTGAGCGTGTGCGGTTCAACCACACTCCAGCACGCCACAAACAAACACAGACAAACAAGCACACACACACCCTCTCCCTCAATCCCCTTTCTCTCTAATGTCTTTGACTTCGATTATACACAACAGTCACACGGAAATAACACACGACAGTTACGCGCACCCGCTCGCACGCGGCCGTACACACTCACACACACACACGCACACAAATTCATCCTCTCCTGGAATGAGCCTCCGATTGATTCCAGTCACACCGAGCTAGGGGAGATGAGCAGTCAGTCTGAATAGGCTCGCCCGTCAAATAATACAGATATGAACGTCGGAAGAATAATTGAAGAAAGTGTTTTATATGTAAAAGACGGAGAGGGATGAAGTGGAATTGAATCTCAGAGAAAATGAGGAGAGGGGTGTGTCCCAGGAGACAGACTCACAAAGGCTCGGCCTTGTTTGAAGAAAATAGATGATAATTAGAGCGGTCAGTTGGTTCCACGCAGCAGAACAGTGCTCAATCTCTTTTTCTCTCGGTGTCCTTGCCCTCCCTCCCTCCCACCGCTCGCACCACCCCTCCTGTCCCTACCTCCTCTGTGGCACTGTCTCCTTTTCTCTCTCTCTCCCTCCCTCCAAGTATGTACCTCTTCTCACTCTGAAACCATCTTTTTTTCTCTCTCTTCCAATCTACTCTCTCTCTCTCTCTTTCCCTGTTCTTGATCCCACATCGCTCAATCTTTTTGAGCTCGCTCTCCCCCCTCTCTCCTGTCTCCTCCCTCTTCTCTTAGACACACAGGCGCTTCTACATCGGTCGAGTCAATCTGATATTCCGGTCACATGGATCGCAACCACAGGCATAAATCAGGGGGATTTTGAAGTGCCCGGGTCGAGTTTTCCACACCACCAGGAGAGAGCATGAATTCCGCTGTTGAACCTGTGTGCTGGAGCTGTCTTTAGTCGACTGTGCAACCAGTTTCAAGTCCAATCTCTTGCCCTGTCTGTCCCCCCATGGAGTGTCGGCCTTAGCTTCCATCTCCACCATAGACAGGACTGCCCTCACTCCCTGTCATCCTGCTCCAGCTCAGTGTGTCAGCCCCAGCACTCCTCCTGCCCCCATGTCTTGGTGGGGGACTGGGATTTGAACGAACCTAAACCTGACCACGTCACTGAAACAAAAACGCAAGTTCTCTGCAGCTCTCTTTGTCGTTCTCTGTCTTTTTCTGTCATGTCTCTCTCTCCCTCTCTCCTTTCTCTCCTTCTCTCCCCCGTTCTCTGTCTCTCTCTCCCTCCCTCTTTCTTTCTATCCTCTCCCCCCTTCTCTCTCTCTCTCTCTCTCTCTCCCTCTACTCCCTCTCTGGCTTGCCTGTCGGCATGACAACAACAGATCTCCATGACAACAGACTGCCCAGAAGTAGATTCCGGTACGGCTGGTCATGTACCAGTGCTTTACGGCCTCCCCAGGTCCCCTGCCTGGTAAGCTGGCTCCTCTCAATCAATACCTCTCTCTTCCTCTCCCCACCCAACCCCGCCTCGCTCTGCCATGGCTAAATCCAGAGTCCAACAGCAAGCACAAGTAACTGCTCAGTATGACATACCTGCAGACCTCAAGTCATTTAAAAGCCCCGAAAACGCCCTGTGGTTTGCAAAAAAAATGTCATTTCGAATAATCCCCTTTGTAAACATTTTGCGTCCTTTCCATTTCAATTAACCATAATCACCCGCATAAGCTAACATCATCCCTGACTAATCTATAAGATGAGCCAATATCCACCCAGAGTCAATAATCATGACTGAATCAATGGCTGCACTCATAACCTACAGTAGAAGAGCTTTCGCAGGTTCACCAACAACCATTACTCTCCCTGTGTGTGGTCACAAACTGGCAGGCAACACAAATAATGCTCCCGGCTCCGCTCTCTCCTTTTGCTCCCTCTCCTCTGATGATTTCTCCTGCATCTCCCGGTCCTTGCGGTATTGATTGGCTCCGGGCTGTACGGAACGTCCAGATAAGATAAATACAGACTCAGTGGCCATGAACAGCTCTCTCACTCACCCTGACATGAAGGGAAGGATAATCATGTGCCAGTTTGGAGAAAGTGCCCCTGTACGCCTTCAGTTCTCAGGACAATGCACCTGACCTCACCCAGTCACACCGGCTTACCAAGGTCCCCAAGCCTCTGATGAGCACGCTTTCATGCTCATGCGCAAACGTGTGCCGACTTCCCCCTTTTCGAAAATAGGATTGTAAATCCTGAATCGAATAACATAACCTATCATAATATGGTAACCGCAAAGGGGTATCGATGCGGAGAATCACACGCCGGTGTCACGTGACTGCGATACCGATTTTGCATTCAAACGCATGCTCGTTTGTGACGCGACACACAGACCGACGCATGCACAGACACGGTCATCTTAAAACACACCGGGGCACTCAGTGAGGTAAATAACTGCTGGTATCTCTCGCAGCGCTCGGAGCAGTGGTGCGAGTCTTCCTCTCCGATTTTGAAAGCCTGTATCTGTATCTGTAACAGCAAACTGAAAAAGCAATTTGCTTTGTCACACAGAGACATGCTTGACTACACTGAATAATTGCACTGCAGCTCTGGAAAGAGCTGTTTTCCTTTTATCTAATGAAGGCCTTAAGGGGAGGGAGGGAGGACATGTTGGTGTGTGTGCGTATGCGTGTGTGTGTGTGTGTGTGTGAGTGCACGTGAGCCCAGACAGTAGATTGTAGAACGGGTAAGTAAAAGATAAGGAGATGAAGAAAGAAAAAAAAAAAGAGTGAAGAAGATTCACCGCATCAGTTACAATCATGATAACATGCTGTGCTCTCCACTTCTGTGCACCCCTTCCTAGTGACATATTGATTTATCAAATCTGCATGTCCGGGTCCAGACGTGGGTTTGAAGCACACTCCGATTTCATAACGCACAAGTCGAGAGAACAGAAGCCCTGGTGCTTGTTCTCAGACATGGACCTATGAGAAGTGCTGAGTCTATATTCCACTGCCCAAAGTACCGTACCTGCCTGCCTGCCTGCCTGCCTGCCTGTCTGCCTGCTTGCCTTCCTGCTTGCCTGCCTTCCTGCTTGCCTGCCCTCCTGCTTGCCTGCCCTCCTGCTTGCCTGCCTTCCTGCTTGCCTGCCTGCCGTTTTCTCTACCTTCCCGCCTGCCTGACTATCTCTCTGTTTACCTCCCTGCCTGCCTGCAGGTTTGTCTGCCTGCAGGACCTGCTCCTCTGTCTGGGGCCAGGCAGCCCGGTTACGGGGTGAGGGAAGAGGCTAAAGCCAGCAGTGTGAGCTGTAGAGAGGGCCGGGGCCGGGTCACTTCTACCTCCAGACGCTAAGTTCTTCTGATAGCCTGCAGTGGAGGGCACGCGAGAACTCAGCCTTAATCACCAGCGCTTCACCGCCGAGGGGAGGCAACAGCGGGGGGAGAGACAGGAAGCAGGAGAGGCGGCGTCTTCTCTGGTAACGCTGTGTGTTTAGAAAGCAGGTTTTGTGGATCGCTGCGATGGCTGTAAAGCAATTGTTCCGCAGCAGAGCTGTAATTAAGCCATCAGTGACAGTTTGGAGTGTTTAACTTCATAATGAGGCTGAATGTGTGCAGTTCAGTGCTCCACGGCTAAGCTCCTGTAATCGCTCCTGTCTGCTTGATTATGTAAAACCATTCTTTTATTCTTCCAGTGTCTCTCTCGCTCACTATCTTTCTTTCTCTACCTCTCCCTTTCTCTATCCCTTTCCCTCTCCCTCTCTCTCGGTTCCTTGTATACTGTAACTGGTCTGGTGTGTAGGGGGGGTTGTTGCAGCCTAGCGGTGTTTGGACAGATTCAGGAAGGCACAAATCTGGGAGGCAGCTGCTGTGCTGTCCAGTCCAAACGGAGGAGGAATCGCTGGAGGAACCTACAGCAGGGAACAGCATGTTCATTCCTCTGTACTCTGCTGCAGAATCACCCCTGCCCTGTTCATCGCTGCAAGGCCTGCTCGCGTGACATTGTTACAGTCATTACTGTTCCCGTACGCCTGTCAGGATGATAACAGGCTGGATGGAGGTGTTGAACTTTTGACACGACCAGAGTAAAAACATGTACAGCAACGCTCACATTCAGTATCGTAGCATTTGGAGGTGCATCCATAGAGAACTGCTGCTGTAATCACAGTCTCTTTTACAGTAAGTGACTGCAAACACAACCATTCACACACACACAAATATTCTCTTTCCCACACACACAAATCCTTTTTTACAAAATGGACAGCGTGCGGTTTCAAAAAGGAACCTTGTGATGTACCAGGACTTATAACATCAACCAGATACTGGTATTAAAAAAGCATCAGTGTGCAGAATGATATATGAAGCTACTGTTTCAACAGAGCAGAGGAAAAAAATACACAGGGAAAAATGTCAACAACAAATAGCTGCTGGTTTCTGTTGCCGAGGGCGACGTGGACTTTGGTTCCCGTTCGTTTCTTCCCTCTCCTCCTTCTGCATCATCTTTTCATCCAATTAGACACAAACACTGAGTGAACACAAGAAGCAGCTAAGCACCATGCCGTTCTCCAGACTATACTTGTGAGGGGGAGAGGTGTGGGGGCAGGAATATTATGCACCATAAGAGGCACGTCAATTTGCATGTCTGTGTATGTATGTATGTGTGTGTGTGTGTGTGTGTGTGTGTGTGTGTGTGTGTGTGGGGGGGGGGGTAGGAGTCAAGGAAAAGGGGTTGGTTTCGAGGGTGCACCGTACTGAACCGTGCGAGGCGTGTGCGAACGTGTGTGGGTGAGTGCTGGCGTGTGCGTGCTCGGTGCCTGCGTGTGTCACTGTGTGTGACAAATCTAACCGTCTGGGTGGTTGATCTTGAGCTGATGGATTTTTTGGCAGACCATCTCTCTGTGTCTGCCAGTCTGTGTCTCTGCTTGTTCTCTGTCTGTCTGGCTCTGTGGAGGGCAAGCCTCTGTTTGGCGTTCTGACTGAAAGACAGTGTGGATCTAAACAAGGATTGATGTTGTTTTCGCTTTCGTGTCCCAGCCCAGACAAGAGGAACCACGGCGTTCGCCGTCCAGCCCACCCCGTCTTCAACCTCACGTGTCCTTGCCCTCCGTTGCCTTGGTTACATCCAGGTAGTCGCTGGCAACAGTCCAGGGAAAGTCGTAAAAACGCCATGTTTAATTCTGTCTTCTGTTGTCCAATGAGAAAGAAGGATTTCACACTTTTGCCTCCCCCAGCGCTCTGGCTGCCATTGCCATACCAACTGAGCCCTCTTGACCTTCGGACCCGGGAGAGATGAGTAATGCTTCCTGTTACTGGTGGAGTACTTCCCACCCCCTGTGCTGCAAGGGCCCCCATATGAAGACACAGAGCTCCTCTTCACGACAGAAGCTGCTTAAGGTTAGGGGTGACACTGTCCTTTTATCTGAGATACAAAAGGGGGCAAATTGGTATCAAGACTCTCATGAGTATTGTTTGTTTGTTTGTTTATTCGCATTTATACAATGATTAAAACAATATAAAGATACAAAAGAAGAGAAAAAAACATGCAGGTGGGTTTTTAGTGGGCCCCACCCCAGAAACTTATTAGTCAATGTTATACATTAATCAAACTAAACAAGATTTTCCAAGATAAACAACTGAAATACGTCGGAATGATTTGGAATGAGACAGCATTCACCACAAGTGCAAACTGAGGGAAAACGGTTGGTGGGGGGTTGTGTGTAAAAATGGTCTGGCACAAAACTTGATGTCATTCTTTTGGCTGTATGAGAGTGTTCTTTTGGCAGTTCTTACTGTAACTCAGTATATTGTTGTTGTTGCTGCCGAAGGGCTGATTGTGTCATCACTGAGGAGGTGTACAGTATGTTCACTGTCACTGTGAACTAAGTGGTTCAAAAACGAGTGGTTGGTCGAACAAGCACAATTGTCTGACCGTGAGTGTGTGCGTGAGCTGCAGATGTATGTGCGTGCTTGTGAGTCAGTGGGAAGGCATGTCTGTGTTGTTATGGAGACTGTGGGTGTGGCAGTTAAATCCAAGACAAAGACCCAAGACCAAGAATTTCACCAAGATGAACTTGCTCCTCCATAGCCACTGAACTGCTTGATGTTGGTTCTGTGTTCTGGAAGTTTCACGGAGATCCAAGAATGCGTTGACGTGGCTTTTATTGCTGAAATAATTCCTGGCCCCTACATTACTGTATGTAGCTTGGGGTCTTGAACCTGTCCCTTTTGATCTGCAGTCGTCTTTTCGGCTTTCTCTTTTGCTCAGAAGTGCTTTCAAATTCACCTCACCTCCCAGTTATTTACAGAGAATCAACTCCAGGAAACTGAAAATCTATGTGATGAAAGGGTTGTCAATGACGGCCCAATACAAATAGTTCCTTCGGGTCAGCAGAGTTTGAATGCTTAAGACCCTTGTCTTGTGTACCGATGAGCGCACATAAAGTACGACACACAGAATGTAGGCGTACAACCACACACAGTTTACACAAGAACACACTCACATAACACACACAAACACTAGCAATCCATATTTACTCTTACTTTATGGTTGAATTATCAATAGAAACTAAAAATAGCAATAGTTGTCCTGTCTACAATATGAATGAGGAGTTTACGCTGTAAGGAGCGCACATACACAAACACAAACACAAGCATACTATCACTGTATGGTTGAATTACCAAAAGAAATTCCAATTCTCAATAGCTGTCCTGTCTACAATATGAGCAAGAGGGCAATACTGTAGGGAGCATACAGACACACAAACCCAAGCGAACATATATTGGTATTTCCTCTTAAAGTATGGTTATAAATTACCAAAAGAAATTAGAATTAACAATAGCTGTTCTGTTTACAATATGAATGAGAATTTAACACTATAGGGAGCAAACATACACCAACGCAAACACAAGCCTTCATGTTTACTTTAACTGTGTGGTTGAATTATAAATATAAATAAAATATAACAATAGCTGTCCTATTTAGAATATGAATGAGAAGTCAACACTATGGGGAAAGAAAGACAGGAGACACATAGAGAGAGAGAGAGAGAGAGAGAGAGAGAGAGAGAGAGAGAAGGACAGTGTGCATGTGTGTTCATGTGTATGTGAGAGAGGGAGGGAGAGAGAGAGAGAGAGAGAGAGAGAGAGAGAGAGAGAGAGAGAGAAAGAGAGAGAGAGAGAGAGAGAGAGAGAGAGAGAGAGAGAGAGAGAGAGAGAGAGAGAGAGAGAGAGAATGAGGCGATGCAGATTTCAGCTCGATATCTGCTCACTGAGTGCATTGAAGTGTGACAAGATGGAGAGAGAAAGAGAAGGAAGAGGAAGGAAGTGTGACACACACACGGCCGGCTCAGTGCCTGAGAGGACCTACAGTAAATGCTTTTTTTTCCTCTTCTCTCCTTCCCAAGCCTAGTCTGGCTTGGGGGATAAAAGAGAAACATGCTGCCTCCTTGACAAATGGGTCATGTCTTGTCTCCACTTACCTCAACCCCCCCACCCCCCACACACACACACACACTCAAACCCTACTCAACCCCCCCCCCCACACACACACACACTCACCCCCCCCCCCCCCCCTCTGCATAAAGATGGAGGACAGGCCAAAGAATAAGGCAGGAATCTGTTAGTACAGTGGAGTTCTGCACCGTGCCCATTAAACACACTGACACTCTGGCACCACACAATAACTCTAAATCACTGTCACTCGCCCTGGTCGGCCGGGGCCACCAAATTCTTTCCTTTCTCACACAGTACAGCGCTGTCTTTTTTCTGAGTCAGCCAGGCAGGTGCACAGGACACTGGGGACTCGATGGTTGGGGGGGGGGGGGGGGGGGGGGGGGGTCAGGTAAAAGGCTTGTGTTGACATCCAGCTTTAGCTTTGGTCAGTTGCTGCTCCTTCACAATTGCCACAACTCTCGAGTTTCTTCCCTTCCACTCTCTCGCCTGTTAGTACCTTCAGTACTGTACCTACCGCTGCTCATGATGGGCCGGCGGAGGGACTCCACAGGAAACCTGTGGGCAACAGCAGGAGCTAGGAATCCCTGCTAATTACGCAGTGTGTGTGTGTGTGAGAAGGGGGCATGTAGTTACCTTAACTGCAGCTGTTCCTACTGCTTTCCTCATAAGATGTACAGTGCTACTCCACTCATACAGTGTAAACTACATGGCGTTGCTTTCCATACACAACGGACAGAATGGTCAGAATATGTTAAGGTTTCTGTGCCCACAAGAACATAAGGCAGTAACATTTGTGTACCCTGGAAATTAGGAGATTTAGAGAAAGGAGTTATAACAGATGGTCTCATTGAAACGAATGGTGTGTAAGAAGTTGAAATGACCAGAAACTGATATGAATCCTGGATGCAGTTAAGTGAGGTTGAGTGTTACAACGTTGAATGGGCAATGAACGTTGTTCTATTATTCATATGCTCTTTAAGATGGCCAGAGGCCACAAACTCAGGCTGTCAAATTCCAGGAAAACAGCTGGCCCACCATCAGGTAAGGGAGAGGGGAGGAACCCAATAGTAAATCTTCAGTCTTTATTGTTATCAAATTATTTACATGATCATAGACAGCCGTTTATTGTCCTGAGCATTATTTCCATTCCAGAAATCCCTAAACGTCCTCTAATTGGCTAACGTGAACCATGTGGCTGTGACCCACAATAAAACATCCTAATGTAACTTTTGGAAACTATTCAAAGAATACAAGCCTAAGAAACAACGATGGCATTAATTGTTTTGCCAATTAAATGGCACAATCAGCATGCGTGAAGAAAGCAAGAAAGCTTGATTTGCTAAATGTCACACTCTCCCAATGTCCGTGTGCTGTAGCAGTCATTCAATTGATTCATACAAAGAGTAGCCTCTCTCCTACAAACACACACGGACTGACACGCGCACGTCTGCACATTTGAGGCGAGGGGCTGCATCACAGTGTGGTACACTACTTCTTTGAATCGGTTCCCAACGCATCAACGTGCTGCTCCTAGCGTCCGCATTTTGAAAGCACACCGGTCACCTTCCAACCTCTGCGACTCTCCCTTATCCCTCTCGCAGAATCCCCGTTTACTTTGCAGGATTGGAATACAGGGACGTAGTTTTTTTCCACACGTATTTTTTTTTTTTTTTTGCAGTTTGTTATTCACACTATAACCTAAGGGTGCGCTAAAGAAGAGCGGGATCGAGTCCAAACGGCATAGCTTATTGTTGCACCGAGCCACAGAGCTGCTCTGCGTCCGTGTGTAGAATTAACCCAGCGCACCGGCTGGTGATGAGGTTCGTCGCGCTCGCCCGACAGAGTATTGAAGGAATCCCTCTCCATCTGAAGAAACCGCCTCAATAAGGGCACGGACAAAAGGGGAAAGCGACTCAAGACTTGATATTGGCTGGAGCGCTGTCATTTCGGCAAGAATGCATCTCTTCAGTGCCATGTTCCTGCTGGTGATGTTAGCTGCCATGCCCTGTGAGGTAAGATTGGTCTTCACACATCACACATAGGCACACTTCTTTCTATTGTAGTCTACCAAAGTTCTTGAAACAATTCGTGGCGTTGTTGTAATATTAATTTTCGAGGATAGAATGGGAGTGTTGTCCAGTTTGTTTGTAAACGTTTGATAGTGTTGGAGCAAGTGTGAATCAAATCACCAGAAGAAGAACTAGTGAACGATGCATGATGAATGTAAAACGCAGGCTATTCTATATCAACAAATGGTGTGAATATCTATTTTATTTCGTAAAGAATAAAAATGAACACAAATGTAGTATTGACCACTTCGGCCTGTCGAAAAACGTACTGTAGTCAGTGGTAATCCGAGGGAAAGGAACAGGACAGAAAGTTACATGAAAGAGGCGACAAGATACCACAGGGCTCCCTTGAGACACACAAGGCTATTACACAGATTTCCGTTGATGAGGTCTGCAGCCTTGTGAACGGCGACATTGACCGTTTGTGTACATCATTTGTTTCTGTAATACGCCATGTCTGTAATGGGATTTAATGAAGTCCATTTCTGATGCGTACGCGAATGGTAGGCTAAGGGGTCATGTCCATAATCCTGGAAATATGTGTGCGTATCGGAGCCGTAAACGGCAGTTGTTACAGTACCCTTTCCCTGACATGATGAGTTACGAAGTGACAGTTAGAAATTGAAGTGAAGGACAATAAATGATCTGACCCAAAAAGACATTCTAATTCAGAGATGGGATGAATATACTTGAGGGTTCAGTTGTCCGGCCATATTGTATGTTAAGGTTTTGAGCACGCTAACAAACAAGATACCAGCATCGTTAATATTTTAACAGTTATTCTGTGGATTCGTCATTATGTAGTTGAATCAGCACCATGGACAGCGCCCCATCCTCGGCCCGAAAGCAGCGTTTGTGTATTTCTATCAATTAATTTCATAGTTTTGTTCACCTATCACAGCAGGTTATAGTACACTATGTATCGTCCCATGCCTACGCTGAGATGTCTTCTGAATACAAATCTGAGTTCTTGCCTCTCTGTTTTGGCATCAGTGTTTCCTAAGACCCTTTAAACTTTTTGGGAAAAGTAATATTTGATAGTCACATGATAGTATCACAATAAGCTTAAGGTGGAGCCGATCTCTTATGTGGGCTCATTGTGTTGGTGAAGGGAGTCAAGGAGTCACTGACCTCCCCTCATTGGATGATGCCACTACCAATGTACCAATATGAGTCAGATGGCTGAGCGGTTAGGTACTCGGGCTATTAATCAGAAGGTTGCCAGTTCGATTCCAGCCATGCTAAAAGATGTTGTATCCTTGGGCAAGGCACTTCACCCTACTTGCCTCGGGAATTGGGGGAATGTCCCTGTACTTCCTGTAAGTCGCTCTGGATAAGAGTGTCTGCTAAATGACTAAATTGAATGTTTACAAGGTATGTGGAGACACCCACCTCACCTTTAGCAAGCAGTGGATCCTGCGTTAGCTATCCTGACGCTCCCTCTGCAATGTGTGGAGTAGCATCTGACAGGAGGAAGTAGATGTGTGTGTCAGGGCTTCACATCCCACTATATCCTCCAGGTTGTTTTGTGTCAGCCATTATCAGTGCCTCCCAGACAGCCTGACAAAGGGCCTCCATCCACCTGCTGACTAACTCCTAGATCAAGATGGAACATGTGTCTACAAGGCTGAGCGCAGAGCAGTACATCAAGACCCACCATAAAGACCTGAGGATGTCTGTCTCAAATGCACCACTTAACATCATCTCTCTGTTTCACTGTGTCTCCAAAGGCTTGTAATTGGCCTTGGGGGACAATTTGTTGTAAGTGTTTACATTAAATATTTATAGCAGAGAGAGAGAGAGAGAAAAAAGAAGAGGCCGCCGCCCAATGTAGCATTGCAGACATAAAGAATTGATGAATTTCTGGCGCATCTTTTGACTGATAGGGGAGTTGTACACCCGAGTAGTTGGGATATCTCCACATCTCCACAGTGTCGGCACGGGCCGCCATGAAATATTCAACACGCTTTAATGAGACCGATGCACTTGCTCGTTCTCTGCGTGTGTTTGTTAAGTACCCGCGCCGCCCGAGGGTCCTGACAGCCAGCAATCCGGACAGGCACCTGCCTGACCTTGAAGCACGCCGCAGTCCTGAGGCTGTCCAATCACACCGCGTCATGACAATATACTGCTCTGACATCCACGCACTGACCACACAACTGCACGGCAAACCCGTCACAGAGTGTGTGTCGACGAGAGCCACGTGTGTACACTGTGTCAACAGAGAAGTACCCCTCCACAACACTTGTGTTATGTACAGGCTGATATACAGTGTTTAATTGGTCTCTGCGTTAGCCAATTGATTGCTGTTGAAAAATAACCAATCAGTTTCATCTCAGTAGCTAAAGGTAATGAGTTTTTTAAGCCCTGCGTTGAATTGAGTTCAGTGTCCATTTTGTCACAATTTGGGCAATTTAGAGCTTGAGTAATGAGTGTAGAATGCTGAGACTCAGCTTCCTGATGGCAAAGTCAAACTAAGGAAGAAAATATTAATGTGAATATTAGTCCAAAAGGTCTTCCTGATGTGTACTTAACAAACACAGGCAGATTTGAATCCAGATTTTATTAGAAGGTGTCCCGGCTCTACATAGGCACACTGGAAAACATACAGTACATTCTTATCTCCTTTTTTTAAATGTTTCCCCACTGAGATATTTAAAATTGATTTGTTTAAAAGGAACCTGATTTGTTTAACAGATACTGGCAGGCAGTATGGATGTGGTGATTGTGTGCTGGTACGGTAAGAAAACACAAGTGCAAGCTGCGGTCCAATAGAATAGTCCGAGGCACCAGGGGAGTGAATTTATTGGTTTAAAATAGCTGGCCTTGAAGACTCTGACTGCAAGCGTAGCTTTGAGTGATGGAAGCAAGTGCTTGCTTTGCTGTTTTTCCGCTCAAACACCGAACGCAACAGGAGAGGACGCATAATTGTCTGTCATTCTCAAAGAGGGAGACAAAACCTCCGTAAGTGATTCAAAGGCTTTATTTATTTCCAGTTAATTCACTTCATCCCCTTCTCACTGGGGAGGGCGCTAAAAACAATCTGTTTTAATAGACTACTCTTTAGAGCTGTTTAAAATGCTGCTGCTCCTCACTTTAGATGGAAGTGATGATTATGCCAAAATACACCCTGCTGATGTCGTTTGAATATTCACAGCTAGGAGAGAAGATAACTATTCACCGACAGGGTATGTTGCACTTTAGATTACAATTTGAAACAAACACTCGGTTGGCTTGTTTGCAGTGCTGAGGTGATTACAGCTCTGAGGCAGATCTCAGTGAAATGTACACAAGATATCCTGTCATTGGAAAAATAAACTGGTAGTTAAGACAAAGCTATTGTAAGGACTGTGCGGCTTGTCATGGGTGCATAACAGTGCTACAGAGAATATGGAACTTCGGTGCCTATACCAATAACTGATGTTTACCTAATCTCTATAACCTATAAAAATACCCTGACAGAAATGTTTCTTATTTTCATAGATTATGTACATACAGTCAATTCATAGGGTAAACATTACATTACGAAATATCTCATTTATGTTCTTAAAGTCTTTTAAATTGGCCAGTGTGTCAAGATTTGAGTTTTTACCCCCCCAAAAAAACACACTCGACCTGCATTTCAGGATGCTGTGATTACGTTTTCGATGTTTCAATGTTTTGACAAATTACACAATATTTGTGTGTTTTTCTTCCATTTTGGTTGACATCAATATGATAAATTATATATCTTGTATTGAGCAAGGCTAATTACTAATTATTACAAATAATTACAAGGAACTGGCCCATGTGTGTATTGTCAGGATCAGGTTCATAAGGATCCCTGACCTATAAGGTCTGTTCTCACAGATAATACCTACTATTGTTTGTCCAATCGTATAGTGAGAAGACATCCAGTACAGACCTTTGCCCAATCATATGGAAAAACCGCTGGCATAGCTAATCCATATAGCTTTAAGCACCCCACTGACCTATCAGTGAAACCCTGTGCCCGGAAATCTCCTTTCCTGGTTCTTGTCCAATGAGAAAGAAGCAGTGTGATCACAATTACAGCCCTCCTGGTGTGATTGAACCACTTTGGCTAAATTCCTGTTTTTGTCTCCCAGCCAAAAGACTAGTACACAACCGTCTCATCCAAGCAACCTTATAAACACCACTTTTGAAGTTTCATATGGATTGAGAATGATTTACAATCCGTAACTTGCCTGATAAAAGTCCCATAAAACTGGGGGATGGGACAGTGCAGTTGGACAGCAGTCAAAGAGGGGCATTGACGCGAGTGGTCCATCCCTCTCGGGAGCAAGGACGTCGGCAGGCCGGCCGGACAGAACGAGTTCTTGCCAAGTCACAGCCAAACCTCCACACAGGGAATTAGACAAATGAAAAGCTGCAGCCGGGGAAAGGTTGGGGGGGGGGGGCAGAGTGTAAATCTGCCAGGGAGCAGGAAGGACACGCACGCACACACCTCCCTCCCCTCCCCCCCCCCCCCCCCCATCCCAGGCCCCTTCTTATCCCTGCTTGACCCTCATATCCGACCCCCAATCGGTTTCCGCTGGAGCAGGCTTGGTCCATGGAGGTGCAGGGAAAGCAAGGCAAACAAAGACCAACTCACAAAGACCCACACATAGCCCCCATAGCACAGTGGAGTTGGAAATAGATGAACAGAAAACGGATTTCGCTATCCTTCGCCTCAAAGCCTTCCAGTCCGTTGCAGATATTGATCACCTGTTGCTACGATGCGAGCCTTGTTCCGCGTGGCGACAGACAGCTAATTACTGTGGTGTGTCTGATAGTCAGACACAATCATGTTTGGCAGTATGTGGGTGAGCAAACAGACACAGATACTAAGTCTCGCGCCCGCGAGCACCTCCACGTGCTCACCATTAACATACAGGGGTGCTGCTTCACAATCAGCCGCACATAATGAGGCAGCATTTTGTTGGATTCATCGCTGCTTAAGGAGATTGAATGGCATGTGCTCGCGTCAAAGCTGATTACTGTAGAGCTGGAACGAGAAGCCAGATAATGAGACTTGCATTTTGTCGGGCCAACTCTCGACGGCGCAAAGAGGCTCCGCTCTGTATGGAGGAGACGCCACCCGAAGAGGGGCGGGAGGAGAGGGGGGGCGGGCGCTCTCGTGTCGCCCACTCTCCACCCCCTCAACTCAATGTTTGATGTGCTTTCATGTACTCTGCCGCACCAGGAGGGGGGGGGGGGGGGGGGGGGGGAGGGGGGAGGAGGAGGGGGGTGCGCGGTTGTACCTGTTTTTGGGCCAGCGTGCGGACGAGGCCGCACGCGGAGGGGGTGGAGGTGGGAGTGGTGGGGGGCGGGCGTAGGGAGGGGGGCTGCAGGGCGCAGGGCTGAAATGGGCGAGCGGTTTCACTTCTGCAGCGTCGAAGGTGTTGCAGTGGAGGCGGTGGTCTGGGTCGTAATGGGCAAACAAATGGAGTTCTGGGTAGTGTCTGTGTGTGTGTGAGGTCACATGACTCATCGCTGGCAGTAGAACCCTTTCTGAGAGGGCTACAGCGTGTCATACGTTTCCCCTCTTTCACTGACTGCCTGGGAACACAATCCCAAACAATCACATATTTACTATTTTGTCTGGAGTACCAGCCTCTCATGTCTATGTACTTTGTGTGCAGACTGAACTCATCGTCGACAAGGTCAAACCGCTGACCACGGCTAACCTTTGTTCCTCTTGTCTGACTGACCTTCTCGGTGACCCCGGAGGGTCTTCAACCTAAGATGACCGTGTGTTTACGAAGGGTCTCCCCTCAATTTGATGGCTATTCCACACAGAGGGATCCAAAATGCTCCATAAGTGGGCTTCACGATTTATGTACACAGACACAAACTCCAAATACACACACACATTTAGTCATTTAGCAGACGCTCTTATCCAGAGCGACTTACAGTAAGTACAGGGACATTCCCCCGAGGCAAGTAGGGTGAAGTGCCTTGCCCAAGGACACAACGTCAGTTGGCAAGACCCGGAATCGAACTGGCAACCTTCGGATTACTAGCCCGACTCCCTCACCGCTCAGCCAACTGACTCCCTCCGAGTCAGTTGGCTGAGCGAACACACAAACTGATTAATTTCAAGCTGTCAAACTAGCTTGGAAAACATTCAGATAACATCTGAAAGCAAAGCTCTCCCAAACCAAGAAAAACATTACAGGGATCAGATCAGACTGAGACTGATTGAATCAGACCAGACTGATTGATTTAGCTGATATTCCTGTTTAATTATGTAATTGATTTGTTCTTCCAACTGGGATGGTCCCATGAGGATTCCAGTGAGTACCTATGATATAATGTGTCTTTGTGTATGTGTCGGTCTGTGTGTGTCCATGTATCTAGATATAAATGTCCCTGTTTGTGTCTCGTTGTCTGTCTCTGTGTTTTCTGTTACTGTGTCTCTCTGTCTGTATCTCTCTGTGTGTGTATGTAGTCTGTGTCTCTCTGTCTGTGTCTCTCTGTGTGTGTCTCTGTGTGTGTGTATGTAGTCTGTGTCTCTCTGTGTGTGTCTCTGTGTGTGCGTGTTTGTAGTCTGTGTCTCTCTGTGTGTGTCTCTCTGTCTGTGTCTCTCTGTCTGTGTCTCTGTGTGTGTATGTAGTCTGTGTCTCTCTGTCTGTGTCTCTGTGTGTGTATGTAGTCTGTGTCTCTCTGTCTGTGTCTCTCTGTGTGTGTATGTAGTTTGTGTCTCTCTGTCTGTGTCTCTCTGTGTGTGACTCTCTGTGTGTGTCTCTGTGTGTGTATGTAGTCTGGATCTCTCTGTGTGTCTCTGTTTGTGTATGTAGTCTGTGTGTCTCTGTGTGTGTGTATGTAGTCTGTGTCTCTCTGTGTGTGTCTCTGTGTGTGTATGTAGTCTGTGTCTCTCTGTGTGTCTCTGTGTGTGTGTATGTAGTCTGTGTCTCTTTGTGTGTGTCTCTGTGAGTGTGTTTGTTGTCTGTGTCTCTCTGTCTGTGTCTCTCTGTCTGTCTGTCTGTCTGTCTGTCTGTCTGTCTGTGTGTGTATGTAGTCTGTGTCTCTCTGTTTGTGTCTCTCTGTCTGTGTCTCTCTGTCTGTGTCTCTCTGTCTGTGTCTCTGTGTGTATATGTAGTCTGTGGTCTCTCTGTTTGTGTCTCTCTGTCTGTGTCTCTGTGTGTCTGTCTCTCTGTGTGTGTATGTAGTCTGTGTCTCTGTGTTTCTCTATCTGTCTGTCCTTCAGTCTGTATCTATGTGTCTGTGTCTCGTGTGCTGGAGGGGGCTGGGACTCCCAGAGGTCTGTGGCTCTAACTATAACCCAACATGACATCTCTCTGACAACACCCAGAGCTGGACAGGCGAACACACACACACACACACTGTCCTCCTTTATTACACGAATACATCAGATGTGTGTTTCATCTGACACAAATGAGCACTGAAACGGACCCAATATAGACCGCAGCGTCCTGGCTGGATGGGGGGGGGGGGGGGGGGGGGGGGGGGAGTGACAGCTGCCAGGGCAAGAGCAGGGGAGACGTGTGGTCAACAACAGCCTGACGGACTGGCACTTGTGACCAGGGAAGCGCTAGGGGTAACCACAGTAACGGCCACCATGGGGATAACGCAGCCTTTTTTTGTGTGTCTCTCTGGTGTTTTGCAGCGCGAGGTAAGCACCTCCTGACCACTTTTCTGTACGACCTTGCTTTCCTCTGCTTGATGAATCTTTTATGAGCTTGCCGATGTGGGTTTCTGTGTAGAAGATTGGAATATAAATATGGCTGGGGCGCCCAGAGCCCAGAGTTTCCCGGTGATGCAAAGCTTTCCTTACCATAGACTGTGCCCACCAGGGGGGCTTGTACCTTGCCTCCTCCCCCACCCACCACCCCCCCCCCCCCCCTTATCACAAAGCACACACATCTCACATCAGCACTCCCTCATCACCCCACTAGATTGTGCATCAAACCATTCAGACTGTCAATCTTTTGCATTCCAAAAGGGCCAAACAGTATGTCTTACTACGGGTAGCAATTTTCATATCAGTGAGAGGAAATTCACACTGGACATGCCTTTCATACCCCGGCAAATGTAGCACCTCGTCGGCGAGCGAGCAATCTTGTAGCAGATAGAGCACGCAGTGGAAATATGTCAGCTGGAGTAGAGAGCAGCTGTATTTGATGCTGAATGAAAGGAAATAGGAACAGGGACATTGACAGGACATAAGAGGGTACCTGAAATGACATGACCGTTAAAGGCTTTTTCTCAGTCTCTCTCCCTCCCTCCCTCCCTCCCCCACCCACCCCACTCTCTCTCTCTCTCTCTCTCTCTCTCTCTCTCTCTCTCTCTTCTCTCTCTCTCTCTCTCTCTCTCTCTCTCTCTCTCTTGCTATCTCCCTTCCTCTCTCTCTTTCTCTCCCTCTTTCGCTCTCTCTCTCTCCCTCCTCTCTCTTTCCACATGTCTTTCATCCCTAGCCTCCGCCACCTTTATTCTAGAGAATCTCCCTCATCCCCATGCATTAGGCCTCCTCCTGCTGAAAGCTTTCATTTTAGGGATGAGAAGGTGGGGGAAAGCGGGGGGTTGATGGGCTTTGTGGTGCATTTGTAGGCAACGGGTGGTGGAGAGGAACCTTTTTATCGGTGCGCTTTCCGCACGGCACTGTCACAGCCACTCAGTAGGGTCATCGACCAGGAGGGTCTCTCTGGCTGCGCCAGGGCTTGAAAGCCAGGGACTTCGAACGTATCGGGAAAAGGCGTGGGAGGTGAGCGGGGAAACCACCCCGCGACATATCAAGCAGCCTGGCGAGCCAGGCTTCTCTCTGTGGGGCCGCGCCTGGAAAGGTGGAAGACGAGAGACAGCCATGTGGGCGAAAAGATAACGAGACGTTCCAGAACGTTCCAGGCCGAAACGCCAGCGCCAATCTCTGATGAGCAAACTGTGGGATCCGCTCCAGTGTTAGAACAGAGATGTACAGAAGGGGCGCCGGATCAGCAGGCCTGGGGGCTAACGGCAGCAGAGTAGGCCCCTTTTCTCATTACCGGTGAGGGGAGGAAGGGACTGACCTGAGACCAGCTCCAATGCAAGAAATGGAGATTACCGAATGTTGTCCTTCTGTCTGGGTTAATGTCAATAATGGAAAATGAATTGACCGTGAGATGACCTTGAGGAAGCCGGCGCCGCTCCTACTAGACTCGTCCAACCACAGCTCTCTCTCTCTCTCTCTCTCTCTCTCCCTCTCTCTCTCTCTCTCTCTCTCTCTCTCTCGTCGCTCTGGTCACCGCAGTGCAGCCCCACTCCAACACTCTAAAACACTAAGACACTGAGCCCACTCACAGGAGGACATTTTACGCCACAGACCCACTCTTCAGTCCTGAAGGACAGGACCTAGCAGATAGTCTAACAAATACACACACACACACACAGGCAGACACACACACACAGACAAGGTGCAGTCAGAGCGTGCTGTGGGTTGAATAGGAGTGATCAGTGGTGCCTGGCAGAGGGAGGCAGAGTGAGAGTGCTCAGTAGGAGGATGTGCAGTGGGTTTGAATCAGTGCCCAGTGGAGTAGTCTACTGCTGAGACACGCGCAGGAACGGATAGCAGAAAGAAAGGGGCGAGGGGGAGGGGGGGGGGAATTGGGGGTGTGGGGGGGGGAGGAGAGAGAGGAACATTTGGAAACTGTTGAGAGAGAGGAAGAGAGAGAGAGAGAGGGAGAGAAAGAGAGAGGCAGAGAGAGAGAGAGAGAGAGAGAGGGAGAGAAAGAGAGAGGCAGAGAGAGAGAGAGAGAGAGAGAGGGAGAGGGAGAGAAAGAGAGAGGCATAGAGAGAGAGACTGGCAATTGAGCCTGCGGGCTTATTATCTTTGCCATCCTAATGAAGAAGAGAGGAATAATAAGACCCCTACCGATAAGACCCCTACCGCTCAGTCACCAGGATTTTATTCCCCTGACTGGCACCGACACTCCTTGCACATTGTGTTTAATTAGGTCCATATCACGAAATCAATATGCCACAGCTGTGACTAAACAATGGCGTGTGAATCTGGTCGTTAGGGCGCGAGGCACTCTAACGCCGACAGGAATACCGCCTGGCTGAGGGGAGGAAGTGCGTGGAGGGACAGGAGACACTTGGAGGACATGAGGAGTCCTGACGTGTCTCGGAGAGGGAGTGAATAAGCTTCACACACTGACCCAGCACTTTTGCTGTAATTACAGTGTCCCCACGCTTTCTCTTTCTTTCTCTCTCTCTCTCTCTCTCTCTCTCTCTCTCTCTCTCTCTCTCTCTCTCTCTCTCTCTCTCTCTCTCTCTCTCTCTCTCGTTCTCTCTCTCGCTCTTTCTTTCTCTCTCTGTAGTTAACTGGGTTAGAGCTGCTTAGTGTATTGTACAGTGTCTGCACCTCCTTTTGTGCGTGTTGAGCAGTGGTCGTGACGCATGTGTCGTGTGGCGATGTGGTTGAGTAGATTGCGTTTTTGGTGTGGGTGTGTGGCACGTGTGTGTGTGTGTGTGCCTATCGAGTGCGTGTGGACAAGCCTCACGTCACACCAGAAAAGGTCCCTCACCTCCCAGTCGTGTGTTTGAGCCAGGGAGAGGCCCGAATTCAGGCGAGGACCACTCCGGCCACATTGCCTGGGCTACTGGTGCACCTGTGCAGGCCTCTCTGCGTTCAGCACTGCCTGCCAAGCATCGCCGGACGAGCACTGGGGCTCTCTGGAACGGGAGTGCTTCTCACTTGTCAGACACATTTTTCTAGTTGGTTTGCTCCGGATCAATAGCTGCAGCGCGGCTGATATCTGTGTCGATCTTCCTGAGACAGCCTCGGAACAAGGCTTCCTTCTCCGCGCCTCCGCGGATGGGGACCGCGTCGCTGCCTGGCTCCTCTGCCGAGGGGCTGCGCGGTACAGGGGGCGGGGCCACGCACGCCTTGCGAGGGCGCTCTGTGAGGCAACTGCATCACGACAGCCATCGGCTGGGACTCTAAATTGGAAGGAAGGGGATTGTTTACGTTTGTGGATTTTAGCCAAGGCTTCTCTCCCAAGTATTAAGTGCTATAGGTGTAACACATCCGCATTGTCATAGGTTAATGCATGCTAACAGTGTAGGTAGGCTCGTGGTGCAGCGTGCTAACACTCTCATACAATACATATGGTCATTAGCTAATGCTGTAGGGTTTTGTAAATGTAATTACACTGTCATTGGCATGCAGATGGGACCCTGCAGTCACCCATGTTTCAGAGGTGATTGGTGCTGTAGATGTTCGCCTGTCTCACGACGTGTCGCCGTCCCATTAGATCGAGCACGCGTTGACTGCTGCCCTCCCATCCTCCTAGGGAGGCTCAGCCCCCATCTCTGCCCCGGGAAGTGCCGCTGTAGTCGTCAGTGATGTGTCCTGTGGGGGGGGGGGGGGGGGGCGTTTGGGAGAGACAGAGCACTGGGGCGGCCCACCTCGACGTCTTCGGGAGAGGCGCAGAAAAGCCGTATTTCTGTAAACAATTAGCAAAGGAAGCACCTCCAAGGAAATACTTTCCCGTTTTCCCCAGCCCGTCGTGAACGAATGGATATTAATGTGCGTTAGATGGCCTTTCAGATAGCATGTCTCTCATGGCTACTCTCCAAGCTCCAGCACAAATAGAATCATTAAGCACTGTGGATCCGAACCGTGCCTAGACTGGTGAACACACGCTAAACTGCACATTATTAGATACACAAGCATACACAGGCAATGATGCATACGTTGCCATATATACATACAGTCTCGTGCTCACGGCTCCCAAGCGCACACACATATGCGCACACAGCACACACATATGCGCGGTGCAGAGTGTGAACGTTGTGTAACGTCACGCTCAATGCGCAAGGGGCATGCGTGACGTTAATGTTCACCATAAATCTCTGTGCAGCAACAGTCACAGTGTACTGTAGTATTTGTCACTGAGGCGAAACGTGTGTCCTGTAAAACACACACACACACACACAAAGCTGATGGTACAAACAACCCCCTGCAGTGTCATTGGTTCGGAGGACTGAACTATACTGCCCCATCGCCAGAGCCCATCCCCCTCGCCCCCCCCCCCCCCCCGCTCTCTCCCCGCTCGCACCTTCAGCTAAGCCAGCAGAATATCGCCACCTTATTATATTCAATATCAGCCCTCTCGTTTGTCGGTTGGTTTTGCTTTCGTGCGTTTGTGTAATCAGCGAACGGATCAATGGCTGCGCATGGGCAGCATGGGCAGGGGTGTACAGAGCCTGCTGGGAGGGGGGGGGGGGGGGTATTAATCTGAGTGATGGGTGGAGTATTCAGAGGTAGATATACCTCCCCTTGAGATACTGGGAAGGTCAGAACCTGGGTAGAGGTCACGTAGGTTTTTCGTCCACAAACGGAAATTTCCCCCCGGGGAACAATTTCGTAATATATCTATCCGTCCGTCTGTCCGTCCGTCCGTCCGTAGTAGCCTGTGCTTGGCAGCCCCCGGCATGTAGACGCTAGTAATTTGGTTGAGCAAAGGGTACGCCTTAAGTCACAAGGGACACGACTTTTATTCCCAATGAAAACACAACCTTTTGGTTCCATCGGCCTGACCTTTACCTAATGCTAACCATTTGATTTACCGGGCCAAACAGTGGCTGAAATGTGACCACGTGGTCACGTAGACCAGGCCTCTCCCCCCTTGTGAGAACTCCCTGTGTGTCTCTGGAACATTCCCCTCTCTCTCCACGGCAGGAAATGTAAGATGCAGTTGGGGGCTGTCTGGGGATTTCTTACCCTCGCGCCATGCCTGCACTATAATCATAGCACCCCCTAATTAAATGTTACAGCTTCCCTGAACACTAATGACCTGGTGAGATAGAAAAAGAGAGGAAGGCGGAGGGAGAGAGAGAGAGAGATAGTGGGAGTGCGAGAGAGAGAGAGAGAGAGAGAGAGAGAGAGAGAGAGAGAGAGAGAGAGAGAGAGAGAGAGAGAGAGAGAGAGAGAGAGAGAGAGAGGCAGGGTGGTTTATGTAAAGGCAGTTGTGACTGTGAGCCCGGGCTGGTTTACTGACGGCTGCAGGCTAACTCTGTCCCTTTGAAACCTTATTCTACCGCCCATGGCTACTGGACGTGCTCGACCACTGCCCCTGGTCTGAGTTGGCATGCATGTGTCCATACAGAGGGAACGCAGGCCCAGAAAGAGGCCTCTAGCCGACTGACTAACCGGCAGAATCGCTTCTCCTCCTCTCTCCTCCCTTCTTGGACCCTCTTGCTGTTGCAGACTAAGCAGAAATAAGACAAGATGTATATTCATCACTTCGGGGAACTTCAGACACAAGATCATATTGTATTCTCTCTCTCCTTCGCTCTCTCTCTTTCTCTCTCTCTCTCCATCTCTCTCTTTCTCGCTCTCTTTCTTTCTCCCGTTTTCTGCCTCTCTCGCGCTCTCCCTGTCATTTCCCCTCTTTTTCTCATCCTTGTTTGATCTCCCGTAGCGATTTGCCACTCACTGTAATACCTGTTCAGCAGTGCTCCTGGTTGACATGTCAAAACATTGACTCGTGTGGAGTGGGAAGGAGCTTCCATTGACAGTTTGTCTGGCTACAGCATTTCACCCTGACATCATCCCCAAATACAAAAGCATTGCAACAAAGGTAGCAGCAAGCATATCATGGAATGTCTCTCCCGGCTGAAACACCAGTGAAAGTCTGCACAGAAGTGGTGTCTGTAACTGCAGCACCAGCCAGTTGGGCGGCCTTGGAGACCTCTAATAAACATGACTACGCAGGGCCGGGAAGCTCTTCAGATGTGGTCCATTCAAAAGTAGGACCCATTCATATGCAAGAGAAGCCCCCTCCACTCGGACAGCGTGCAGCTGTCATTGGCTCGGAAATAGAAAAGCCAATTATTGCGTGCGATGGGAGACAAGGCCAACGGCAAGAGTGGACTGAAGGGCATTTTGAAAAGACGGGGGGAACATAGGAGGGGGGCAGCCTCAATTATCAGCCTTTCTTTCAGCCTCGGCTACCTTTCAGTCAGGCTTAAGACTCCCAATTTGCTATCAGTAATTACTCAATTTACAAGAATGGCTGCCCCTCCGCCACAGTAAGGGATGTTAGATTAGTAAGGTTAGACGGACGTCGTAAAGGTCGACGGCGGTGCCGGCTTTCTGGCCCCGACTCGCCTAAGGAGCTGGGGCTAATTAGCCTATGAAGGCTGGGCACGCGGGGAGTTGATGGTAGCCATCAGGAGTATGATGGATTCATACAGAGGCATTCGATGCAGCGTGATACGTGCTGCCCGAGGCGGATTGGCGGCGCTGGGCACAGCACGCTCCGGTGAGCAGGTAAAGAACGGCACAGTGGGCAGTGCCGCGCTTCAGAATGCAGGCGGCGTGATTTCCATTCGCAATGCCGGTTTTCCGGCGGATGCGATCGAGGCTGTTTTCTTGTTCGTGTGCAGGGCGTGAGTAACACGGGGCCCTGAGTTCCGGCTCGTCCGTGATTTCTGTTCTTTCACATCCGGCTCCGTCTCTGCGTGAGGGGCCGCATTTCCCAATGGCAGATAGGCACAAGCCTAGAGCGTTGAGGATCAGGAAACTCATAAAGAGACCGTTTCCCTCCGATCTCTCAAGAATCAACCCTGTTTTGAATCTGATTGGGATAACCGTCTGCCTGGAGGATTTGTTCTCTCGTCTGGGGTTTGGAGGAATCGCGTGCTGAGTCTGCATGGAGAACCGGATTCTCTCTCTGGGTGTGATTCTCTGCCGTGGAGCTGCCTCCCCTGGGGTATCTGGGATGTCTGAATTTCATCTGGCCCTGGAGGCTTTGAGAGGCAGCCAGCCTGTGCCTGTCCCACCCCCCGCCCAACTCTCATCTCACACGACCACAACAGGGTCTGAGCTGGCCGTGCATACAGGACACGCACGTGCACGTGTGCACGCGCGCGCTCAGCCCCCTCGAGGTTAGCATGTTAACTCAATAAAATCTTTAAGAGAATCCTTTTTTTTTTTTTTACAAGCCACAGTTTCTCAGCAGGCCTGTGGGAAGGGTGCTGATGCAAGCTTTACTGTGCATGCAAGGTTGCCGTCCCCAGTGGTATAGGGCGTGCATGGAAACCACATACATCATGTCTTGTCATATAAGGTCTTACGTAGCGTTCGGGGGCCGACTGCGGTCGAACTGGGACACGGACGCACTTCATTTGCGGCCAACGCTTGCCGCTTGCATTATCGAATGCAGTTCAGTTCAATATCAATATGGTCCCTGTTACATTTACATTTAGTCATTTAGCAGACGCTCTTATCCAGAGCGACTTACAGTAAGTACAGGGACATTCCCCCCGAGGCAAGTAGGGTGAAATGCCTTGCCCAAGGACACAACTTAATTGGCAGAGCCGGGGATCGAACCAGAAACCTTCTGATTACTAGCCTGATTCCCTATAACCGCTCAGCCACCTGACTCCCTGTTACGCGAGATGCCGTGCGCAGGGGTCGATGCGGTGTGTGTGGTCACCTTATGGT
Organism: Osmerus mordax; assembly: GCF_038355195.1. Lineage (NCBI taxonomy): Eukaryota > Metazoa > Chordata > Actinopteri > Osmeriformes > Osmeridae > Osmerus > Osmerus mordax. Next base: position 16,518,346 of record NC_090052.1, on the reverse strand, counting down.
CTCTCTGTGGTGTAAGTGCCCTATATGGACTTTTCATGTTAAACCCCACAGGACAGGAACAACCCACAGTCTATTATCCATCCCATTTGGAAAAGAACACAGTCATGTCTCTCCGCCGGAACTCTGGATGTTATTTAAGTCATCCAAACGGTTGCCATGGGAATGAGGTCACACATAGTTTAGACGGATGTTGATCTTGATGTCTTGAGAAGGCGGTGGGGCCTCCATGGCTGTCATCAGATTAATGAATTATGAGTCACAAAATGGCCCCTATTTTGAGACCAAAATGAGCCCTCTTCGTGCACCTCCCTCCGTGAGGGCTCGAGTTGAGCTTCAGTCGAGGCTGTCACAAAGCAACGTCTGCCTGGGTCTGGATTCCTCGGTTTGGACGTGCGAGTGATGAGGGGCTGCCTCAGTTGGAACTGACAGTGGGCGTAGCTGTTGGTGTGTGTCGTTGGTACGTGCGACGGGTTAGGCTGCGTGACTGATGCTCATAGGATGCCAGTCTCACCCAGGAGATCGCTCCCCTGCGCCGTAGCTCTCTGCTGCCACCCAGAGGACCTTGTGCACACTGCCGGTACTGCAAGTCCCAGGCACCGCCAGTGAAAAAGCTGATTAAAAATGCCCTTTATCGAGGATGCCCAGAGGCGATGAGCACAATGGCATTTTTTTGTATCTGATGTTTATCTGCATGCTGGGTGCCGTGTCGTTTCTGTAGGTATGGGAGGATAACTGAGAGGCCACGTGATGTGCTGCTTGTGTCGTCGCAGACACGTGCAGCTGGGTGGGTGGACGGGAACGAGGGAAAGCGAGAGAAACTGTGTGAAGATCATCAATGGGAACTTAAAGACTGTGAACAGGAGTAGCTGAGATTAGGGGCCTGGGGGCCATGGCAGGAACACAGAGACGTGAGGCCTGAAGGAGACGTGAAGGCATTTCTTTAAGGCCGGAGGGCAGACACATACACAAAGGGAGGGAGGGAGGGAGGGAGGGAGGGAGGGAGGGAGGGAGGGAGGGAGGGAGGGAGGGAGGGAGGGAGGGAGGGAGGGAGGGAGGGAGGGAGGGAGGGAGGGAGGGAGGGAGGGAGGGAGGGGAGGGAGGGAGGGAAAGGAAAGATGAAGATGAAGATGAAGATAGTGAAAGTAATAAAGAGACGCATTAACAGAGATTAACATGACTAAGACTGTGCACATATATCTGTCGAAATGAATTGTGAAGTTTGTGTAAACGCATGGTGATAACATCTCAAAGGTGATCTTTGAACATAGTTTGACTGATTGTTTTACTGAGTGTGGCAGATGACAGAGTTAAGACTTCCTCTCCTCTTGAATATCATCTTGATTTGATTGTCCTATTGCATGTTGTTGTCCTTTTTTACAGATTTTAGTAAAAAACATAAAAAAAAGATGTATCTATTGGATTCACAAGGTGTTCTTCCAAACCTGAAGTGCAAATCTTTGCTTCCACCTAGTGGTCATGACATGTAGCACAGTCCTGTTGCACATATCAATACTTCTCCCAATGGTACATTCTGTTCATTCCAACAGAGCAAAAGGCCAACTGGGATTTTTTATTTCAGTATCCATTCCATAATCAACAGTGACCATCTACTGCCTCATTAACAGAACATTAAAGGCAGGATAGGCACATTTTGTGAAACTAGCTATTTTAGCTTCTGTTTGACACAATTCAAACCAAAATATCCCACCCCTCCCTTCAAAACCACTCCCACAAAACTACAGTAACGCGCATTGAGTGCAAGGGCAGAGTGCACGCAGGTGGGTAGGTGGAGGGACAGGTAGCCCGTCCAATCATTAGTCAGGGTAACCCCTTAATGATTGGTCGTGTTTATTACAGTATTGCAACGCCCACAGATTTCATATTACCGTCAAAACCTTTAGATATATATTGGCTATCAAGACGTGAAGTAACTTTCGGCAAATATGACAAAAAGTGCTTCTCAACAACATTGCCTACCCTGCCTTTAAAGGAGCCAAAAAACCTCTGATAATTTGGTAAATCAAGTCTTTTGAAAATCATTGATGAATCCCAATGATCTTCTTTCAACCCTGTTCTTAGTGTATTTCAGAAGACGCTTTTGACCTTGATAAATGTATGAAGAAAGGACTTAGAGTGAGTGAAGTGTGGGCGTGAACTGCTCTGTTCTATTGGATCAGTCATTAGAGGATCCATTAGCATCCCCTATATCCCCATAACAGCACAAACATCCCTGCAGCGACTGCCACCCGGGAAGGAGAGTGTGTGAGACGAAATGACTCAGAGAAAAATTGTGGCAGAAACTGGTATGGTGGTGTGGGGGTAGAGGAGCGAGGGGTGGAGGATCGGGGAAGGTCCCACGAGCTGTAATACTGCTTGTGAACACCCGAGGGCAGTCTTGCTCCATGGGTGGATGTTGGCTGGTTGTCCAGTGGTTTGTAGCTGTTTGTGGAGGGCAGCAGCTGAGCTGAGGAGGTCTGACAGGGCCCGGTCAGGGAGCTCCGAGAGATGTCTTCTTTCATGGGCCATCATCGCACGTCTCCTTCAGCGAGCCCTGGGTCCCTCACGCCGCCATCACTGACCTGCTGGCATCAGACACACCTGACAGGCTGAGTCACTCACCACCCTCAGACAGACAGAAGACAACCGGGACATTTTGTCCAACAAACTCGCTGTTCGTCATCCTTCTTCACGTGCATTTATGCTGTGATGTAATATTGACGCAGACTCGCCGAGACCAAAGAATGGGACGCTTTCCTAATGCTTGCAAGTTATCGTCTCAGACCTGTAACTGGTTCAATGTACTTTACGCTAAGGACACAAAGTAATTAAGGCCACCATAAAAACGTATTGTAGCTTTCCCAAATGAACAGAACATCATTTATCGTGGCATTTATTGCGGTCGGTTTATTTCTATACGTCGTTTTAGGCCAAATCATTTGCTGAATGATCACATGTACATTTGTAAAGGCAACACATTGCCTCCAGCCATACACGTTTATAGTGACTACTTCGTGATTTAACAAGCTGGCAGATTGTTCAGGTTCTCCTTTCAACTCTAAACATCTATCAAAGTCTGTCAGTTATTATCTGCTCTGTGTTCATTATGAGCTGCTGTTTCCTCACCTTGGATGGTTACGTCTCCACCGACACGTCCTGGCTAGACAGTGGAGACTCTGACTGGTGGAGGGCTTGATGAGCTTTGTTAAAGAGCTGCTGTGGTGGCAGCCAACAGAGAGTTGTTATGTTGGGGTTAGGGTTAGGCCGGGGCTGGGCTGGGATAGGTTAGACTGGGCTGGTTTAGGCTGGGCTGTGCTGGGTTTGGGCTGGGGTTAGGTTCGACAGGGCTGGACTCGGTTTGGCTGGGCTGGGTTAAGGTGGGCTGTGCTGGGCTAAGATGGGCAGGCTTAGGATGGGCTGTGCTGGGCTAGGCTAGGCTGGGCTGGGCTGGGGCTGGGTATGCATACAGGATGACTGTGATTAAGGAGGTGTCAGAAAGCTGGATGACTGATGAGCTGTCAGGAGGAGCCATGGGCCGAACACCTCGTCCTCTTCCTCATTAATACCCCGCATGCCTTCCCCCTTCCTCGTCTGTTCCTCTATATCTCTCTCTCTCTCTCTCTTCATCTTTCTGTCTCTCTGTCAGCTCCTTCCCTCTGGAGAAGATGGAGGGATAAAGGAGATGCTGCCATATTGACAGGCTGTTTGAGTTGGGGGTTTCAGTCGATGGTAAACACAGCCATGACACCTCAAGGTGTAATAGAAAGTAATGGTGAGGTAAGGACACTGTCCCTTTGATCCTGGACCACACACACACACACACTGTCTTTCTGTGTAGAGGAGAGACTGGAGAGTCACTGGAGAGCTGGGGAGAAGAGGAGAAAAGAAAGGGAAAGAAACGAGGGTGTATGTGAGGGAGGGCTGGAGAGAGGGGAAAGAGGAGGGGGAAGAGGAGGGGAGGGGGGCGTGAGAGGGAGGCAGCCAATGCGCAGCTCCGCATCTCGAGAGAGAGATGGAGTAGGAGAGAGAGAGAGAGCGGGAAAGCAAGGGAGGGGGGGCGAGGCTGTGGCAGTCGCTCTCTCACGGACGATTCCAGTGTGAGGCTGCTGGATGTAAGCTCCTCTCCTGTTCTGCCTGCTCTCTCTGGCTCGTTCGACTGACTGTGGCTGTACCTCAGGCTGGCTGTCGGAGCCACGGCTGGAGCCGGAGACGGTATCAGGGGCTGTCGTTTGCTTCTCCTCCTCCTCCCCCCCCCCCCCCCTCGTGGAGAGAGCTGTGCTGGGGCTGGCTCTCTGGCTCCTTGGCTCTCTGGTCCGTCGCAGGTAGGCAGAGGTTGACTGGGAGCGGAGGGTCCGGGGCAGGGCAGGGCAGGGTGGGGCAGTAGGGCCGAGCCGTGACGGGGGCCCGGTGAGAGACATGAGCGTGCCGATGCTGAAGATCGGAGCGGTGCTCAGCACCATGGCCATGGTGACCAACTGGATGTCCCAGACTCTGCCTTCCCTGGTGGGGCTCAACGGGACCACCATCTCCCGGGGGGGCACCTCTGAGAGGATCGTCAGCCGTGCGTAACCCACTTTTCTCTTCTCTGCGTGTCGGTGTGTGCGCGCTGTGTGTCCGTGTGTGTGTCCGTGTGCGCGTGTGTATCGGAGCGCCCTCTCTCGCAAGCTGGGCCAAGGGAAAGGGGGGTCGCCGAGTGTGTCTTGGGGGAGATGGTGTCAGGTGACAGGGGGAGAGGGATGCTCGGACAGAATGTGAACGAAGCCCGGGCTCCTGTGACCGACGCCGGGGGGGGGGGGGGTGTGAAACGATTTTGGATTCCGTACCTGCGCCGAGGGGTGGCGAGAGCGAAAAGCCGTCGCCGATGACTTACGACGATAATCATATTTTGGCTAAGGTAGCGAGCGGTGGAGGGCTGGAGTGAGTGATGGTCCCGCTCATCCAATGTGTCAGAGACCTGGAGGCAGAGAGGGGGGGGGGGGGAGGAGCCTGTGTAGCTCGGAGCGAGAGACCTGAAGATTCGGGCTCCTCTCTCCTTTCCCCAGCAGCCTGAGTGGCTCGCTCCCCCCGTCTGTCTCCTTAACCCCGATTGTGGATTGTTATTTGGTCAACACGTTTGATCTACCGTGCAGTTTGCATGATTAAGGCGCTATGTCGTGTGATTTGACCATATGCAGCCTATTTCCAAGATGTGCTGGCTTGTTGTGCCGTGTGATTGATATATACACACACACACATACACACCCACACACACACATACACACACGTGTGTCTGTACAGTGATGTATTGTGTTTGCAGGCTTATTAGAGTTAGTTGGCATATGGATGATGAATGAAGAAGCTGTAAGTGAAATGTGAAACAGGGGAATGCTTCCTGACATTTGCTGGATCATTAGAAGTGAGATATGGTCTGTGCTTCTATCTAGGGTTTGTTTCTATGGCAGCTGGCCCCATTATTAAACGACCCGGTTCTTTTGGGATGATGGACACGCCCAGAGATGTCTGTCCATCTCGACGGAGGTGTGCGTGTCTGTACATGAACGTGCGTGTGCATGTGTCTGTGTGTTTCCTGTACGTGTGTCTACACAATATTCGTGTGTGTGCGTTTGTGCATGTGCGTGTGTATTTGTCGTGTGACTGTTTGCATAATGTGTTGTGTGCGTCTGTGTGTCAGAGGTTGAAGTCCATCTGTCAGGAGCACTCTATCTCTATTGTGGTGCAGTCTTTGGGAGAGCCTTATCATTAAGACCTATTCATTAAGTGCTGCACTCTCCTTTTGCATCTATCACTGGACCTCCAGATGGTAGCCCACTGCTGTGGCTATAGATCTGGCTGTGGATTCCCGCCTAAGCTCTTTACACTGTGCCATTGACCTTGTATGAAGAACTGAAAACAACTCCCCTGCACATATTCTTTGATGTGTCTTTATCTATTCTCGTTCGCTTATCCTTGGCTGGATCTCTGCTAGTGGCGTCAAGTACAACATCAAAGGACTGTCCTTTTGACTGATAATAGAACTGTATCATTACGTTTGGTTTCTCGGTTGCAAGTGGACCTTCTGTTTAAATGGGCTTTTGCTGTTCGCTGGATGTAGGTTGAGTGTTGAGAATAGTTTGTGAGTGGTTTTACCGTGGTCTGATTCTGGAGAGAACCCTCATTTGAATCATTAGTCATGAGTAAACAGCCTTCAAGGCCCAGAACAAACTGAGCTGGCTACTCCCACAGTCTCATCTCAAAGTGTTCTACTTGATTTGACCCGACAGTTTGATAGGCGGACAACTAGGCTTTAGATGGAGATAGCGATGGAAATGTGCTCAGCCAGACATTTCTGAAATAATATGAGAATTCAAATGTCATGTTTGAGGTTAACCAAGGTGCAGATAAGCTAGTAATAATTTAGCCCACGGAGGTCCCCTTAAAAAGAGGGATTTCAGATGAAAACCACGTGAAGAAGGAATGTAAAGTCCTCTTCTCTTGCGGTGGGGGGGACAGTGTCACCCGGTGTGCTGGTGACCATCCATGTTGAGTGTCCGCGTGTTCCCACGGAGCTCCGAGCTTCAAATCAAAGTCTGCTCCCTTGGTTCCAGTCTTGAGCCAGTCTCGAATCGTCGTATCAGTGCTGCGTCTATTGGCATACACTAGTATGCATACAGTTATGTATAAAGGAATACACAATCACGAGTGTAAATATTGGCAGAAGGGAAGCACAGTTTGTGTACAGTCTGTGTGTAATCCATACGACAGCACAAAAGAAAACTTATTTGGTATCGCCATCCTCGCATATGTGTGGGTGGGTGCGGGGGGGGGGGGGGGAGGGAGGGAGGGGGTTAGTGTCAGTGGGCAGGTCATCACCCAGTCCATGCAGTGCCGCGCCTTTGAGTCATGTCGTAATGAGAAAGCGCCCAGGCAGAAGGCTGCAGAAAATATCCCCCTCCGTCAAAAGAGAGTAGGGAACAAACAATGGCAGCTCCCAAGAGACTGGCACCGTCTTCCAGATTGGGGTCATCCGGTTACAGTCTGCTGCCTGGTCGTGAACGTCATCATGTCTACAATGCAATCGAATAAAGCACGTTTAAAAAGTTGATTTATGACCGGTGATAAAATATGCACAACACAGATAACAGACAGCGGAGCCTCCCTCCTGCAATTCACTCGCGAAGCCTTTCATGTTTCACTTCACAGCCTCGTTAATCCACTACAAACCCCCCGATTTTGGTCCTCTGAAGAATGATAGAGGGGCGGATGGAGGGAATATCGAGATGACACCCCGGGAAGATCCTCTGATCGTCGCTGCTCTCATTACTAATGTTGTCTCCCGTTCTCCAGTCTAGTCCTTGTCACCCAGGGAAAGGCTCGCTCGTGTCCCGATGGGCAGCATGGGGGGGGCGGTGCCTGCCTCCCTCGGCCCCGCACGGGCCTCCCACTCGGTCCCGCCACCCTGTGGGTCCCACGGAGCTCCCTGCTGTGGTGATGTGCTGCAGACCCCCCCCGGTAGCCTGAGGGACGGGACGGGACTGGCACTAGGACCCACCCGCCCGAGAGAGGGAGGGAGGGGCTGCCCAGGAGGAAGGGAGGAGGGGTGCAAGGGGCCACGTCAGGGAAGGGCTGATGAAGAGGTGGAGGAGAGCAGGAAGGGTGGGGGTGGGGGGGGAGGTGGTGAGGAGGAGGAGGAAGAACAGACGGTGGTGATGAGTGTTGTGAGTCATCGCGTTGACCGGCAGCCATGCCGCGGCTGATCGGGTAATCTGTTTTCCTCAGGAGCTGCGGAGACCAGAGGCTGTGTTGGGAATCTTCATTCAGTTATGTTAAAGACCAGCATCTGGCGTGTGCATCGAGGGTTGAGGGATTGCTCACTTGAGATGTTTGTGGGGCGTGCACGTATGGTGTGTGTGTGTAGGTGCGTTGTTTCTGTGAGTGTGTGTGTGTGCTTCTGTGCGTGTGTGTCAGAATTGCTTCATCATCACAGGCCCAGTAATGAGAGGAGTGGGAGCTGGTCTCTTGGCCAGGCTATAAACAGATCCGAGTCCATGTTGGTACCTAAACAGGGCCAGATGTTCCTTCCTCTGCTGTGGGCATCGCTAGCCAGGCAGCCTCGGAAGATGGTAACACCTGGCAAGCTTTGGTACATCACGTTGCCAGGGCAGAGAGGGGAAAAACAGAGATTGGGCGGAGGGAGGGAGGGAGAGAGAGAGAGAGAGAGAGAGAGAGAGAGAGAGAGAGAGAGAGAGAGAGAGAGAGAGAGAGAGGGGGGGGGGGGGGGTGGGGAAGAGAGGGGGGAGGGAGAGAGAGAGGGAGAACGAGGGAATAGAGGGGGGGAGAGGGAGAAAGAGAGCTAGAATACTGAGTTAGCCCATGCAGCTGCTCTGTGGGGAGGAGACAGTGAGATCGACAGAGACTGAATGCTCAAAGAGCATACAGCCGAATTCTTAGACACCAACACGGCTATCGTTGCCAAATACAGCAGAGAGACCGAGCGTGACTGTGGGTCTTCATCTTTCTCTCTGCACCTCGACATTCATCTCTTCTTTTCCGACGATCTCCATCGTGCTCTCTCAGGTTGCTCCTTTACTTTCCCATCTGAGGCTTCTAGCCTTCCCTTATTGTTTTTTATTTTCTCCCACTCTCTCAATATTTCAGTCCAGACCCCAGCCCTCCTTATGGTTCTCTCTCTCTCTCTCTCTCTCTCTCTCTCTCTCTCTCTCTCTCTCTCTCTCTCTCTCTCTCTCTCTCTCTCTCTCTCTCGCTCTCTCTCTCTCTCTCTCTCTCTCTCTCTCGCTCTCTCTCTCTCGCTCTCTCTCTCTCGCTCTCGCTCTCTCGCTCTCCTCTCTCTCACTCTCTCTCTCTCTCTCTCTCTCGCTCTCTCTCGCTCTCTCTCTCTCTCTCTCTCTCTCTCTCTCTCTCCTTTATCCTGCCTGTGCAGAGACTGTGGATTCCCTGGTTTACAGCCTGGCCTCCTGTGTTTACTCCATTACAATGCATCTTTTCCCCTCCCCTCTCCTCTCCTCTCCTCTCCTCTCTTCTCCTTTCTTATCCTCTCTTCTTCCCCTCGTCCTCATCTCCTCTCCTACCGTCTCCCCTCTTCTTCCTCTTCTCTCTTACCCTTTCATCTCCTCTCCCCCTCCCTCTCCGACGTCCCTCCACGCTGCTTATGAAGTTGTTATAAGACTTCCCGTCATGCTCGTAAAGTAGGAAGCTGCAGATTTATGATCTCATTTATCCCAGGCTTTCCAGCCCTCGGCCCCGGGGCCGGCCTAATGAAACGCCGGGGGAAGTCAATCCAGCTAGGCCTGCCACTGAAACCCACCTCACACACCTCATTTGTTAATCCCGCGGAAGTTTCGTTGCTCCTAACGACAGCCGCCGCTGAGCTGCGCTAGGTGCGGCCGTAGGGGGGTGTGGTCCTGTAGGTGTCAGGTTGAGACATCCGTGGCGAGGAGGAGGAATGGCACGACCTGTTACTGTAGGTCACCCCCGGACATGTGCGGACGGATCACTCCCCGGATCACTGATGAGTCAATAACGGGTTTATCGATCCTCGATAGAGGTGACAGGCTGCTAATGCTCAACATGTGAGCATCTTCTCCTCTCCTCTTTTCTCTCTTCTTCTCCACTCCTCTCCACTCTCTCCTCATCTCCTCGTCTCCTCTCCTCTCTTCCCCCGGCAGGCATGGCCTCCGCTGCTGTCACTCAGTCCTGTGCCTGGACAGAGAGCAGCCACTGAGAGCCCACTGGAGGAAATTGCCTTCCTCTCACTGAAATTAGAGCCGTTCCCTCTCTCTCCCCTGTCAGGCCTTTCTCTAACCACATCTCTCTCACTCTCTCTCACTCTCTCTCTCTCTGTCCGTCCCTGCAGAAGGATCCATCTCTTTATCAGAGGATGACAGGATGGCTGCGGTAGGCAAAGTGGGGTGCCGGGTTACGCGGTGCATTCTTGGGTGTGAGCCGGGGGCGGGGAGAATCCATAGGAGAGGTATCTCTAATGACTCACAGGGGAGAAGTTGGGGGCTGTGGGTCGGACATCTTAAAGGCGATGTCGTTTTCATTTTCAGCGACTAAGCCCATTGATTTTTAATCCCCCACCCCTTGTTTTCATTGCGATTGCCATCTCCTTCATGGGCTATTGCACGGCGGCCTTAAATGTGACAGCCTCAAATTTGTCCTTACAAATTCTATTTTATCTTGCACTTCTAATGGAGCCATTTCTGCGTGCGCACGTGTGTGTGTGTGTGTGTGTGTGTAGGGGCGGGGGGGTAGGATTATATTCCATGCTCAGCACTGTTGAATGTTTCCCTGTTCTCACAGTGAATGTATTATCATAAAGTGTGAACCCCACACACACACACACACACACACACACACACACATACATATTGTCTACCAAGGAAAACACAGCAAACCAACCGAGCAAAATGGCTAGCCTGCATGTGATCCTCGCGTGCTCCGCCTGATGTTGAGGGGGGCCGTTGTTAGGATGCTGGTG